>NC_067452.1:21074182-21426682 GCF_025434085.1 Hippocampus zosterae
TAACATGCCGCTCCGTTAGCAAATAATCTGCACAAAAACGTGAGTAATCGAGGCTCACCATTTATTTATTTTTATATTTTTATTATTTATTGTCTACATTAATAGTTTAATGCATAAATATACTACAAAGAATGATTCTCAAAATGGCATGCAGATTATTTAAATCAGAAACAATGCGCTGGAAGTTTGCATGTTTGTATATCTATCCATTCATTTAATATCAATCGACCTATTTAATGTATGAACTATGTCAGCAATTGTAGTGCAAAGTGCAGTCTCACTGTGCTAGTGGCTGACCTTATCTTTCTTTTGGTATTGTGGACGGGTGAAGGTAAAAAGGGGCGTTTGCAGCATTGTGGGAGTGAACACAGATGACTTACTTTGTACTTCCTAGCCATTCCCTTTAAAGTCAGTGTACTGGAGGCACACACAGTCTTTGACATTGTACAAGCAGAAATAGATTCCTGTATAGAGGTATGAGGCGAAAATTTACCTCTAGAGCTTGAAAGATGGCCCTGCGGTAGGACACCAATTTGGTGTAAGATGCCTGATTGAAGAACTTGGCAAAGGCAGTGATGGAATCCAGCTTGTCAGCAGAGACCTGCGAGGATACAAAGATGGTCAGTCAGCTTATGTCAGGCTCGATGTGGCCTTTTATCTTCTGCTACTCACCTCGGAGAACTTCCCATCCCCAAACCACTGCAGCCACCTCATGCCGTGGTTGGCCTGCCGTTTCCCGGTAGCGCGCCAGGTCACCACCATGCCGGGCCACCAGGAGAAGCCCTTAATCTTCCCCCACACCAGCTCACCAACGCTAAAGCCCTTGTTGTCCTGCAGACACCCAGAGGAGGCGAAACAACTCACAGGCTGCACTTAAGTAGTTTAGGTACTTGTGTTAAAAAAAAAAGACTAAAGATTAATTCCTTTAATTCAGGGGTGTCAAACTCATTTTTTGTCGCGGGCCACATTGTAGTTATGGTTTCCCTTGGAGGGCTGTTGAGAATGTTGAGAAACCATATAAATGTTTAATTATCTCCACATATTACATACACAGCGCAAAACAAATTGATGGATAACCAGTTTTAAAATCAGAAGTCAAGAATAATGACTGTTATTGTGCATTACATATGACAATTTGAAATTTTGGTTCAAACTTTAGCAAGCATCATGGAACTTGACATGCTTGATTTGCTTTTGTCAAGTCAAGTCAAGTCAACAGTATTTATAGAGCACTTTCAAACAGCCATCACTGCATACAAAGTGTTGTACATGGAGCAATTTAACATGCACAATAAACAGTAGGACAAATCGGTAATAAAGGCGGTAGATAGCACCAAACAGTAAAATCAAGAACAAATCTAAGTCACGCTGAGTCGAACGCCAAAGAATACAAGTGTGTTTTGAGGAGGGCTCATAAAATGATGTGGTGGGCCAGATCTGGCCCCTGGGCCTTGACTTTGACACCTGTGCTTTAATTCCTTTATTTAACTCATTTATTGTAATGGGCGTCCGTATTTGTCAACTGGAACCCAAACATTTGTGCCACAGACGAATGTCAGTTTGTCAAGTTCATTATGAGGGAGAGAAATGCCTACACGTGGAAAGTCGGACGGGTTTCGAAACTTCACACTCGAACAGAAGTATGTGTAGGTATGGTATTAACAGTGTATGTGTCGCAGTAGGTCCTTACGTTATATTCTGTGTGGGCGTTACAACTGGACATGGTGGTGGCGCTGCTTTGGGCTGAGTCTTTGGAGTCATGCTCCAGCAACTCCAGACACGGCAGCTCTGCGACCGCCTTGGATGAGTCCGCCAGAGAAGATGGGCCACACTGACGGAGGGAGCCAAGAATGAGAAAGATCACCACAAGGTTGTCGCAATGAAAAACAGCCATACCACATGGACAACAATTTGGGGAGACAGTCCAAAGTTTACTCCCAAGACCATCAAACTCTTTCAACATCAGCAACCTCACATATCAGGATTTTCCCTGCATTTAAAATTATGTGATGGCCACCTCCAGCTAATTTTGTGTCTCCCACAATCTGACCGATTGATATCAGGCTCCTGCTGCATTTTAACTGCAGTTGCAGCATTGCACCAATATAGAGGTGCTATACCAACAGCAGTGTAGAGTGAAGACCTGAAGCAACAACCGAAGAAGAAACAGATCAAATGGTTTTCCCCGCTAGTCGGTGCTATCAGCAGGCCATATTTACAAAAGGGTAAATATGGCCTCCAAGCATGCCATGTTTAATAAAATAAAAGTATCATTCGTGTCAACGTAGCTTTCATGAGTTTTAGAGGTGCAAATATGGCGTGGAAAATCTCTTTTTTTTTAAAGCAAGGAGCAAAAGTCAAGGAGGGACTGTACCCAGGTTACAGACAAAAGACGGAGGATGGACTGGCAAAATAGTGTGAAGTGCCATTCTCTGTGAATACAGTTGTTACATACACATCTGGTCAAATTAGCTACTATTCTAAATATGTGCACAGATATTTTGATTCTTTGATATTATTCTTTGATTCCCCCATTCAGGAGTAAAACACTTTTTATATCCTAGTTCATGGTTTCACCATATTGGCGATGACCTCGTGTTTCCGTGTCTGTCTGCGAGGTTTGGCATGCGGCATCAGACCAGCCTGGAAGATGGTTCGAGTGCGCGGCCTCTCTCTCAAAGCAAGCTGAGTCTTGTTCTAAATACACGCACATAAACACCCCCCGACGCACGCACACACACAAACACACACACACACACACACACAAACACACACGCAGAGCGTGCGTTGATTAATGCGGATTCAGCGTTGGTTCATGAGGATTCGTGTTGTCCGCTTACGCCCGCCTTACTTTATTATACGGGTCCCAGTCACCATCATCGCCCTCGGACCTCTTCCTGGTCCTAGCCCGTCTTTCCAGACACACGTTATCATCTGATGAGACAAAGAAATGGAACTGAATGAATAAAAAATCAATTACATTTAATTTTGGTATAGAATATCATTTTCAACCAAGTTTGGTTTAATTTAAAAAATATATATTTAAGATATAAATGAGGACTGTGCATTAATATTATATGATAATGTATTTAATTAAACCCCGAGGTGATGAGGCACCCCCGCTCTGTTTGGGGCTGAAGGGCGACGGTGGCTCGGCCCCTGCCAGGGGGCTGCTCTCATTGGTCAGCTCCACGCCGCTGTCATTCTCCAACATGCCTTCCGGCGGCGGCTGGATCACCTTCGCCTTGGGTGGAGAAAAAAATATCCATGTATCAACGAATTGTACACATACACACGCACGCACGCACACACACACACACACACACACACACACACACACACACACACACACACACACAGAGTCAAGCCACCAGCAAATAGTGGCTGTGGCTGATCGGCCTCTGCTCACCGGCACCATGTTTGGGTTTGAGTCCCTCTTTGCCTTTGGGCAGGAAGCCTCCTTGCACCCAGTCCAATGTGTAGTCCCGTATGTGTACTCTTTATTTTTATTCCAATAGTGCATAAGTATGAGCATACACTTATTTGACATTTCATGTAGTCAGTGTAGAAATTAAAAAAGGGAAAGAAATTGTGAAAATTACTCAGCATTCACTTTCACTTACATCAATTTCTTTATTTTGCTTCCTCCGTCTTTCATTTTGATCACTTTTACTCTCTCTTCCAGTGTCAGAGCTCTTGTATTAGTTGCTTGCCATCCAATGGTCCGTTATGTAGCCATTTTAGCAATGCAACGTTCTTGCTGTGTCTGAAACTAACAATAACAAATACTTCCTGAACTACTGCGCATTAAGGGTGTGGAAAATAATCGATATTAATCGATCCATCGATGCGCACGTGCGCGATGCGAGTGCATCGGCTCATTCACTGGGTACGACGCGGTTATACGGCTTCGAAAAGAAAGACGGAAAGATTGATTAAAGCTCCGTAATTTGCAAAGAATGTCGCACTACGAAGCCATAAACGGCAGCACCACAAATATGCAGACCACTTAAAACGATGGCACCACATCACCGACAAGTTTCCCGCCCCCTCCCCCGCCTCCCCGTCCAGTTCCTCATTGGACACCGGAGAAACTCTTGGCAAACCAGGTCAGGATCAGAAAAAAATTGCCTCTTATTTTGGGGGTCCCCTTGCAGCTCACTGTGACCGCGCAAGGAAAAACTATATATGGATGACTCTTTTGGACATTTCATTTTGACACTCAGTGAGAGTGGTCTGTGTACGCTACAATACACACAGCAGCTTTGACGCTGTGACTGCCAAAATATTTTCCTATGTATTTTTTTCCTGTCCTATGGAGATGAATATTTCATATAAGACACTCAGCTGAAGCTGAAGTTCCCCAGCCATATTGCAGTTACCACCCTACGACCTGACATTGTCCTCGTATCGGAGTCCACCAAACAAGCAGTGCTGCTGGAGCTGACAGTGCCGTGGGAAGATCGCTTGGAAGAAGCCTTTGAGAGGAAGCTCTCCAAGTACGCAGGACTGGTCAGCGACTGCCAGCTGGCTGGTTGGAGAGCAAGGTGTTTCCCTGTGGAGGTTGGTTGCAGAGGATTCGCAGCCCGTTCCTTGGCCAGAGCCTACTGTAGCTTAGGCATCAATGGAGAGAGGAAAAGGAGAGCCATCCGGAATACCACTGAAGCGGCAGAAAGAGCCTCAAGATGGCTGTGGCTCAAAAGAGGAGATCCATGGAGTCATGGTAGCTAGCTAGCTGTCTGGACACAAGCCGGGACTTGATCAACCCCGGCTGGGTCACCTGGAGGAGGGCGTCTGATAGTTGAAAGACGCGAAACGTCCAGTGAATCCAGGAACATCACTGATGATGTGTCCAGACTAGGCATCAGTAGATGTATGTACACAGCGAATACCCTGAGAGATCAGTGACAGCCAGGAAAGACTGGATGACAACCATGAAGAGCGTGGTGACGACTGGAGAGTCAGTGACAGCCCGGAGAGACGGCAACCGGGGCAGAACGGGTCAGCAACCCAATCTGCATCCTCTGAGAGGAGGGACCCAACCAAGCTACGATGAACTCAATGGAAAAATACCCCCAGGGGTGCCCGAGAGGGGGGGAGGATGAGCACCCCAGTCGGACGGACACAACGGCTACAGACCCAGGCAACGGACAATCGACTTTGAGTAAAACGTGTACATGCGGCAAAGTCTGCAAGAACATCCATGGCTTGAAGATCCACCGAGCGAGGATGAAGTGCCCGTTGGGAGCAGAAACAACACAACGCACAGGTGTTACACCTGGTGAGACGCAGGAGGTGCCAGGCCCGGAGTCACCCCACAGTGCCCAGAACCTCCACGTGTTGCAAACTAATCCCTCGAGCATCAAGTCTGAAACGAGGCGGATCAAATGGCCTGCAGCTAGCATGACCTCTCTCTGGAAGCAATTCGACGACGATGTCGACCAAATTCTGGAGGCTATGGCGAAGGGACACGCCGACGGGAAGCTACAAGCTATGACAGCAGTCATTGTCAGCTTCGCAGCAGAAAGGTTTGGCGAGGAGGAGAAGAAAAGCCCGGGAACATCGTACGCAAAGAATCAAAGAGCGGTAAGGATCCACAACATCAGGCAGGAGATGAAAACGCTGAAGTCCCAGTACAAGGCAGCAGGACAAGAGGAACGCACTGGCCTGGCCCAGCTAATGTGCATCCTACGGAAAAAGATTAGAGTTCTCCGCCGTGCAGAGTGGCACCGGAGGCGGCGACGCGAGAGGGCACGGAAGCGTGCTGCTTTCATCGCTAACCCCTTCAAGTTCACGAAGGATTTGCTGGGGCAGAAGCGGAGTGGCAATCTGGTCTCCTCGCAGGAAATCATAAACCAACATCTGAAGCAGACGTACAGCGACCCCGCAAGAGAGCAGGAGCTGGGAGAATGCAACATCCTCATAGACCCCCCTGAACCTGAAGAGCAGTTCGACATGTCGGAGCTGCAGCTAAAGGAAGTCAGGGAGGTTGTCCGCAGAGCAAGGGCGAGCTCTGCTCCAGGACCGAGTGGCACTTCATACAAAGTGTACAAGAACTGTCCCAAACTCCTGCTGCGTCTGTGGACAATCCTGCGAGTCTTCTGGAGAAGGGGAAGGAATTCCTGAACAATGGAGAATGGCTGAAGGGGTATGGATCCCGAAGGAGGAAAACTCCACTCAGCTAGACCAGTTCCGCATCATCTCCCTGCTGTGTGTTGAGGCAAAGGTTTTCTTCAGTGTTGTTTTCAAGCGGCTGTGTACCTACCTGGCAAAGAACTCCTACATCGATACATCTGTCCAGAAAGGTGGCATCTCAGGAATTTCAGGATGTTTGGAACATACCGGTGTGGTCACACAGCTTATTCGGGAGGCCAAAGAGAACAAAGGCAACCTATCAGTGCTGTGGCTTGACCTGGCAAATGCATTCGGCTCCATTCCACACAAGCTCGTCCAGCTCACTCTGATAAAGCATCATGTACCCAGCAGATGCAGAGATCTCATCGCTGATTATTACAGCAATTTCAGGATGAGGATCTCTTCAGGAGCAATGACATCCAGTTGGCACAAGGTGGAGATCGGCATCATCACAGGGTGTACTATCTCTGTGACACTGTTCTCGCTAGCCATGAACATGCTCACAAAATCTGCTGAGCCAGAGTGCAGAGGGCCCCGCACGAACTCCGGACAACGGCAACCACCCATCAGGGCATTCATGGATGACCTCACAGTCACGACAGAATCAGTCCCAGGCTGCCGGTGGATTCTGAAGGGTCTTGAAAAACTGGTGGCGTGGGCCCGGATGCGTTTCAAACCCGCCAAATCAAGATCTATGGTGCTAAAGAAAGGGAAGGTGGAAAACAAGTTCCGGTTCACCATCTCAGGCACAGCCATTCCATCAATCTCAGAGAAGCCGGTCAAGAGCCTAGGGAAGGTTTTCGACTGCTCTCTGAGAGACACAAAATCTATCCAGTCGACATGCACGGAGTTGGATGGCTGGCTGAAATCAGTGGACAAGTCAGGCCTACCGGGGAAGTTTAAAGCCTGGGTATACCAGCACGGCATTCTTCCCAGGATCCTGTGGCCCCTCCTGGTCTACTCCGTCCCCATCTCGACAGTTGAGACCTTAGAGAGGAAGGTCAGCAGCCACCTCCGGAGATGGCTAGGACTTCCAAAGAGCCTGAGCAGCATCGCTCTCTACGGAAACAGCAACAAACTGCAACTGCCCTTCAAATCCTTGGAGGAGGAATTTAAGGTCACCAGAGCCAGAGAAGTGGTTCAATACAGGGACTCAAGAGATCCGAAGGTGGCTAAGGCTGGGATCCAAGTGAGGACTGGCAGGAAATGGAGGGCAGAGGAAGCGGTTGAAGAGGCAGATGCAAGGCTCCGCCACAGGTGCTTGACTGGAGTGGTCACACGAGGTCGAGCTGGGCTAGGATCCTTTCCATCTCCCAAGCTGAACACCAAGGGGAAGGAGGGGCGACGTCTTGTCCAGGATGAGGTGAGAGCAGCAGTGGAGGACTCAAGAACCTGCAAGGCTGTGGGAATGAAACAACAGGGTGCTTGGACAAGATGGGAGAACGCAGTTGAGAGGAAAGTGACCTGGGCAGAGCTTTGGAAAGCAGAGCCGCAACGCATTAAATTCCTCATCCAGGCAGTTTATGATGTGCTCCCAAGCCCATCAAATCTGCACACATGGGGCATAGCAGAGACACCAGCATGCCCACTGTGCTCCAAGCGAGGAACCCTGGAACACATCCTCAGTGGCTGCACAAGGGCACTTGGAGATGGACGGTACAGGTGGAGGCATGATCAAGTCCTTAAGACTATCGCGGAAGCCATTACCGCAGGGCTGGCATGGGCTAAACAGTTCCGCCCCTCCAACAAAACCATCGCCTTTGTCAGAGCTGGGGACAAGCCTACCGCGGCCAGCAGAACATCATCTGCAGGCATCCTGACATCTGCAAGAGACTGGCAGTTGTTGGTGGATCTTGAAAAAAAGCTGAAGTTCCCCAGCCATATTGCAGTTACCACCCTACGACCTGACATTGTCCTCGTATCGGAGTCCACCAAACAAGCAGTGCTGCTGGAGCTGACAGTGCCGTGGGAAGATCGCTTGGAAGAAGCCTTTGAGAGGAAGCTCTCCAAGTACGCAGGACTGGTCAGCGACTGCCAGCTGGCTGGTTGGAGAGCAAGGTGTTTCCCTGTGGAGGTTGGTTGCAGAGGATTCGCAGCCCGTTCCTTGGCCAGAGCCTACTGTAGCTTAGGCATCAATGGAGAGAGGAAAAGGAGAGCCATCCGGAATACCACTGAAGCGGCAGAAAGAGCCTCAAGATGGCTGTGGCTCAAAAGAGGAGATCCATGGAGTCATGGTAGCTAGCTAGCTGTCTGGACACAAGCCGGGACTTGATCAACCCCGGCTGGGTCACCTGGAGGAGGGCGTCTGATAGTTGAAAGACCCGAAACGTCCAGTGAATCCAGGAACATCACTGATGATGTGTCCAGACTAGGCATCAGTAGATGTATGTACACAGTGAGTAGTCTGTGTTTGTGTTTGTGTTTACACTACAGCAACAAATTGTTTACATTTTCTTTGCACAAAACCCAATTGTGAAAGGGCTTAAATAAGTTGTTTTACACATTCTACTGTTTATAAGGAATAAAGTAGTCTACGTTTTGCAATACCATACTGAATTCCATCTTTTTTAAAACTTTTTTTCTTTGCGTATTTGTATCATGTTTAATTGCACACACAATATCACAACATATTGCACTGTATCGTATCGGATCGCATTGATTTGAACTAAATGTGTATCACGTCGTATCACATCGTGAAGACGTTGAAACGTATCGCATCGTGTCGCCAGAAAATTCCATGTATCGTTTAAGTATCGCATCGCTGGTAGTGCATCGAGATGTGTATCGAATCGTCCTCAGTGCTGAGATTCACATCCCTATTCAATACATGTCATATAATACAGCACATATAATAAGCGATCACAAATAGATATTTGCGCAGACGTCAATATGAACAGCAGCAAGAATAGTAAGCAGCATTGGATGTAGAAAAAAAATAAGTATATGATCACTGCAATTAGTCTATGAACAAGCAGTACAGGATACATTAATCGCTGCTGACTATACTTGCTGTTCACATTCACAATAAGGGTGTGGAAAATAATTGATATTAATGGATACATCGATGCGCACGTGCGCGATCCGAGTGCATCGGCTCATTCACTGGGTACGACGCGATTGACGGGTGAAATCGCGATTCATCACGATGCATTGATGGGTATCGGTAAAATCCGATTCAAGCGCTGTTTTATTCATGTTAAACGTCACCTATCTGCCCTTTCCTAGGCGCAATGAATGCACCATCATTGCTTTGCGTTTTGTGTTGAATACGGATGGTAGCCGTGCGTCACATACAGTCCAGTACACAACTAGCAAATCATTATGGAAGTTAGCGCAAGGGGAGGCGAGGAAACTACTATATTTAATGCAACCGCAACATTCAAATCTTATGTTTGGAAATACTACGGCTTCGAAAAGAAAGACGGAAAGCTTGATAAAACCTCCGTAATTTGCAAAGGAATGTCGCACCAAGAAGCCATACAACGGCAGAACCACAAATATGCAGACCCACTTAAAACGATGGCACTAGATCACCGACAAGTTTCCCTCCCGCTCCCCCGCTTCCCCGCCCAGTTCCTCGTCGGACACCGGAGAAACTCTTGGTAAACCAGGTCAGGATCAGAAAAAAATTGCCTCTTATTTTTCGGAGTCCCCTTGCAACTCACTGTGACCGCGCAATGGCTATAACTAAGGCCACTGCTTATTTCATATGCAAAGACCTCCAGCCTTAGCGTGGTGGACAACGAGGGTTGCAGACAGCTCGTGCACGTTTTGGAACCCAGGTATAAAATACCAGACAGGTCTGTGTTCACTTACATATTCCCGATGTGTACAACAAAGTAAGAAGTGAGATTACTGTGTCGCTGAACAGTGCACAAAGAGTTGCACTTACAGTGGATGGGTGGACATCTTGCGCTATAGATTCATATATATATATATATATATATATATATATATATATATATATATATATATATATATATATATATATATATATATAATTATTATTATATTTCATATAAGACTCAGAGAGAATAGTCTGTTTGTGTTTACACTATAGCAACAGCTGTGAGTCTCAGGTGCCAAATTGTTTACATTTTCTTTGCACAAAACCCAATTGTGAAAGGGCTTAAATAAGTTGTTTTACAAGTTCTACTGTTTATAAGGAATAAAGTGGTATCCTTTTTGTAATACCATACTGAATTCCATCTTTTTAAAAGCTTTTATTCTTTGCTTATTTGCATCATGTTTAATTGCACAATATCGCAACAAATTGCATTGTATCGTATCGGATCGCATTGATTTGAACTTAATGTGTATCGTATCACATCGTGACGACGGTGAAACGTATCGCATCGTATCGCCAGAAAATTCCATGTATCGTTTAAGTATCGCATCGCTGGCAGTGCATCGAGATGTGTATCGAATCGTCCTCAGTGCTGAGATTCACATCCCTAATTCACAACTACAGTATAAGTAAAGTATCAATGTATTGGTGCTCACAATTTGATTTATTAGTCTTTCATTCTATACTTTTTAAATTGTTCCTTATACTATAGGGGTGTTCACACGGCAAGATTTGGTCCGGTGCTACACCGGGGCTGCCCCAGTAGAGCGTTCACACGTGCAAATTAGCTCCGGCGTAGCCCCGGAAAATGGCTTACACCGGACCAAATTTGATCCAACTCAGGGAGGTGGTTTAAAAATTTGCTCCGGAGCAAATGCTCGTTTGCGAAGCAGCACCGATGTAAATTTGCATGTGTGAACGCAACTGGGTTGAATTTGCTCCAGAGCAAATGCTTGTGAAGCGTACGTACGGCAAAAATGCGTTGCTTTCGTGCTCTGTCGGACTTCCGTCATGTGTTTGTTTAATAACGACACAAGACTTGGCTGGTAACATCTTTCCTTTTGTAGGAGACTGGACTGTCTCATAGTTGTTAGTGTAGTTTGTTCCTTTGTTGTGTGTTCACAACCCCCCGCCCCCCATATAATTTATTTATTTAGTGATTTCCTCTCTTGATTTTCTGTTTGGCGCATTATATTTGCTTTTCTGAGTGTCATTGAAGTCATTGTTGATTTACGTTTTCGGCGGCGGTCACTCTCGAGCAGAAGGCACGGAGACCAAGAAGGAGAAGGATGTGCCTGTCCAGTAGTCGCTCGAGTTGTGTATACGTTTTAAAAAGAACCAAAACGACAGCTCATTTGTTTTCTGTCGTTTTGCTCCGCTGCAGAAACTGCCGTGTGAACGCAAGTGGGGCTGCACCGACGCTGTGCCGGTGCTGACACGCTCAGCGGCTTTGTACGTGTGAACGCTCCACACAATTTGCTGCGGTGCAAAATATATCGCAACAAAATACATCGGTGCAGCGCCGGAGCAAATGTGTGCCGTGTGAACACCCCTTATGAAGGGACAAAATAGAAGAGGTTAAAACATGTTTTAGCTTGAAGCTTGGCGCGCCAAGGAAGAGCTGCGAGTCAGGAATGCAATCCGGGGAAGCCGAGCAGAACTATTTTGTTTGGCTGCATCCTTTATGACACATTTGATCGTCAGATGGTCGAGTGCCACACTAAATTAGATCAATCTTTGGTGTGTTTGATGTCTGAAAAGGTGCAGAGGAGACACCCCTGATGAAATCACCTCAAGCAATATTTGAGCAGAACCTTCTAAATCTGACTGGGACGCCTAGACAGCCACACAGGTGCAGTCAGAGACTTCTCCACAGGCTGATATCTTGCTGTATGATAACATACCGACTGTTAGCATGTTAGCATTGTATCAACTGCCATTACAAATGATTCCTGATTACAGGGAAATATGTCCAAATCTATATATATTCTTAATCGATCTGCCTCGGCACTTTTTCAACTCAGGCTGCTATCTTTCTACATGCTAGCACAGCAATTGTTAGCATTTGATCAAGCCTCAATCTAAACTCTACTTGACCTCAAGGCATAACAGGAAATAAAAACAAAAAAAAGTGCATTTGACAGAGGCTGTCATCAATCATTAGCGAGCTTGTCAAAAGGAAAGACAATCAGCAACAAACGCAAGTGCTCCGCAGAAGGAGCTACTTGTAGCGTGCTTTCCGCTGTGGGTGAAGGTCTTTCAAGTGGGCCACGTGACTAAATACTAGGAACTACAGAGCGCTTGTCAAGGAATCTCTCAAGGTAGCTGAAAATATGCTAATTATACACGGTAAGATGGCTTGTTGCTAATGGAGGGATGCTCACGGATGTATATACTACACTACTCATTTAATGTCAAGGATATTTAAAATTTCTGGATGAACCTAAAATACACTGTAACCTTTACGGGTGAACTTCATTTGACCTACTGTAAACTTTTGCACATACAATTGCTGAATGTTTCACCATATTTTGTTGTTTCACAAGGGGCGAAACAACAAACTTCACAAACAGGTGCTTGATGCATTACTTAACACATTGACATGGATTTTACATTTTGGGGGCCGTTGAAAATAGAAATTAAATAGGAGCAGATGGTGGAAGGAAGCAGACCCCCTCTCGCACCCGGTCCAGACTAAAGTGATTTATGAGCGTGAAAAAGAGGAACAAGCGCCAACGGCTACCACCACATTTCACTCTGTGAAGCTTTTGAGTGAAAGGGGCCAAGGTGAGCAAAGTGACATTAGCAACAGCTCAGTTCAGAATACATGACAAGACGGAAAAGCTTTATCAAGTTCCTTCATCTTGTTTTATTAGCACAGCAACTGTTACCATCGCTTTTCAGCAATTCTTATTAGAAATAGAACCTGAAAGTTGGACAGATATGAAATCCGTATCCATCTATCTTAGTGCTTTCATGACTTAGGTTGCTATTTTACCATACTGTAGGGATGACAAAACGTGTTGTCGAGTAGCCCGCGAGCCTATTCTAAAAAAAGCTCACCAGTGACGGGACATTGTGATTTTTTATACATATAGTACCGCATTTTCCACAATAAAAGGCGCACAGGATTATGAGGCGCACCTTCAATGAATGGCTTTCAATATTTTGTATATTTTTTTTCATACATTGGGCGCACTGCGTTATAAGACCATCCACTAGATCAGAGGTGGGCAAACTACGGCCCGGGGGCCAAATCCGGCCCGTTGGTCTTTTTAATCCGGCCCGCCGAAGGTTGGTACCCAATTAAGGTTCGATGTCAATGACTGCATTCATTGCATTTGGACTTGTAATGACAGGCATTTCAACGCCACGTGGCACAGTTACTTGAAGTTGCAGAGCATTGGGAGTAAGGTGGAGACGATACGGAAGCCCGCATTAGCGCCAAGTCAAGAAAAAACGTGCCAAAAAATGCAAAATACTGCTTTTTAAATAAAGAAATCCAATTACTATTATGTGGAATTTAGTTCACCCTTTTGATCCAGCCCTCCATGATATTTTCTGGTTCTCATGTGGCCCTATGCAAAAAATAATTGCCCACCCCTGCACTAGATGGAGCTATGCTTACGGAAACACCAACAGAACGATCAAATGTCAGTAAAACTTATTTAATAAATCAGGGAAACAGTTCACTTAACCAACAGCAAGTTATAACATTGACTCGTTAACTTTGAAAAATCTCTTGCTGCTGCTCTATTTCCGTGTTCAACTACGTAACCTTAAGTTTGGGGGCCTTAAGTTTGAACTCAGCGTTGTCTTCATGTCTCGAGCAAGGAGCCATTTTGGGGGTCGAAATATTACCGTAATGACCATACACAAGGTGCATCGTATTTTAAGTCGCGCTATGAGCTTTTAAGAAAATAGAAGGCTTTTAGGTGTGCATTTTAGAGCGTAAAATACTGTTTTTTTCTGTTTAAAATGTAAACACAAGTAGAGCTTTCAATAAATAAAGTGTTGCATATTTATATTTATGCTTAATAAGGATAAACTTTTTCAAGGTAATTTCATAAAATGCATTTCTGAAGCATGTATCAAACTGTAGACCTTTTCCATTGTACTGTTGAGTGAAAGAATCGCAGTGCCCAACCTCGTTGAATGGTTGCTGGGCTGTTAGGAGCATGTACATGTATTTGGATGAACTAGTCAAGGTTGGGGACCACTGATGTAGTGTGGTACAGTATTCTGTTGATAGTGTATATCATACACATAACTGCACTGAATGCAATGCGGACGGCATGGCCAGATGCGAGACTTACCATAGCGGCCATGTTGTTGTTGGTCTCCATGGGGACAGCAGAGTATTGATCAGAGGGCATCGCTGTTGCGGTGGCGGATGGTAGTGATGACCCTTTTTCAACCCTATCAATCAAGCAATATGAAATATCAAAATATTAGCATTGCAGACTACAAACTGTGGGTCATGAGTGATTTATTTCTCTTTATTTTATTCTCTCTTTTTTTTAAAAAGAAATTTATGGTGCATTTAAGTATTTACTGTCACTTCTCATTTTCTGGCACAGCAACACGTTAAACCACAAGGAACTCATTGCCGCTTTATCTTATTTAACAAAATTAATAGTTTTATAAATGACATGAAACAAATACATCATTGGTAAAATCAATATTTAAATAAATACTACTATGTGTCATAATCTTTTGTCTTTCAATGAATTAATTGAAATTTTAAGGATGTTTATTGATTACATTTAACTGTGAAAGGCCAAGGTAATTTACTTGCCGTGGTTTGCCCTTTTAGCATGGGTTAAAGTGACCCGTCGACTCGAAGAAATACAAAAAAACAAGCACTGACATGCCGAAATGAACCTCCGACAAAACCAAAAAACACGCCACCGTGTGTTCGAGCCACATTCTTTTTTGCATTGTGTGAGGATTAATTACATTCAGCCTGCATGCACATGAGCAGCATAAGTCAATACTAGACTGTGTGTGCGTGTGTGTGTGTGTGTGTGTTTGTGTGTGTGTGTGTGTGTGTGTGTGTGCGTGTGTGTGTATACATGCCAGCAGACCTCAGGAAGCCCTCAGCTTCTTCGAAAATATCCATCACAAACACAAACATTACAAGAGGGGAATATTCTAGGAGAGATGAAATTCTCCGAAAATTTTACATCGCGATTGTGTTGAACCGAATGATCACTTTTGTTGAATCCTGGCATATTTGCGGTTCAGCATTCGCAAATTCACAAATTTGTTTTGGTATCTCAAGCTATCCTCTTGTTATGCGCTGAAAATCTTACCAATCACTGTTTTTGGCCTCAGGCCAGAGGAATAAAATTATTACTTTGAAGCCATCTTGTGGAATCGGTGGTATAGTTTTATTAAATTGTTTATCTGTCTTTGTTGCTGCTACTTCAATGCATGGTCAAAAGAGAAACTGAAAGTAGGGACCTCTTAGAATTCTCGTTTTTGCAGAGGAAATTTCCTTTCCTGTCCTTTGCAAGCTAGATGACCAGGACATACTTAAAGGATAGGATCATTTGAATTCTACAAATGCTTAGCAAAGGTATCTAGCTGCAATTTTGAAGGCCCCTTAGTCATCGACTACTCCTGAAGAACCTTTGCAAAAGGATTTCAATTCTTTAAGGCAGCAACATTTAAGGCAACAGGAAAATGACATTGGCAGACGCTCGATGCACTTAGATGCTTTCAATCAAAACTGATTTTCAGGTTAAAATCTTGTTTGTTACACTCGTAGTAGCGACTTGTCATTGCTGAAAATTTTAACAACAAATTTCACTTCAACGTAGCAGGAAAGTTCATTATCTATTTTGCAGAGCATAATTTATGTTGTTATCGGTATTGTTGTAGTTGAGCATTTTTTTCCGACTCAAAGGACAAACGTACAGTATTGACCTTTTTTTACTTGAACTTTTTACTAAAGCATTGGGTGCAACAACAGAGGTTCCAGAGGGGCCCATCAAGAGGTGGGGGGCATCAAGGGAAGGGGGGTCCTCATCAAAGACTGCTGGCTGGAGATTATGGAAGGGTTTGTTCACTTCCTAAACGTGTGTGCGTGTAGAGTTCAATTTGTATGTGTGTGTGTGTGGAGTGGGGGGGGGGGCATGGGTTCACACTGGGGGCCAAATTCTTTGTCAGTCATGTACTTTGGGATCACTTTATGCTCGGTCAACTCAACAAAATGGCAGCCATTCTGCATGCAGGCGTCTCACGTGACTCTGCTGAGCAAAAACATACTTCCTGTATCAGCGTCACATAGGGTGGACCCCCACTCCCTTAGCACAGTCTCAAATCTCAGTTTGCTAAAATTGACAAAAAAGTGTGTACGGGTGTATATTTGTACTGTATTTGTCCATGTGTCTACTGCATGTGCTACAGGCACGGATCTGCTAAAACAGTGGTTCTCAAATCATTTTATACCAAGTACCACTTTTTTAATTAGGAAAGATAGCAGTACATAATATTGTACTTTATTAAAAAACATACAGTCATAACAAAATGATATAGAAAAAAACATTTTTGCGACACTGCATCAACTGAATGATGATGGGCCTGGTGGGCCTGTCATGGCCGCCTTTGGGTACCATGAACACCTTGCCAAACCACACAGCTTTTTTGTCATTCATGCTGTCATACTATCGGATAAATATTCTTCTGTGTCTTGGACTGGGTGAAATGTCTCACTCCAAGTCCATCACCGACCAGACCCAGTCCAATTGTTGCGTGCTTCCGTCAGAAATGAGTCCATCGACACAGGTGCGTCGGGAAGGACGGACAAGCAGCTGTCTAAGTCATGTTCACGGAGACATTATTTCCGTGTACGTTGTTTCTATGTTCAGAAAAGGCATACAAAATAAAGAAAATAAATCATGGACGCGTTCCTGGTTGGTGGGGGGAAGGCGGTATAGAATGTCTATTCTCCAAAAAGAACTTGAGGTAATACATTTGTGTTCAATGCACCTTCTTTGCATTGAATTAGTTACTAGCTTTGCAGTTGGCAAACTTAGCATGAGTTTAAAAGCTATGTATACTTGGCAATATTTCCAATTTTGTTCAAGTCACTTTTTAAATATGGTACACCACATTCTGATTGTGTGTGCCACATCCAGTCTTTCGTCATCAGTAGGAGGGAATTGTCTTCCTATTGGTCAATGCCGAAAAACCAATCAAAGGACAAGGTAGAACATGTCACACTATGCAGCAACATGAACAAAAATTCGGACAAGACAGACTTTCAGCGGCGACTTCATATTGCAGCCCAGACTCCTCAGAACCAACCAATCGTTGAGTATGTCACAGTATGTCGGGAGTGCTGTTAGTTTACCTACTGTCTTCCTGAAACGTTTGGGTTAAATCTGTTGCTTCAAGGGTCATAGCCCTGCAACAGAGATGCTATTTAAAGCTGGAATCAAGGTATCTGACTGAAATACTAAGCTATGTGGTTGATTCAAGGTCACGAGGTGTAATTCTCTTTGTTTTATGTTTAGTTTGATTGTAAACTTCAACTGGGGTGACAATAACCAACTTGAAACCTCTTGGCTTTTTTATTTTATTTTTTTGTAATTTGCTCTAGTGCTGCTTATTTGGAAGGGAGTTAAGTTAGCTGACAACATACAACATATCTTAAGTATTTTCCATTGTAGTTTGATATTTGGGTCAAAAATTTCCACCGTATGCTAAATCACTGCTTTTGGAACACATGAGTGAGCACCATGTCTTGACATCTGTGATTGTCTTCCAACGTCCTCCTTTCTTGTGATAATGACAAGAGTGTGAAAATTATTAACAAATCTGAGTTTTTATGTGAAGGCCATAACACCCAACCCATAGTAGCTATAAAATGAAAATGACAGAAAGTACACCAAATGGACCAGCCTTGAAAATTATATTTGGGTCAAAAGTTTCAAACGTATGCTAAATCACTGCTTTTGGAACATATAAGTGAGCACCGTGTCTTGACATCTGTGATTGTCTTCTACCGTCCCCCTTTCTTGTGGTAATGACAACAATGTCAAAATTGTTCACAAAATCAGAGAAAATATGTGAAGGTCATAACAGCCAGCCCTAGTAGATGTAAAATTCAAACAACAGTATAAAGTACACCAAATAGACCAGCGTTGTAAATGATATTTGGGTCAAAAGTTTTAAACCTATGCTAAATCACTGCTTTTGAGCACCATGTCTTGACATCTGAGGTTGTCTTCCACCGTCCTTCTTTCTTGTGATAATGACAACAATGTGAAAATGATTAACAAAATCAGACATTTTATGTGAAGGTCATATCACCCAGCCCTAGTAAGTATACAATTAAAACTACAGTATAAAGTACACCAAATGGACCCGGGGCTGTTCTTTTTTTTTCTGTTTCAAATTGAGCTTAAAAGTTGGCCCGCTCGTGTTCTCCTGTGGGCAATTCAGCCAAAGACAGTGTGGACTTCAGCTTCCACAAGTCTCACCGCCATTTCGACTCAAGATTTCTGCTTAATACTCAAACCATTTACTAGGTTTACAAAAACAAGAACGTGTCGGAAGGGCAGAAAAGTTTCGACACCTACACGTGGGTGTGTGTCCTGTGCTGTAAAGCATGCATGCATGGAACACGCCACATTGTCGTAACGCGTCAATTACAGTCAAAGAGTCAGGTGGACATTATCATGTGTATATGGGAAGGAAAACACTTACATAAGCATCCAGGATGAAAATAATTACGCTTTCTCGCCGTGCAATGTTCCACAAGTGGACGTTGTTGTGCACGAGTTTATCACGCAGAGGGAACGTGCTACAGCAGATCCCCACGGTCTCACTGCCGCGCTTTCAATCACCCCCCGAAGCAGCACCCACTTCTCGGCCACCTCCTCCGTGGCGGGCGGGGCGTTCTCTCTTCCGTTGCGAAAAAAGCCAAGGTGAATTTCTGGCCTCAGGTTTCACCAGGTGTGGCACAACTTTTGTGCTCAAATGGACAGTTGGACCAGGAAGTTGATGAGGTTAAAAATAATAATGGAAACATGTAACGCGTGTAAAATAGCTTACAATTAATTCATTAATTCATTCATTATACTCTGCACATTGTCGCACAGCTCTCAGTGGGTGGTACTACGGCACAATGATACCATTACAAAGTCTTTCGATACTTGTATGCCATGTCCTTGTTTATCATAGTTGCTTGTTGTTGCAATATTAGTGTAGCCTGTACTACCGGAGACAAATTCCTTGTATTTTCTACATACATGGCTGAGAAAGATGATTTTGATTCTGATTAATTAACTAATAGTTAAAAACGAATTTCTCAGATTGAAATTTATACACAAATGTATTCAAACTATACACCCAACCCACGCAGTGGTTCTTCCCTTTAAACTCGGATGCTACAACAGGATACATCCTGTTAGCGTTATTCTTGGTGGTACTGCTTTAGGGGTCACCAACATTGCGCCCGAAGCATTACAAAGCCCCTGTTCAGATGAGTAACCTGCGGTCTTGTTCTGAAATTGCTAACAAGAAGCAGGCTATTGTGATTCCATGGAAATGTTGAAGAAGTGTTTTTTGAAAGTGTACATTTATTTATCGAAGTGTCACATGTTGATATTTGTTTACTAACTTGAATAATTGTGGCTATTATATGGTTCAAAAGAAATAATATGATGATCTTTATTGCTCTTTTTTGTAACGAAATTGATGATTGTTATGAGCTCTTGTAATTGTCTCCCCAAACCTAAACACAATATTATAAATATGGGAGAATCATCAATTTGTCAGATTTTGCAGTTTATGTTTTGGTCGTAAAATAAACATGTTAGTTTTTTTCTATAAACTACTGACAAGATGACTCCCAAAATCAAAATCCAAGAATGTCATTTGGTCTGATATTTCCCCCCTCCAAAGCTTTAAAATATGACGGTTTTAAGATTACTTTGACACATTGAAGATGGCAACGCTGTTGACGTACAATAAGCACTAGGACAAATTTACTTTCTCAATCCGACATGGTTAACCCGGAAGTGGATATGAAAAGCTTCTTCAGTCTTTTCCGGGTTTGCGGCGAAGTTAAAAAAAACAAAAACGTTAAGTGTTTTTAAAAATGCAGCTTCACTGCACTAACGATGCTTTACCGCATTCTGTCAGCGGCGACTTCCACAACCTTAACAAATTCAACGAGCAGGTAAACCGAGCGAAATTTTTGTGGACATCCGGCTAATTTTGCCAAAGGTTGAACGGATGACATACAATCACAAGCCATCCTTTCAATGCTTGTCGAGCAATGATCGATTCGTCACAAACATTTGTTAATTTACAGCAATTTCTTCGTCTGGTGGAAATCCTCTTCCAGTTTTTGTTAGAGCCTAAAGAGGTAAACACACACAACCAAATGGCTACATGATTTGCTGTGTTTGACAGAAATATAGTCGAAGGATCCTGAGGAAAATGTAGTTAGACTTAGGTTAATAATATCCACTATGTGCACATTATTATGTTTTATTCTGTACCTTTCAAAAGGCACGAGGATGCTAAGAGTATAATACAGTGGTTCTCAAACATTTCAGTACCGTTCTCGAGGTACTTTATGCAAGTATTGGATCGAAGTGAAAATGTTGGTGTCCTTAAACACACAACAACAGAACATTTTGGGGGAAGAAAAACCCACCGTCCTTAAGTGTCGTGTTTTGGGGTGGTAAGAAAGCATTTTGAGAAGCGATCGTTTCATGCGTTCATTACTAACAACTTTCATAAATACCACGCACACTGAGTACCGCTAGAGGGAGCCCGCATAGGAACCTGAATAGTGAAAGTACGAGAGGGATTTGAACACACAGCGTCATATTGAAGAGAGTAATAAAAGCCCAAAGATAAGCATGTTAGCCCAACGAGCAGATAAGTTTGCTTAATAATATTCTACACGTGTATAATAATTGGAGAATATGTTTACATATTATAAGCGGACGAGTTAATTGAATTTGTGCATGTGTACATGTGTGTATAGACAGAGAAGTTGATGCAGCAGCTGAGCGACTTTGCAAGTGAACATAGGATGAGCACAGGACTGCTCAAGAACCTCATGAAGAGTGTCATTCTTTTGCCACAGGGTGACCATGACACACACACACACACATACACGCACGCACACACACACACACACACGCACACACACACACACACACACACACACATTTTATAATGTTATGACTTTAATCTTGAAATCATACTACTTTCCCCCCGAAAATACATAACTATTGTCATAATAATATAACTTAAATTTAAGAAACAATCACAATTAAACCTTTAATCGCAAATGTACACTACTTTTTTTTCTTAAACAGAGACTGACTAATTTGTTTTCACATTTTTATGACTCCAGTCTTGAAAATTGACCAGCTTTTATCTTGGAAAATATTTGACAAGCTTTTTGTTCTCCTTAATATTATGTGTTTAATTTTGAAAAGACACTAGTTTATTTTCAGAAGGTGACAACTTTTATTTCCTTTTAATTGTGTTCTTAATATTCATTCAATACCATGTTAACTTATATGTCACGTAAGCTGATTCTATGGTGAAAACATAAAAAGCAGGTTTGTTTCCTATTCAGGTGCAATGAAGAGAAACCTGACGGCTGAGCAGCTGAAAGAAGACCTGCAGACTTTAGGTCTGTATGATTTAATGTTGTAATCCATCTCATTGTGCTGCTCCCCCTGGTGTACCCTCCTCGGCCGCCGGGTGACGGTTTAATAGTCATGCAGACACAAACAAAGAATAGTATTTCTACTGTAAGTGACTCAATATTGTGCAATATTAGTCAGAGATAGACAGATCTACAAAAACAAAGAAAGTTAAAACAATCAAATTTAGTTGGTCAGTAAACTTAAGATCAGAGGGACAACAAATTGCTTGCAGCTCATAAGGGGGTTCACGTGTACTTCAAGGCACTGCTGTACACTCAAATTCTTTTTTTTTTTTGCTGCTGCAGGACTTCACGAGGACAAGGCTGCTCACTTTTCACAACAGGTCTCTCGGTTTCTCTCCTTGTCGTGAATATCCCTGGAGAACCCAAGAAGCCTTTTCTTCTTTGAAACATGATTAATTATATATTAAATGACTGCTATATGTTCACTGAACACCAAAATATATGTTTTTTCAAATATTGAATGATTTAATCCTAATTTAGCATTAGGGCCAAATTTGACCCTTTGGGATTTAAGAGTAGCATTTGAGTAGCAGAATTTATAGGGGTCAAACCGTGGGTTCCCCAGGGATATACTGCGATGTCACATATTCTTCTATTTCGAAGGCAGTCCTCTCCTGGGGGTCGGTCCAGTCTCACTAATGCCTGTCCTACCTTGCAGTGGGCAGAACATCGTGCGACACTGTGCCGACTGGCGATGCGGCAGACGCTGACCGTCAACCGGCTGGTGGACATGGAATGGAAGTTTGGTGGTGCGATGAATTATGATAATAGTAATGTTAACTGTAGTAATATAAATATTATTACAATTATTCTGTAGAGTTACAATATCTCAGTTTGCTATTAAAAAAATATATAATTTTATAATTATTTACATAGGTGTTATAAAATAAAGACAAGGCCCCATGGATACTTCCGGTTCAGCATCCACAAATCTGCATTTTCTCGGTTTTTTTTTCCTCTCCAATCTTTTTCTTTATTTAATTTTTGTTGTTGTTGTTGTTGTCATCCACCGTTTTTCGTGCAAAACACAACCTAAATGTCTTATCAGTGTTTTTTGAAGAATATTTCACTCCATCCATCCATCCATCCATCCATCCATCCATCCATCCATCCATCCATCCATCCATCCATCCATCATCTACCGCTTATCCGGGGCCGGGTCGCGGGGGCAACAGCTTTAGCAGGGAAGCCCAGACTTCCCTCTCCCTAGCTACTTCTTCCAGCTCTCCCCGGGGGATCCCAAGACGTTCCCAGGCCAGCTGGGTGACATCGTCTCTCCAGCGTGTCCTGGGTCTTCCCCGGGTTCTCCTCCCGGTGGGACATGCCCGGAACACCTCACCAGGGAGGCGCTCAGGAGGCATCCGAATCAGATGCCCAAGCCACCTCATCTGGCTCCTCTCGATGTGGAGGAGAAGCGGCTCGACTCTGAGCCCCTCCCGGATTACCGAGCTTCTCACCTTATCTCTAAGGGAGAGCCCGGACACCCTGCGGAGAAAACTCATTTCGGCCGCTTGTATCCGGGATCTCGTTCTTTCGGTCACGACCCATAGCTCGTGACCATAGATGAGGGTTGGGACGTAGATCGACCGGTAAATTGAGAGCTTCGCCCTTTGGCTCAGCTCCTTCTTCACCACGACAGACCGATACAACGTCCGCATCACAGCAGACGCTGCACCGATCCGCCTGTCGATCTCCCGCTCCCTCCTGCCCCCACTCGTGAACAAGACCCCAAGATACTTGAACTCCTCCACTTGGGGCAAGATCTCCTCCCCGACCCGGAGGGGGCACTCCACCCTTTTCCGACTGAGGACCATGGTTTCAGATTTGGAGGTGCTGATTTTCATCCCAACCGCTTCACACTCGGCTGTGAAACGCTCCAGTAAGAGTTGGAGAGCCCCGTTTGAAGGAGCCAACAGCACCACATCATCTGCAAAAAGCAGGGATGCAATACTGAGGCCCCCAAAACGAACCCCCTCAACGCTTCGGCTGCGCCTAGAAATTCTGTCCATAAAAGTTATGAACAGAATCGGCGACAAAGGGCAGCCTTGGCGGAGTCCTACCCCCACTGGAAACGATTCAGACTTACTGCCGGCAATGCGAACCAAACTCGACATCGGTGGTATAGTGACCGAACAGCCCGTATCAGGGGGTTCGGTACCCCATACCCTCGAAGCACCCCCCACAGAACTCCCCGAGGTACACGGTCAAACGCCTTCTCCAAGTCCACAAAACACATGTAGACTGGTTGGGCGAATTCCCACATACCCTCGAGGACCCTGCTAAGGGTGTAGAGCTGGTCCACTGTTCCACGGCCGGAACGAAAACCACACTGCTCCTCCTCAATCTGAGGCTCGACTTCCTGACGGACCCTCCTCTCCAGCACCCCTGAATAGACCTTACCAGGGAGGCTGAGGAGTGTGATCCCTCTGTAGTTGGAACACACCCTCCGGTCCCCCTTTTTAAAAAGAGGGACTACCACCCCGGTCTGCCAATCCAGAGGCACTCTCCCTGTTGACCACGCGATGTTGCAAAGGCGTGTCAACCAGGACAGCCCCACAACATCCAGAGCCTTGAGGAACTCCGGGCGGATCTCATCCACCCCTGGGGCCTTGCCACCGAGGAGCTTTTTAACCACATCGGTGACTTCAGCCACAGAGATAGGAGAGCCCATCTCAGAGTCCCCAGGCTCTGCTTCCTCTAAGGAAGTCGTGTTGGTGGAGTTGAGGAGGTCTTCGAAGTACTCTGCCCACCGGTTCACAACGTCCCGAGTCGAAGTCAGCAGCGCCCCATCCCCACTGTACACAGTGTTAGTGGTGCACTGCTTCCCCCTCCTGAGACGTCGGATGGTGGACCAGAATTTCCTCGAAGCCGTCCGGAAGTCGGCTTCCATGGCCTCACCGAACTCTTCCCACGCTCGGGTTTTTGCCTCGGCGACCACCGAAGCTGCGTTCCGCTTGGCCAGTCGATACCCGTCAGCTGCCTCTGGGGTCCCACAGGCCATAAAGGCTCGATAGGACTCCTTCTTCAGCTTGACGGCATCCCTTACTGCTGGTGTCCACCAGCGAGTACGGGGGTTGCCGCCACGACAGGCACCAACCACCTTACAGCCACAACTCAGATTGGCCGCCTCAACAATAGAGGCACGGAACATGGTCCACTCGGGCTCAATGTCCCCCGCCTCCCCCAGAACATGGGAAAAGCTCTGTCGGAGGTGGGAGTTGAAACTCCTTCTGACAGGGGATTCCGCCAGACGCTCCCAACAAACCCTCACAATACGTTTGGGTCTGCCAGGACGGACCGGCATCTTCCCCCACCATCGGAGCCTACTCACCACCAGGTGGTGATCAGTTGACAGCTCCGCCCCTCTCTTCACCCGAGTGTCCAGAACATGCAGCCGCAAATCCGATGATACAACTACGAAGTCGATCATCAAACTGCGGCCTAGGGTGTCCTGGTGCCAAGTGCACATATGGACACCCTTATGTTTGAACAAGGTGTTCGTTATGGACAATCCGTGTCGAGCACAGAAGTCCAATAACAAAACACCACTCGGGTTCTGATCGGGGGGGCCGTTCCTCCCAATCACGCCCCTCCAGGTCTCACTGTCATTGCCCACGTGAGCATTGAAGTCCCCCAGCAGAACAAGGGAGTCCCCAGCAGGAGTACTCTCCAGCACACCCTCCAAGGACTCTAAAAAGGGTGGGTATGCTGAGCTGTTGTTTGGTGCATATGCACAAACAACAGTCAGGACCCGTCCACCCACCCGGAGGCGGAGGGAGGCAACCCTCTCGTCTACCGGTGTGAACCCCAATGTACAGGCACTGAGCCGTGGGGCAATGAGTATGCCCACACCTGCTCTGCGCCTTTCACCGTGAGCAACTCCAGAGTGGAAGAGAGTCCAACCCCTCTCGAGAGAACTGGTACCAGAACCCAGGCTGTGTGTGGAGGCAAGTCCGACTATATCCAGTCGGAAATTCTCTGCCTCACACACCAGCTCGGGCTCCTTCCCTGCCAGAGAGGTGACATTCCATGTCCCAAGAGCTAGTTTCTGCAGCCGAGGATCGGACCGCCAGGGTCCCCGCCTTTGGCTGCCGCCCAGCTCACATTGCACCCGACCCCTTTGGCCCCTCTCATGGGTGGTGAGCCCATGGGAAGGGGGACCCACGTTGCCTCTTCGGGCTGTGCCCGGCCGGGCCCCATGGGTGTAGGCCCGGCCACCAGGCTTGCCAACGAGCCCCACCTCCAGGCCTGGCTCCAGAGGGCGACCCCGGTGACCCGCGTCTGGTCAAGGGAAACTTCGATCCATTTATTTTAATCTTCATCAGGGGTCTTTGAGCCGTGCTTTGTCTGGCCCCTCACCTAGAACCTGTTTGCCATGGGTGACCCTGCCAGGGGCATAAAAGCCCCAGACAACTTAGCTCCTAGGATCATTGGAACACACAAACTTTTAAATGTATTTTTATTTATTCAATGGCCATCACTTAAATGCGGCTTTTTGCTATTTGTAGGCTGGTCCAGTTCCTACCCGCCATGAATAGCAGGAGTCTGCTGTATCCAGTTTGTATTATGTAAAAATGGTCCAATGGCTTTGCTGCCATTGTGAACAGAGGATTAAAAACTGCATAATGTTAACAATAATAATACATTTTATTTATAAGCGCCTTTCAAGACACCCAAGGACACTTTACAATAACAAAAAACACAAAACAATACGGGTTGAGCAGCGGCAGCCAAAACGCGCCAGCGTTCACAAATATGCCATTGATAACAGAAATAAAATTACACCATACTTGTATGTATTCTTTCAGAATACACTTTTTAAATGCCAAATACTGGTGCTTATTAAATTGGCACGAGCCACAAGACATTTGCCACAAATCATTCTTAAATAAGCCAAGAATGCAGAACAGATATCTGTTTTTGAGTGTAGAATGTTAAAGTCATAAGTTGTCAGAAAAAATAATCAAGTAAAGTACACATCAAGTCAAGTCAACAGTATTTATAGAGCACTTTCAAACAGCCATCGCTGCATACAAAGTGCTGTACATGGAGCGATTTAACATGCACAATAAACAGTAAGACAAATCGGTAATAAAGGCGGTAGAAAGCACGAAACAGTAAAATCAAGAACAAATCTAAGTCATGCTGAGTCGAACGCCAAAGAATACAAGTGAGTTTTGAGGAGGGCTTTGAAGATGGGCAGTGAGGATGCCTGAAAAGTCTACTTAAGTACAGTAACAAAGTATTGGTAGTTGATTCTCATCACAGCTATGCCGTCTCAGTGACAAAATCAGAGACACTATGTGCAATGGATGAGAAAGACTTGCGTGATATAATGTTTGTCTTTGAAGATTTCAACTTAAAAAAAATATTTAAATACACACATATATATATTTGATTTGAAGCCTTGATATTTTGATCAATAACGTTTCAGTTAAAAATGTTTTGTGTTTTGATGTACAACATTTGTGACTCCACAGTGACTGTCGGTACTAGCGAGTTTCAAAAAATGAGCAACATCTTTCTGCAGGTAATACACGCACACACACACACTGTTGACCTTGGAGCATAATAATGTGTGCTTTTTTTATTTTGGACACATTTAAATTAGTCTGTGTCTGACCAAATAGAACCTAGGCCTCATGTTTTCATTGTAATATTAGCATTAGCAAAAAAAAAATGGCGTAGTTAGACATTGTGCGTTTATGCCAAATGGTTTCTTTGTCTTCTTGTTTGCAGCTCAAACTGGTTGTCCAGAAGGGGAATACCACAGAAAATCTCTACATGGGTAAGGAATTGTTCCTTGTGAGAAAGCTGATAATGATTTAAGGGGTGGGGTTTGGGGGGTTTAACTGGATAACAACAAACTAAGTGTATTGTGGGTCATTCAAATGGCACTGACGTTTGATTCATTTTCTTTGGATATTTCAGAATTGACACTGCCCCAGTTTTACAACTTCCTGCATGAAATGGAGAGAGCCAAAGCCAGCATGGACTCGTTTAGCTGAGTGTGTGTGTTTGCTTATGTAGCCTTTCGCCTTTTTGTGTGTACATGTATGTCTTGTGTGTTTGGGCACAATTTCCACAAGCCATGACACATTTTAGTCTCAAACGTGCCACCAAGACAATGAACATGCATCCATCCATAATCTGGATAATCACGGGTGGGCTGGAACCTATCCAATTTGATTTTGGGCGAGAGGCAGTTTACCCCCTTAACTGGTTACCAGCCAATGACAGGGCGCAAATAGACAAATAAGTGTTCACATTTGCGTTCAACGGTACGGAAAAATTAACGTACCATGCAGGTTTTTGGAATGTGGCCGAAAATGAATACACAACAATATACAGAAAAAAAAATCTGTTTACATGAATAAACTTCGTTGAAAAGTTTGTGGTTGCCCTGCCAAGTCATGTTCTCCAAAAATCCCACTGTGGCATCTACACGTTACTGTTAAAAAACAAGAACATTTGTGGGTTTTTTTATTTTTTAAAGAGACACACGTAGTACATTAACAATGTAGATTAGGGGCGGCCAACCAGTCAGAGACGAAGAGCCAATTTTTTTACTGTGTTACTGCAAAAAGACACAGACACACAACTATGCACTCGCGCACACACGGCGAGCAACAGCCGGAGTGCTTGAACATAAATAAAACCTTAAGACACAAACACACAAATCCCCCCGCCCCCCACAATTTCCTCCTCCCACCGCTAGCGGTCGACTTAGCACCAGTCTGCTGGCTCTTGGTTGATTGCGATCGACGTATTAGGCACCCCTGCCCTAAAAAGAGAGGTAATTCGCTGACTAGTTTAGCACTTCGCACCGTTGTCTGCGCATGAGGGGAGATTCAGTCATCTGATTGGTTGACCTCTATGTCAATCAAGTAACGGGATGGATGATAGGCTGACGTAGTACGTTCTGTGTATTAATCACCGTTGTTTGAATGGCAGCGCCATTGCCGAGGCGTTTTCGACAATTGTACAATTGTCGTGTGAAAGTCGGGGAGCCGCATGGAACCAGCCAAAGAGCCGCATGCATTGTATTTCCGATTAATTAATTTACCCTAATTGAAAAAAAAAAAGAGGCCCACAACAGTTGTGTCATCCACGAACTTTCAGAAGTACTGTAATTGGAGATGTATATGGGACTACAGGCAAGGGGGTATCAGTATGAACAGCAGCTTTTAACAAAGCCTTGTGGAGCACCCGTGTTCAGGGAGGTGATGCTGGACATGTTGTTTTTCACACATACAGATTTGATTGATTTCTGCTGGTGAGGAATTCTCATGGCCGCTTTGCATGTTCGATGCTTGGGGAGGATATGTTCATTGATTAAAAATTGTATGAATGTGAATGATCGTTTGTCTATATGCACTGTAGAAAATGGATGGGCTTGCATCAGCGTTCTGATTGGGTAAACTAGTGGAGGTTGGCATGTAAATTTCAAGTCTGTTGAAGAAGAAGAAGCAGATGGAGGAGGAACAGGAAGTGAGAGCAGTGTCCTTCAAAACAGGTGGCGGCTGGCTGATGTGGGCGCCAGCATTCTTAATAGCATCATGTGACTGACTGAGACAGTCATGAAATAAATAATATTTAAAAAAAGAAATTTACATTTCATTTTAACTGATTCAATTTGGTTTTAGCGGGGCAAGAGAAAAAAATGCATTTTAGGGGGTACTCCAACTTATTTGGTATTTTAAAAACTATTCTCAAGCGTTCTTTTTGTTTGTTTGTTTAAGAGTTGGTCTCACAACTCAACTGTATTTATAGAGCACTTTCAGACAGCCATCGCTGCATACAAAATGCTGTACACGGAGCAAGTAACATATACAACAGTAAAGCAACAAATCGGTAACAAAGACGGTAGAAAGCACCGACCAGCAAAACCAAGAACAAATCTGAGTCATGCTGAGTCAAATGCCAAAGAATACAAGTGAGTTTTGAGGCAGGTTTTCAAAATACTGCACCTTTTTTATTATTTTATATGTGGATTATTTAAATTTTGATGGGTGGAACATAAAATGCCCCATGCCTCATTTGTGATTCATTTAATAGTTTAAAACTATGAAGAACTTCATAGTTAGAAGTTGCTATTGTGTCTTCCTTGTTTTTGCTGCTTTTAATGTTTATAGTAATAATTATATACAGTGTATATATGTATGTGTATATATGTATGTGTAATATATATATATATATATATTATAATTTGGACCTACATTATTTATTCGTATTCGACATACCCAAGTGTGGATGCTGTCTTTTTTTTTTGTTTCTTGCACGTGTGGGGCAGAAGTCGTTCGCCTGCAACATGCACGCGCACATTATTTAGCACACTTCGTTTCCCCACATTAAAAGAGAAGTCAGTAAGGTGCGCGTGCTTCAGTCCAGTCATGTCAACGAGCCACACTTCGCAGAACCTGGAGCAGGATTACGAACAGGACAGGGGCCGAACGTTCCGGCAGTGGTGCCTGCGACGTATGCGGATTCCGGCAAGACGAAGACGGTGACGCGGCGCAAGTACGACAACATCTTACAGGCTCTGTTGCAAGACCTCCACACACAGCAGAAGCACAAGAACGCCAAGTGTGGATCAAGTCCAAAGGCTTTCGGGTCGGAACGCTGCGGGCGGCCGGCAGCACCGACCGCGCTGACGCCAAAGTCCTGCTCGTGCCGGCCAAGACGACGGTTTGCGGCTCTGCTTCCTATTTTCATTCACTTCATGCACCCTGTGTGTGATAACATTTTTAATTTAAAACCAAATTAAATGAAAGCTATTTATATAGCCCTTAATCACAGAAGAGTCTAAATTTGATTGGAGATGGTGTTAGAATTATCTACAGTATTGTATATTGTATACAGTATATTGCCCGATTTAATTTCTATTTCAAATAAATATTTTAATTAATAATAATAATAATACATTTTATTTATAAGCGCCTTTCAAGACACCCAAGGACACTTTACAATAACAAAAAACACAAAACAATACGGGTTGTTAATTATCTCTCAATGTATTTATTTTATGTTGTTCTGTAAAGTTACACGATGTCCGAACTAGTCTTTTGCATCACAAATAACTGAGCAATTTATTTTGGTATATAATTCATTATTTAATGTTTAAACAGTTTACATGAATTTAAAAAAAACTTTAAAACTTAATTTATTAATTTTACTGTGAACATGTAAAATGTACAAGCCATTTTGTTTTATGAGCTGTTTTTCCTTTACAGAGTTTAATTAAATTAAAAGGCTGTTGTTTTGAAAACAAGCATTTAATTAGCATAAAACAACAGGTCATGTTTAGAATGGGTGAAATGACGCAAAACATGTTTTCAATTCTTTGTACAAGAATAAAGTGACTTGCTAATAAACGTGCACTAGAGTGCGCCAACGAGTCTGCCAGCTCGGAGATAATCTTCAGGCAGTAGGTGGCGCTGACTTAACTAAGTGCAGTATTGGAAACATTTGCCTGAACAAGATTTTGAACGCCATAAATATTTTCAAAACATTTTTTTTCTTTACGTTTCACAAAAGTGTCTCTAACTCACATATGCGCAAGTCATTATTGAGACTTTGGTCTTGAAATTCAAGTTACAACACTGAAAAAAGAGATCCTTTGGATTTATTTAATTCCATCACGTACTAAAGTTGCACAGGATCAAAATGTGGTAAACCGATGTACTTGTAGATGTTTTCTTTAAAAAAAACACAAATGTTGGGCATTTGTTTAGCACATTTTAATCATGTGCAACTGAAAATCAAATACTACCTGTATTCTTTTGCAGGTCCCATGTAATGTTCTTATTATAGTTAATGAAAAGTAACTAGAACTAAAACTGAAAAAAATAACATCAACAGAATACCAAGCACATTCAAGAAACATTATGTGTTTGTTTTAAAAAAGCCATGAGTGAAGTTCAGTCTTTCAGAGATTTGAAGCAATACAAGTCCTAAAATAGGCAAACTGAGCCAGACTTGAGACAAGTCATGTTACTGAAGTCTACAACTTTGGGCATTACCATTTAGCATAAAGCTTTATTGAAAACTATTATTTAAATGCTACAAACTGTTTTACTATGGCTTTTTTTTTTTTTTGCATCGGCTGGGATATATGCTACACGTCCAGAGTGCGGAAGCAAGTGGCGGTGGTGGAGGATTTCTATGTGGTATATTAAGATATTTTATGATGTTTTCTTTAACCAATGCATATCTTCTCAGAGGTAAACTCTTGAACCTGCTTTGGAATGATTGCAAGTGAGATAAACCCTTTGGAATACAGTGCACTCCGCTTAATAGAACACCGGTTAATAGAATAATCCGCTTAATAGAGCAAAAGACTCTGGAACGGATTTGCCTAATGCAATTTCCTATAAAGATACTCCGCTTAGTAGAACAGATCTCCGCTTAATAGAACAGGCCGTAAGCAATGAATATTGTAAACTAGTGGTTTTCGAAGTGTAGCTATCGCGATACTGTACCACTATCGCGAGAAAACGCGGTAGTTCTAGCCGTATACAGTAACAGGTAGCACGCGTCACTCCACATATAGACACACGCACGTCACAATGGCTTCAACTTCATTCAAGAGACGAGAGAGAGACGAAGTGTAGCTATCGCGATACTGTACCACTATCGCGAGAAAACGCGGTAGTTCTAGCCGTGTACAGTAACAGGTAGCACGCGTCACTCCACACATAGACACACGCACGTCACAATGGCTTCAACTTCATTCAAGAGACGAGGGCTATCACCTGCGGATAAGAAGGACATACTCAGACGATACGATGCATTGCCGGATTCTCAGAAGGTATGCCCGCGGTTTCCAGGACTTCCCTCTTATCCAGCACATTGAGAGGGAAGTCAACCGCAAAATTACGGACTCCTGTTTCCAGACAAAAGTAACGAAAATTTTCTCGTGATTTGAGATGTTTGACTGAAGTTGATTAAAGTTGTTGTTTTGTTGTTTGATTAAAGATATGGACGTCCACAGTCGAAATATCTCTTCTAACTCGTCAGCAGGGGTTTTTCTGCGTGCATAACTTGGTCGTCGACGTGTCTGAAGGTGTACCTAATACCTAATAAAGTACCTAATAAAGTGTCTCCGGTTAATAGAAACTCCGCTTAGTAGAACAGAAGCGCTTCGGCCCAATGGTGTTCTATTAAGCGGAGTGCACTGTACTTTTAAATGATTACAAGTGAGATAAACTCTTGAACCTGCTTTGGAATAATTGCAAATGATTACAAATACGATAAACCCTTTGGAATGCTTTTAAATGATTACAAGTGAGATAAACTCTTGAACCTGCTTTGGAATAATTGCAAGTAAATAATTACAAGTCCGTGCCACTTGGTTACACAACAAACAGTGTGGCGTAGGGAGGGATGAGAATGGCCACTCACCCCTCCCGATGCACACACTTTAGACGATAAAAGGATGGGAGCGATGCTACTTCAGCAGAGTCCGCTATGGGTTACCGTACGAACGCCTAGCTCGTATTGAAGCTCACTCTGCTGAGGGTGTTGGCTCTCCACCCTACTGGCACACGGTAAGAGTTCTTTAGCTTCATACAACTTGTTGGAACTGTGTTATCATTTCTGTGTGGGACCAATAAAGTGCCTATTGTTGGTAGCCAGAAGTGTCTTGTCGTTATTTCTGAGTGCCTATCTCCGACGATCCTTTATAAAACTTGATATTCATTCAAATTGAGTATCAGAAGTGTTTCAAAACACTATGACATCATCTACACGATGCATGTGAAGGAGGTCAAACAACCGGGGAAACTCCCTTGGCACGTCGGCCAGAAGAAGACCTACAAAGCCGTAAATGCTCTATTTACAGCGGTACTTTGAGAAACGGATAACTCAAAACACTCCAATCTCACACAGTCACTGGTAGTGTAGCGGTAAGCCAGCTTTCGGTGCAGGCAGCGCGAGTCAAACCCCGTTCAGTGACGTGTGAAAATAAAATTTTGCCCTGCGATTGGCTGGCAACCTATTCAGGGTATCCCCTGCCTACTGCCCGAAGACAGCTGGGATAGGCTCCAGCGACCCTAGTTAGGATAAATGAATGAATGAATGACTCCAATCTCACATCTTTTTCACTGCATCAATTGAATATTGTTCTGTATGGTGTCCCTGCCCTGGACACCAGTAGGCAGTATAAGACTGATAAAAGAGGCGTCTTAATTCCTCCCACCTCATCGGTATGACACTAATATTAGTTGTTCTTCATTCATTCATTCATCTTCCTAACCGCTTGATCCTCACTAGGGTCGCGGGGGGTGCTGGAGCCTATCCCAGCGGTAGTAGGCGGGGGACACCCTGAATCGGTTGCCAGCCAATCGCAGGGCACACAGAAACGAACAACCATCCACGCTCACACTCACACTCACACCTAGGGACAATTTAGAGTGTTCAATCAGCCTGCCACGCATGTTTTTGGAATGTGGGAGGAGACCGGAGCACCCGGAGAAAACCCACGCAGGCCCGGGGAGAACATGCAAACTCTACACAGGGAGGCCGGAGCTGGAATCGAACCCAGTAGCTCTGCACTGTGAAGCCGACGTGCTAACCACTGGACTACCGGGCCGCCAGTTGTTCTTCACAGAGGATAAAATGTACATGACTGAGTACAGTTATATTTTCCATCTACATGTGTTGCTGCACTATTTACATTCAAATTACGATGCCGAATTTTGGAAATATATTGCAAATATTCTATGGAAGTTTGGGGAATTGAGGATAATTTCATGGGAACATATTATTTTCATCTACAGTGTTCATAGAAATATGTTGTTTTGTCAAAAGCACACTTTCATGAAAAATAGAGAAAGCAGCCTCCATATTTTCAACCCTAGACGCTCCAGTCTCATGCAAATGGTGACGATGGCTTTCATTAGCATGACAACTGAGGATGGAGCTAGGGGGTTTGAATGAAGAAATTAGTTTTTACTTGTGGAAGTGTAACCTAGAGTGTGGGAAAAAAAATCAAGCTCCGTTAATGTCAGTAAAAGCATTTTCACTTGTGGAGACAGCACTTCATGCTCAACAGTTTTTATGCTTTCCAATTGGTGTGAGGATCTGTGCATGTGGCGCATGCAACAAACACATTGCTAAACAAATTTTAATTCTGATGATGATTCTGAAGAGGTTCAATGTTTAATGAACAGTGAGAAGACAAAGGTACTGACACTGTCCTCCGCTGGCCTCATGGACTGGTCACCAGTTAATATCAGGGCATGTGTGTACAAATAATGAACTGGTTGCCAGCAGAGCCAATCGGCTGAGATTCAAACCCCAGAGATCCAAAATGTGCATCTTGCATCTTGCAGCTCCACCAAAGGCAAATTTGAATTTTAGATGGGTTGATGTATTGCTAAACTTATTTTTTTGTGTGATTTGATTATTGTTATGATGTTTCAGAAAAAAAATCGACCAGCTGATGAAAGTGATCTTTAATTCATAAATATGATAACCTTTGTTAGTGTTACATTTTATTTTAATAAGATAAGATATCCTTTATTCGTCCCACAATGGGGAAATTTACAGCCTCCAGCAGCAAGAATGTATGTAGGAAGAAGAAAGGAGAAATGTATTGTTATCATGATAATCTGATGTTCTTGAGACAAAATGTGGCAGATTCAGAATCAGAAAAGTTTACTTTTATCTCTGCGAAAAAAAAAGTCCCCAAAAATTGTTGACTAGTGTAATTTTTCAAATTCTTACAAGCACAAAGCCTCAATATTGTTAGATTTGCTACATTAAATGTTTTTACTTGGCATTTATTTTTTCACTTCAACACAGATAGCAAAGATGTACGCCTTCCTGCCCTGACAAGCTTCCTGATGAGCTGTGCTGAGTGTCAGAAAAGGATGCATGCTTGGACACTGCTCCGAAGGTAAAGACCCACGTACACGTACATGCACACACACACACACACACACACACACACACACACACACACACACACACGTGCGCGCACAGGTGCACTTTTATCAAAGATCAAGAATACATAGCAAATGGAATTGATGCCATAGTGATAGATGGTTCTCAGATTGATAGATACAGTAGATAGATAGAAGTTATATGATACATGGATTTAGATCGAGAATAAATAGATACTTCAGAATATGATTGCATTTGACAGAGATGCACAGCAAGGGGTGCCCTGAAGAAAAGGGAAACCCACAGATTTCTTTTCATATTGAAGAAAATAATTATGCATGAAGTGTATCTGTATTTAAAATGATTTTCGAGCAACTTTATACTGAACATCTGGTACTTAAAAGAAAAAGCAATATATTAGGATAATTAAAAAATATAAATGCAGCAAAAATGCAACCAAATCATTTACAGGAGGCTTAAGAACATTTTAGGGGAGCTTCGGTCACCCGAATGAGACCTCAGCTGTACTTAGATAAGTGTAGAATAGTCCCACATAATCATACATTCACATTGAAAAAAATGCATTGAAAAATTCACTCCACTGCACTACAGATTGTTCAACCGTCAAATCTTTGCTTTCTACATGCAATCATCTGGAGAGCTCAATGTTTTTAATACAGTATTTGACACATTCTTCTGTGCTTTATGGTGTCCTTTTTTGCTTACAATGCAATTTGCCCTCCCATCCTCCACAGCCTCCCCCGAACAGTGCACAGCCAGCCCCTCGTTAAGATAGCCACCTCATTAACAGCTTCACACAAAGAACACTGGCCAGGAAGCATGCCTGGATTTAGAAGGGGAGGGGTGGGGTTCAGTCACACAGATAGGACTGCCGCATGATTTCACAAAGCACAAGCATACAAACATGACACAACTCTGCTTGCATGCGTGTGCAGGCGCTTGTGTATGTGGACCTTAGGAGGGGAGCAAGGCAATTAACAAGATTGTGATGATGACTTCTGTTAAAGTTCAGTGGTGAATTATTAAATGCAATTAATCAGCATGGAATAGAGCCACTTAAATAACCATGTTAATGTGTGTGTGTGTGTGTGTGTGTGTGTGTGTGTGTGTGTGTGTGTGTGTGTGTGTGTGCGCGTGTGTGTGCGTGTGTGTGTGTGTGTGTGTGTGTGTGTGTGTGTGTGCGTGCGTGTGTGTGTGTGTTTTGGAGGGAGGGTGGTTGTATGTCTGTGTGTGAGCAAAGAAAAATGTACTTTATACCTGTATTAAAAAAAAAAATCCTCGTCTCACCCCCCTCGGGTGGTGTCCGTCCCTCATTCAGCTCGGGTCCTCTACCAGATGCCAGGAAGCTTGAGTGTCTGCGCAGTATCCTTGCTCTTCCCAGCACTGCACATTTCTGGACTGAGATGTCCGATGTTGTTCCCGGGATCTGTTGCAACCACTCATCTAGTTTGGGGGTCACTGCCCCGAGTGCTGCGACCACCACAGGCACGACTGTCACCTTTACCTTCCAGGCTCTCTTCAGCTCCTCTCTGAGTATTTCTCGAGTTTCTCGTGTTCCTTCTTTCTGATGTTTCCATCACTTGGGACCGCTACATCCACTACAACGGCTTTCCTCTGCCCTTTATCTATGATCACGATATCTGGTTGGTTCGCCATTACCATCTTGTCTGTCTGGATCTGGAAGTCCCACAGGATCTTCGCTCAGTCATTCTCCACCACCTTCGGAGGTGTTTCCCATTTTGACCTTGGGGTTTCCAGCTCATACTCCGCACAGATGTTTCAGTAGACTATGCGAGCCACCTGGTTATGGCGTTCCATGTAGGCTTTCCCTGCCAGCATCTTACACCCTGCAGTTATGTATTGGATCGTCTCAGGTGCCTCTTTGCACAACCTACACCTTGGGTCTTGTCTAGTGTGGTATATCTGGGCCTCGATGGCTCTGGTGCTCAGGGCCTGCTCCTGAGGAACCAGGATGAGTGCCTCTGTGCTGTCCTTCAGGCCAGCCCTCTCTAGTCACTGATAGGACTTCTTGAGATTGGCCACTTCAGTTATGGTCCGGTGGTACATCCCGTGTAGGGGCTTGTCTTTCCATGATGGTCCCTCTTCCAGCGCCTCATCCTCTGTTCCCCATTGTCTGAGACATTCTCTGAATATGTCATCCGTTGGAGCCTTCTCCTTGATGTATTCATGGAGCTTGGATGTTTCATCCTGGACAGTGGCTCTCACACTCACTAGTCCCCGGCCTCCTTCCTTTCGGCTTGCGTACAGTCTCAGGTCTTAACGAGCTTTCGGGTCTTAATGTCCATGGTCTGAATCTCTTCCTCTGGCCACCTTATTTTTCCAGCAGGGTATCTGATCACTGGCAGGGCATAGCTGTTTATCGCCCGGGTCTTATTCTTGCCATTGAGCTGGCTTCTTAGGACTTGCCTCACTCGCTGGAGGTATTTGGCCGTAGCGGCTTTCCTTGTTGCCAGTTCGAGGTTGCCATTGGCTTGTGGTATACCGAGGTACTTGGAGCTGTCCTCAATGTCTGCTATTCTTCCTTCAGGGAGTGAGACCCCTTCAGTGCGGACTACCTTTACTCTCTTAGTCCACATCCGACTACATTTCTCAAGCCCGAATGACATCCCGATGTCGCTGCTGTAGATCCTGGTTGTGTGGATCAGTGAATCTATGGCCCTTTCGCTCTTAGCATACAGCTTTATGCCATCCATGTAGAGGAGGTGACTGTAGCTCCATTTCTGAGGTGGTATCCATAGCCTGTCTTGGTGATTACTTGGCTTAGGGGGTTCAGTCCTATGCAGAACAGCAGTGGGAAGAGTGCATCACCTTGGTATATGCCACATTTGATGGACACTTGGGTAAGTGGCTTGCCATTGGCTTCAAGTGTGGTTTTCCACATCCTCATCGAGTTCGCAACGAAGGCTCTTAGGGTCCTGTTCACCTTATACAACTCCAAGCATTCAGTGATCCATGTATGTGGCATCAAGTCATCCATCAATCCAGGCTCTGCACAGGTTGGTATGTCGGGACCTGCAGTCTTATGCGACTGTTCTGTCAACCAGGAGGCTCCTCCGGTATCTCTACCAATGCCCTTATGTGCTTCGCTCATGTATTGATCCATGTGTCCACTTATCTTAGCCGCAATGATGCCTGACATGAGCTTCCATGTTGTGGAGAGACAGGTTATTGGCCGATAGTTGGATGGGACTGCACCCTTTGAGGGATCCTTCATGATCAGGATCGTTCGCCCTTCGGTTAGCCGTCCTGGGTGAGTCCCATCCCTCAGCAGCTGGTTCATTTGTGCTGCTCGGCGCTCATGGAGTGCTGTGAGTTTCTTTAGCCAGTAGGTGTGGACCATGTCCGGGCCTGGTGCTGTCCAGTTCTTCATATCTGAGACTCTTTCCTGTATGTCTGCCACTGTTATGGTAACTGGGTTCTGTTCAGGGAGGTTGCTGTGCTCCTCTCTCAGGGTCACCAGCCAGTGTGCACTGCTGTTATGTGCAACCTCCTTCTCCCATATGCCTTTCCAGTACCTTTCAGTTTTCAGTCTTGGTGGGTCAGCTCTGTTGTTAGGACCCTGCCACTGAGCGTACACTTTCGCAGGTTGTGTTGCGAACAGCCTGTTTATTCGCCTGGCCTCATTCTCCTTCGTGTACCGCTTTAAACGACTGGACAAGGCTTGGAGCCTTTGTTTGGCAGTTTCGAGTGCTTCAGGTATGGTCATCTGGATGTACCTCTCGGGTATCGGCCTTTCAATCACACCTCCGTCAATTGACTCACATCTTTCCGGGCCGCCTTCATCTTAGCCTCCAACCGTCTTTTCCATGGTGGGTAACGTATCTCATGGCTTCCATGGTTGCTCTTATAGCCAAGAGTCTCTAGGATCACTGATGCTGAAGCATATATCATCTCATTGGTTTCTGTGATTGTTACGGTAGGGATCGCCATCAGTGCTGCATTCACACTTTCTATGAGACTTTCAGATGGTACTTCACATAGCCGTTGCAATCTGTTTCTAGGTTGCCCAGCTTTCATTCTCGCCATGATCTTACCTTTCAGGTCAGTTGCTGCATCGGTCAGCATTTCATTCATTGGGGCTGGCCTCCCAATCTCATCATCTGCATTCATTGGGGCTTGCCTCCCAATCTCTGGTGTACTCTGATCTGGCAGTCTGCGGACCTTTACCATGGAACCTGCGTTGTACCTCTTCAATCTCAAGTTGTGACAGCAGTTGCCGTTTGTGGATATTGGAACACTGAGTTGCTAGTTGTTTCGTGGTCAACCGTGACTGTGGGTTTCAAAGTAACCATTTCGCCCACATTCTCTGCATGTAACCCTCTTACTAGGGTTGCTTGAGTAGTAGCATTCCAACAGAGCCATGTTATCGCATCTCGCCCATTTCCGCTTTGTTCCAGTAGCTCATTTTTCATCTGACGCAGACCTTGTTTGGCCGGGCGATGTCTGAGCCAGCATGTCATTCCTTTTATTGTCTCTCATCATTGTATGAGGTAGGCATTAGCGTGAAGGATCTTGCCCAAGTACCCACACTGGATGGTGTTATGTGCTCATTTTTGTCATACCTTGCATTATTGCAGTTCACTATTTGCAGTCTCACTGAATCACAGATTTTAAAATGGTACAAATCAAATTTTTTGGATTGTTACTGTAAAGCAAAAAATGCAAGGCAGGAGGAAAGAGTACATAAAGATGGGGTTGATTTGACACTTAAAAAGAAGTCAAAGTGCAACATGTCTGCTGCAAAACAAAACTGCACGCCGATTATAAAGTAATTGAAAATTTCATCTAGCCTACCATTGCTAGTTACAACAGAGTGTAATCCCAAGCAAAGACATGGCCGCAAGTGCACTTTAAATATCTTTATTGAACAAACGCTAAGAAAATAAACACGTAACAAGCACATTGTGTGTGTGTGTGTGTGTGTGTGTGTGTGTGTGTGTGTGTGTGTGTGTGTGTGTGTGTGTGTGTGTGTGTGTGCACGCGTGTGCGTGTGCATGTGTGCACGCACGTGCCCACGCGTGCGGTCCTGGCCTCTTGAGTGACTTGGAAGTGAGCAAATGAGGATGTCTCGTTGGCCAACTGCTAAAGAGCTAAAGCAGGGTCCAACATTAACAGTGGCCCAATAGTCCGCAGCAAAATGAAATTTAGCGTCTCCTGGGTCTTCCTCGGGGTCTCCTCCCGGTGGGACATGCCCGGAACACCTCACCAGGGAGGCGCTCAGGAGGCATCCGAATCAGATGCCCAAGCCACCTCATCTGGCTCCTCTCGATGTGGAGGAGAAGCGGCTCGACTCTGAGCCCCTCCCGGATGACCGAGCTTCTCACCTTATCTCTAAGGGAGAGCCCGGACACCCTGCAGAGAAAACTCATTTCGGCCGCTTGTATCCGGGATCTCGTTCTTTCTCGTTGTCTTGAGACTATGTCACCCAGCTGGCATGGGAACGTCTCGGGATCCCCCGGGGAGAGCTGGAAGAAGTAGCTCGGGAGAGGGAAGTCTGGGCTTCCCTGCTAAAGCTGTTGCCCCCGCGACCCGGCCCCGGATAAGCGGTAGATGGATGGATGGATGGAAAATGAAATTTACTGATGATGACCCGACCTGGCCCCCAGTATGCATTTTATAAGAAAATGTGATGAAATCAACATGTTCTTGTGTGTTTTAATGTGGATTTTCAAAATTTTGAGTTTTATCCACTTAAATTGATCAATAATAGTTGTTGTTTTACACCCTTCTGTGCACGTTTGATTGTCCCCATTCACAGACGCATTATGTGCTACATCCTCATGTGCATTTTGGCCACTGAGTCTACACTCGTCAATATTTCACCCAAATGTAGGCCTACATATGTAATTATTTCATTCAATATTGTATTGAATCAGAATATCTATATACTGTGTATATTTTTTAAAGCAGCTGCCTTGATTGGCCACTGACACCAGGTATTTGTAGGCCAACATTTAAAATTGATAATTTCATTAAGTATGATTTTAAATCTGAGTTAGTGTCAGCTCTGGCAGACCCACCACCCATAAAGGCTTAATGTCAGACTCTGCTGTGTGTTTAAAATGAGGCGGTCCCTTGAGGCGGTCAGAAGTTTGGATAAAAATGTGATTGTCTTCATTTTGTTTTCTTACTGTTTGTTCAATAAACCCACTTCAAGTGCACTCGCGGCTGTGTCCATCCCCGCCCACTTATTATGAATGACTGTTTGTTCTAAGTGATGGTCAGTGATATTAAATTAGCTGACAATGTTAACTACGTGGTAGTTCTGTAACTTAAGGCAGTTGTTCTTTGCAGGAGGCACATATATTCATTTCATTTGCCAAACGATACGGCTTCATCCATTAGTGCTCATCCTAAACCCACGCCATCTTCCTCATCCCTTGCAGCATCCGCACCTCTGTCCCAATTCAATAAGGGGAGGAAATGAGCTGCCATCCTTCCTGTTTGTGCGCGTCTGTTTGCAGTGCTCACATGCAGGTTTAGTCTGTTGCACAGACACTCTTGTTGGTTCACCATATTGCTTCTTTGCTTTGGGAGATATAGTAGCAGCAGTAAGAGTAGTAGCAGTTGCAAACTTAAGATATGAGCGCAATGGTGACAGCACACTCAGCCGACTTCACAATAAGCGACAATATGGCAGGTAGTGAACAATTCTTGAAAAAAATAGAGGCTTCTAGCAATTTTTGCCACTTCAAGTTAAAGCTCCCCTTCAAACTTAATAATAATAATAATACTAATACATTTTATTTGTGGGCGCCTTTCTAGGAACTCAGGGACACCTTACAACAAGCAGTTAAAATCACGAATACAATGTTAAAAACAACATCAAATAAAATAAGAAAAAACACACAACAAAATAAAAATAATGGCTTTATGGTCCGAGTGAATAGGCTTGTCTCAACAGATGTGTTTTGAGGCTGGATTTGAAATGTGTTAATTAGTCTGTATTACGAAGGTCATCGGGGAGTGTGTTCCAGAGCTGGGAAGCAGAGCGACTGAAGGCTCTGTTTCCCATGGTGATGAGGCGAGCAGGGGGGACAGAGAGGAGGAGAGAGGAGGAGGAACGAAGAGAGCGGACAGGTGTAGGAATATGGATGAGGTCAGATAGGTATGGAGGGGCTAGGTTATGGATGGCTTGAATGTGAGGAGCAGGATTTTATATTGAATGCGGTGTGAAATGGGGAGCCAGTGGAGATGTTGGAGGACGGGTGTATAATGGTTTATGTATGGTGTGAGCGTGATAATGCGGGCGGCTGAATTTTGGACCAGATGAAGCTTATGGAGGGTTTTTTGAGGGAGACCGAGCAGGAGGGAATTACAGTAATTGAGTCGCGAGGTGACGAGGGCGTGAACAAGTATAGCAGTGGAGGGAGGAGTGAGAGAAGAGCGGAGCCGGTGGATCTTTCTAAGTCAAGTCAAGTCAACAGTATTTATAGAGCACTTTCAAACAGCCATCGCTGCATACAAAGTGCTGTACATGGAGCGATTTAACATATACAATAAACAGTAAGACGAATCAGTAATAAGTAATAAGTAATAAGGCGGTAGAAAGCACCAAGCAGTAAAATCAAGAGCAAATCTAAGTCATGCTGAGTCAAACGCCAAAGAATACAAGTGAGTTTTGAGGAGGGCTTTAAAGATGGGCAGCGAGGAGGCTTGCCGAATGTTCAGTGGGAGGTCATTCCAGAGAGATGGACCAGCAACAGAAAAGGCTCGATCCCCTCTGAGCCTCAGTTTAGTTCTTGGTACGTCTAGCAAAGACTGGTCCACAGACCTGAGGCGCCGGGCAGGGGTGTAGGGGCGTATGAGCATATTCTAAGATGATAATATGCAGAACGAGTGATGTGGTTGATATGTGAGGTGAAGGAGAGGGTGCTATCAAGGTTGACACCCTGACTCTTAACATACAACAGAGCATTAAACCTGTATTTTAAACAACAGAACAACTTTGCCATATGAATGCTCGCGTTAGCTTAATGCTAACACATAATGGAAAACTGTTTAAATGGGCTAATGATTGGCATTGACAGTTGGCATGTTACAGCCCTTTACTCAATAGATATTTTAACATCAACAGTGAGGCAACACACATGGAAAGATAAACTAACAATAGGAGACAGTCAAGACAGTCAACAAGACAGTCACTCAGGAGCAGACCTGAACTTCCTTACTTAGCCGTTAGGTGGCAGCTTGCATCAATAAAGAGTGACAAACGCACCATCACACATGGAAGTCACTGTACAGGAAAGATACTCAACCTGTCACATGATAAATAAAAAAATATCCATCCATCTATTATCCGAGCCGCTAACCCTCAGTCGCATATATTAATTGCAATTGACATTATTACCAATACAGGCAATTTTTGAAGTCACACTTTTGTATTATTAATTGACATCCAAGTGGATAAAAGAAGCTCAGAATTATTTATTTTAAAGGGGAAAAATCTGCTTCATGCATTTTCATTGACATGCACTGCTTGCACTAATCCAGTGTTTCTCAAATAGGGGGGCGCGAGGCTCCGTCAAGGGGGCCGCGTTTGCCCTTGGGGAACATGCTTTTTTTGTTTTTTTACTGTCCTAAAATAACGTGCAGTTGCACATCCACTACGTTAGGGGGCAGTGGCCCTCTCATTGGCAGAGTTTGCGCAGGGAGCATTCTCAGGGAGGAAATATGACAAGGCATATGTAGCGCTTGGCTTCAATGTGACTGCAGTGGCAGACGAGGAAAGATCAATGTGCTTACTGTGTCTAAAACTTTTGGTAGCGGACAGCATGAAGCCAAATAAATTAAGGCGTCACTTAAAGACATCACACCCCAATCACGCTGATAAGCTGCTTGGGTTTTTTTCAGCAAAAACGTGACGAATATTGCCAACAATCATGCCGCTTTGTGACTGCTACTTCAGTCAACTAAAATACTGTACAGGTCCCGGCTACACATTGAGCAGGAGCTGAGAGTTGCTGTGTCCTGCTTCAAACGTCGCTTTAAAAGCTGTGCATTGCAAAACGTACTCATTGTAGCCATTAATCCAGACATCATCTTTGATTTAAAAAAAAAGCACAAATTCGTTTATATGTTTTTGTTTTGCTGGTTAAAGTTTTTTTTAAAATATTGTGCTCCTGAGATAATGTTAGTGATTAGTTTGAATTCTTTATTATTCATTTATTTAATTTTATTTTTCAGTGTCGTATGTTTTGACATGGTCAGTCAAAAAATATTTATTGTTAAATTAAGGATTTAATGTTATTTTTGAATTTCAGATGCACTTTAAATCTTGTCTGTTCCAGTTACTAAAGCTATTTTTGTTATAAGTTGGTCCATAAAGTTGGTCCATATTTCTTTCTTTTTTTTATTCTCTTATACGTTAATAAGGATACAGTGTTATGCAAAGGTGTAATTCTAACAATTTTATAGACAAATGATAGATACTATTTATAGTCATGCAGGGGCAGGTGGGCGCGAGACGTTTTCCTCTTCCTTGGGGGGGGCATGACAGAAAATAATTGAGAACCACTGCACTAATCATATGGCTGCAAATTAATGCCAGTTAGTGAACGTTTTCGAAGACATACTGCCCATTTACTTAACGCATTGTGAAGACCTGATTTTCCAACTTTTGACACGAGGGACTTGTTCCAAGATGGAAATATTTTTCAGAGGTTGCAACATTGCACTTAAAAATACTGTAAATTAGTGAAAGGTACATTGTGTGAAAAATGTTTGATTTTTCAATTTTGATTATTTTCCCTATTAATTTCAATATGTAAAAAACACGTTCTATCACATCAACGTAATTGTTTTTACATAATAATAGGTGATGTTATCTCTAATTATACCTGCACTAAATAGGGAGCATCCCCCGACAAGAGACTGCCATGTTTCACCGCCATTTTTCTGCTACGGATACAGTACTACATGTCGTTTGTGATGACATTTTGCTTGCACCTCTGCTGAAGAAATTGGTGGTTGGTTTTTGATGTAGTTGTTCTCTGTAGCACCGTAGTTCATATGCACACACTTCGGGTTTAGGTCATTGCATTCTGTTAGTTCACCATTAAATGGCACTAGATTCTACACACCGTGCCTTTAAAGATAAACAGAAGTAAATGGCTTCTGTTTATTAAAATGAAATCTAAAAACTTCCACTAACAACCCGGGCTAAACATAGCTTCTCTCCGACATACAAAACTTATCTCGCATCCGAAATGTATCACTTCAACAAGCTTCCTTGACGCCACTTTAGACAGGGCTGCGGCATACAGTAGTATCTCTACTTATGAACGTGTCTTCATACGAAATTTTCAAGTTACGAAATGCCTCAACAGGAAAATATTGCTTCTCGTTACGAAAGAAATTTCAAGATATGAAAGGTAAAAATACAGTATGGGTTGCTACTCGCAGCTCAGTTTCCTGACTGCAACATACTTATAGCTAGTCTGCCATTAGCTATTCCCCCAGCATCATCCTGGCATCCCATTGGCTAAGAGGGACTTCTACCGTATGTGTCTTTGTGTTGTCGATAGATAGATAGATAGATAGATAGATAGATAGATAGATAGATAGATAGATAGATAGATAGATAGATAGATAGATAGATAGATAGATAGATAGATAGATAGATAGATAGATAGATAGATAGATAGATAGATAGATAGATAGATAGATAGATAGATAGATAGATAGATAGATAGATAGATAGATAGATAGATTAGGTGTCAATGCATCGCCATGGTCACTCGCCCAGGAGGTATTCCGATGTTTTTACATCTTTGTGAATCACACTGAAAAATTGTTCATCAGTCGGTCGATTGCTCTCTATGCTAATGTTTGCCTTGGATATTTTTGAAGGATTTTTAAAAGCCGACAAAAGCATACGTCCTTGAACTTGTTCTTGACCAAACGCCAGGTAAAAAACACTTCTGAGAGAGAACATGGGCTACAAAGAGCAAAAAACGATGAGGACGCAGTTAAAAGTTAAATGACCATCACTTTTATTCATTACTGTATTCTTTGTTTTTTACATTATGCACAACTCGCATTTATTGTGCAATAATCAAATTTGTAGCATTTCTTTATGCTTTAGAAAACATTTATGTCTGAATTTTGGGGGGCTTGGAACGGATTAGGGCATTTAAATGGAAAGGCGTCTCTACTCTACTTACAAAATATTTTAGTCTAGATATTTCTTCCAGAACAAATTAATTTCATAAGCAGAGGTACCGCTGTATTCCGAAAGAGGCATCTAAAACACCGAAACAACAACAACACACACACACACACACACACACACACGCACACGCACACGCACACGCACACGCACACGCACACGCACACACACACGTGCAGTGTTCACATATAATCTTTGTTAATGCTGGAGAAAAAAATAGTTTAAAAAACAACAGTTTTCAACTAATGTCAGTTTTTTTCTAAACAAAGAAAAGAAAATATATCGTGAAATCGATTGTTAGTAAAATTGTCATTAAAGAAAGAATGTTTATTTTTTCGCGCTCAACCCCAATACAAATACAGTAGCACTCTTTTTTTTTTTATAAATCCTTATTGAACAAGTCAGAATACAATTCTCAGCAAACAGAAAACAAAATGAACGTGCTACCAATACATACATATTACAAACGTTTAAACAAAAAAGAAGGGGAAAAAAATAGAATGAAGCCAGGGGATTTTTAGACAAAAATTCCAAATAAGGAGCATATAGCCAGAGTCTTAACAGCTTTTTTGTTCTTGGAATCCATAATAGAGCTCGGGTACTGCTTTGTTTCTGCTTCAAAAATTAAGAAAAGAGGTTTTGAATTATTCCATCTGCATTTGTGGATATGGAACTTAGCGAGAATGATTATTAAATTTATAATGAAGGGTTGTTTATCTTCTTAGTTTACCTAAGAAGATAATGCTTGGTGGGATAGTATTTATGTATCATTTTAAAAGAGATTTCCCTTACTTTATTAGTCAGGAGGTATTTGTATGGGAGAGACCAGATTTTTCCCCAGTGAAGATTATCAACAAAGCCAGACCAGTAAGTAATAACGTGTGGGATTGTTGAAATATCTTTTTGGAACAGGGATCGTATATTACGGTTGTTATTTCTGATTGATGTTGACGTAAAACAGGATTTGCCGATAGCAGTCATTTTGGGGTCCAGAGTTGGTGTGGAGGTTGTTCCGTCCACCCCTTTCAAGAGGGTCAAGATTCCAGAAGGAATAGCATCCATAACTGTAGCAAATTCTTTTGGGGTGACCGGTACATTAAATTTCTTTAAAAATTCTGAGTAATTTAAAATAAAACCTTGATTATTGATTAGTTGATTGACCAGGACTATTTTATCGTTGAACCAATTATGTAGAAATAATGATCTATTCTTGTATAAGATGTAACGATTATTCCAGATAAAGCATTTATGAGGGGGAAAATTATGTTTATATATCAAGGACCAGGCCAAAAGTATTTGTTTGTGGAAGTTGGATAAAGCCAAGGGAATTTTTTCCATTTTGTAGTCACATAAAAGTACAAAGTTAAGACCACCAATTTGAGAGAATTTATAGTTAGGTATAAAGTTCCAGATCGACGAGGGATTGCCTAAAAATTGTTTGATCCAATTGATTTTGAACGTATTATTGAGGGTAGAGAAGTCCAGGAAGTTCAACCCACCAGTTTCGTAGGTGTTCATTACAACAGACTTTTTTACATAGTGAGTCTTGTTCCTCCATAAGAAGTCAAAAAGCATCTTATTGATAGTCTTACAAATTTTCTCATTCACAGACAAAGAGATTGCTGCGTACGTAAGACGTGACAGTCCTTCCGCTTTGGTTAGTAACGTACGTCCTTTTAAAGAAAGATCCCTACCTAGCCATTGGTTAAGCTTAGCTTGAGTTTTGTTAATAATAGGGTCAAAGTTCTCTGTACATCGCATGGCTTCATTTTTCATAACGGTAATCCCTAGATAGGTAACTTTTTCTTTAACTGGGACGTTGCAGATCGAAGTCTAATTCCGGTCATGGATAGAGAACAGTTCGCATTTGTTACAGTAGCCCTCTCTTTCTCCATTTCTCTCGCCCACCGTGACGTCATCCCGCCGACCACGCCCCCACTCGCGACAGCCCAGCCGAGTCTTGGGGGTCTTGCGAGCCGCTGCATCCTGCGTCCTGGCGCAGGCAGCACGTTCACGAGTAGATCAGAGACATAACAACAACAATAATGCATCAGAACAATTATTGATATTATTATTAATAATACTGGAGGTATTGAAGAAGACACGTGAGTCGCAAGAAAACAAACAGCCGCTTTCTCTCCTTTCTTCGTTGCAAGGGAGTGAAGGTAAGCACTGCTCTTCGTCTTCCTCGCCCTCCTCATCGGCAGCTGTCATGTTGCGTTCATTTGTTCGGTTCCGTAAAGGGGTGACGTTTTTATATTGTGTGTGAGCGCGCGCGCGTCACGCACATCCCAGCTGTTGGTCACTGCCGCTCCTTGTGCGCCATCACTACTGCACATTGTTCTGTGTGTGTGTGTGTGTGTGTGTGCGTGTGCGTGTGCGTGTGTGCGCGCGCGTGTGTGTGTGAGTGTGTGTGTGTGCGTGTGTGCGTGCGTGCGTGGGTGGGTGCCTGGTACACGCTGCCCAACGTCCACGTGCACGTGGCGCGGGACAATCGTCAATTGACTCAACCTGTACATCTGTTTTAGAGCTGGCTTGCTAGCCAGCTGTGTTCGAGCTCTATCAGTTTGTCTGTGTTTGCGTGGATCAATAATCAGTATGAATGTTTTCTATCTATCTATCTATCTATCTATCTATCTATCTATCTATCTATCTATCTATCTATCTATCTATCTATCTATCTATCTATCTATCTATCTATCTAGCATGGCTGCCCGATTTTGGAAAAACATGCAATATGCGATGTAGGTGTCGGAAATTGCAATGTCTATTTTTGTGATATCTAACGTATACCCTCATTACAATGAAATAAATGTTTTTAAAAATCATGCAGTAAAATAAGCGGTCTCAAAGTATTCTAAGCTAATTGTAAGAACTAAAACGTATTCTTACCAAATTCATTCATTCATTCATTCATTCATTCATTCATTCATTCATTCATTCATTCATCTTCCGAACCGCTTGATCCTCACTAGGGTCGCGGGGGGGGGGGTGCTGGAGCCTATCCCAGCTGTCTCCGGGCAGTAGGCGGGGGACACCCTGAATCGGTTGCCAGCCAATCGCAGGGCACACAGAGACGAACAACCATCCACGCTCACACTCACACTCACACCTAGGGACAATTTAGAGCAGTGGTCACCAACATGGTGCCCGTGGGCACCAGGTAGCCCGTGAAGACCACTTGAGTAGCCCGCCAGTGCCTGGACATTGTGATTTGCTAGTAGAAATTATGATTTAAAAATGCAAACATTGGCAGTACTGTGAGACATTTCGAAACACGATCAAAGTCTGACAATTTAAATCATCAAGTATTAAAAATAACACATCCTCATATTATTGAAGGTATTTTGGACAAATATGTTATTTCAGACGTGTATCAATTTGGTAGCCCTTCACACAATTGGTACACATGAAGTTGCTCTCACCCTCAAAAATGTTGGTGACACCTGATTTAGAGTGTTCAATCAGCCTGCCACGCATGTTTTTTGGAATGTGGGAGGAAACCGGAGCACCCGGAGAAAACCCACGCAGGCCTGGGGAGAACACGCAAACTCCAGACAGGGAGGCCGGAGCTGGAATCAAACCCGGTACCTCTGCACTGTGAAGCCGACGTGCTAACCACTGGACTACCGGGCCGCCCTTCTTACCAAATGAATTGCGATAACTTACAATTTATCAATCCATCTAGCCAGCCAGTTTGCGATCTGCATCACAACTCCCCCAAATTTCACTCACTGGCATCCCCTGGAAGGTTTGAAAAACTAAGCTCCTGACACCAGTTTGACAGACAACTTTAATTTCAGCAGACATGTCTATCATGACACAAAGCACAAATATGAACCCATGCTCCAAACTGAAGAGAAAAAAAACATCCATTTTGGTCCAACCTAGCAATTTTGGATGGTTCTATAACTAGTAGATTGTCCGACATCTCCTTGGGAATTTACCCAAATGAGCCCCAGTGGAAAGCGGGAATCCTTCACTAATGAGCCGAGCTTCCATGACTTTGTTCTCGAATGTGACATCCAGTCAGAGTTTTGATGATTTTTTTTCAAGGAATGGCCGTGAAATAGGGAACGAGGGCCCGTTCATCGCTCCTTGAAGCTCCCATTATTTGTATTGTGTATTCACTCAAGTCAGAAACAGTGAGAAGTTGTAAAAGGTGGCTTTGATTTTCTGTTGTGAGTGAGCGGGTGGGTGGGCCTCGTAGATAAGGGGCATAAAGTTCAGGGTTCAAGGATTTAATGGGCCTTTCAGCAGTATTTCATAAGTTCATGGAAAATGGACTCCCTTGTTAGTGTTCCCTTTGGCTACTTGTGGTGCTTGGGGGTGTAGCCCACAGGCACTATGTTGGTGACCACTGCACTAGCGGTATATGGGCTCCTACTTAATTAAATCTTTAAACTGAGCAAAATACACAGTTAGAATGGCTTCAACTTGTTCGACACCACTACAATTCAGTTATATTTAGCTTTTTACATACAACTCGTTTACATTCAACCTTTGAGAACTCTTTTTTTTTCAAACATTTATTGAGCGACAATTATTATGCACAATACTGCCCAAAGACAGCTAGGATAGTCTCCAGCACACGCGCGACCCTCGTGAGGATAAGAGGATTAGAAACTGCATTGATGGATGGATATTATGCACAATTCATTTGAGCTGAATAATTATTTATCAGTAAGTAGGTGTGTACTGTGCAATTTTCTCATTTTCCCATGTTTAAAATACCATGTTGATTCTTGAACGGTACGTAATGTTACAGTGGTTTCAAATACACTTTTTAAGACGAAACCTTGTTATTGATGAACACGTGAGCCAAGTGGATTTTAATGATGGTCATTAGGGTGGTACCTGGAGTGATAAAAGGTTTTTAGGGGGTACTTGGTGTCAAATATTTGAAAACCGTGCCGAGTAACAACTGTTAGCCTGTTAGCATGTACGCGATCCTCTTTCAGGATATTACTTGATCACAAGACAGGATAAAAAAAGCTCATCAGGTTTCCTTATCTTTCTATACAGGATGTTAGCATAGCAAAAGTTAGCATTTTAACATTATATCAGTTCTCATTGGAAATACAGTAGTACGCAAACCATAAAGAGAAATGGTCTCAATCTTCCTCAGTGCTTTCTCTTATTTTGCTACAGTGCATGTTATCATTTGAGTACCTGACCACAGGACAAAAAGTTCATCCTTATCCATCTGTCTTTGTGTTTTCTGCATTCAGGATGCAATCTTGCTCAATGTTAGACTAAACTGTGTGCAGGAATTGTTCTGCCCAGTAATACTGTTTTTGTTGACGGTGCCGTAAACTTGACATTGGGTGCTTGCTCAAACTTCTGTTGATTCTTGATTACGAAATGGAATATTTTTGTCTCAACGTGCTCCATGACTTTTTTTGTTGCAAGTGGTACTTAACTTGTTGAGCTATTTTAAACGTTGGCCTCAACCAAATGGAAATTCCTCCAGTACAGTGTTATTGCAGCATCTCTGTTTATTTTGTAGTGAATTTGCAACTCTCAGGAGTGAGTCAAAGTGTGACAAACCTGTGTCGGGTCACACCCTCTGTGACCCTCGCATGTCTTTTCTCCTCCTTCGTTCAACACCAAAACCCTTGAAAACAAAACATTAACTCTTTTGCTAACAGCACACAAAGTCAATCAATTACTGTATATCAATATATCAAGTTAGGATTGTTGTGGGGAAATATGTCAAATGTGGGTGGGGTCTTGGGCTGGTTAGTGTGGCCTAAAAATAAAGTCTTTTAATTTTGTTCTTTATTTTACCTTAAACTTCAGGTTCAGTGTAGACACATTTTAGCATAAACATTTAGCTGAAATTTTTAGAGCAGTCATTTTCAAGTGTAGTACATTAAACTACTAGTGGCATGAGAAATAATAAATTTCAATGCAAACATTTTGTGCAACCTAAACAATGTTTTAAATGTAACATGAAGTTTTGATATTGGTGAACATTGGAAGTGTTTAAAAATGGATGGATGTCATGTACAGTGCTGTGAAAAAGTATTTACCCCCTTCCTGATTTCTGTGTTCTTTTCATATTTATCACACACAAAGGATTCAGTTCATCAAACCAATTTTAACCCTTTCAGGGATAGCGGTACTACAGTGGAAAGCTTATCATATTATCAGGTTACAGGGTGCATGAAAGGGATAATGTTACACTGGGACTCCCCACGGAAATACTAAATGCAGTTTCTAAATGCCAATTTAATTTATTAATGTACAAAAGAAAAATCCCTGCTGAATCAGTTCAATCACAAAGTAACTGTGACAAACGACAGTGTTGGGAAAGCCGAGTTCAGTTTCACAGGCAACACCCTAGCACCACATTTGTTGAATCAGATAATCACATAAATAGAATTTCTCAGACAAAGTGTAGCTATTGAAATTATCAGTCTGGAAAAGCAAAGCCATTTCCAAGACCGTGGGGCTTCAGCAAACCACTGTCAAAGCCATTATCCACAAATGGGGAAAACTGGGAACAGTGGCATATGACCAGCTAAAATTACTCAAGAGTGCAAAAGAACCGACAGTGAAAGAACTCCAGACCTCACTGGCCTCAGTTTAGATCAATGCATTTTTTTCTGCCTTAAGAAATTAAATTGGCACATAGAAGCTACATTTTTTTATTTCCTTGGGTTGTCTCTGTGCGATATTAAAATTGGTTTGATGAATTCAAACTTTTGTGTGTGATAAACAAGCAAAGCACACATTAATCAGGAAGGTGGCAAATAGTTTTCACTGCACTGTACAACATTGACAGCTATAAAGCGTCCTCGTTTTGTCTTGTACAGCACTTAGGCTGTCTAACCTCAAAACCCTTTAAGTGATTCGAACCACTTCACTTTGGCTTTCTCAGAGACGCCCGGTGGTCACACTAGATTACCCCTTTCACACTCCCGGAACAATTTTGCTGTGCTATTGGAAAGGCGGACAGACAGAGAGGACAGACGGATAGGAAAGACAGAACATAGAAAAATAACAGGGAATGCAGTGCCATTTTTAAAAAAGCACATGACAACATTGACGTCATATAGGTACCGTGTGTGTGTGTGTGTGTGTGTGTGTGTGTGTGTGTGCGCACATATAGATATATATTCATTCATTCATTCATCTTCCGAGCCGCTTGATCCTCACTAGGGTCGCGGGGGGTGCTGGAGCCTATCCCAGCTGCCTTCGGGCACTAGGCGGGGGACACCCTGAATCGGTTGCCAGCCAATCGCAGGGCACACAGAAACGAACAACCATCCACGCTCACACTCACACTCACACCTAGGGACAATTTAGAGTGTTCAATCAGCCTGCCACGCATGTTTTTGGAATGTGGGAGGAAACCGGAGCACCCGGAGAAAACCCACGCAGTCTGGGGAGAACATGCAAACTCCAGACAGGGAGGCCGGAGCTGGAATCGAACCCGCCCTTCTTACCAAATGGTAAAGGCACGGTGTGTAGAATCTAGTGCCATTTAATGGTGAACTAACAGAATGCAATGACCTAAACCCGAAGTGTGTGCATATGAACTACGGTGCTACAGAGAACAACTACATCAAAAACCAACCACCAATTTCTTCAGCAGAGGTGCAAGCAAAATGTCATCACAAACGACATGTAGTACTGTATCCGTAGCAGAAAAATGGCGGTGAAACATGGCAGTCTCTTGTCGGGGGATGCTCCCTATTTAGTGCAGGTATAATTAGAGATAACACCTATTATTATGTAAAAACAATTACGTTGATGTGATAGAACGTGTTTTTTACATATTGAAATTAATAGGGAAAATAATCAAAATTGAAAAATCAAACATTTTTCACACAATGTACCTTTCACTAATTTACAGTATTTTTAAGTGCAATGTTGCAACCTCTGAAAAATATTTCCATCTTGGAACAAGTCCCTCGTGTCAAAAGTTGGAAAATCAGGTCTTCACAATGCGTTAAGTAAATGGGCAGTATGTCTTCGAAAACGTTCACTAACTGGCATTAATTTGCAGCCATATGATTAGTGCAGTGGTTCTCAATTATTTTCTGTCATGCCCCCCCCAAGGAAGAGGAAAACGTCTCGCGCCCACCTGCCCCTGCATGACTATAAATAGTATCTATCATTTGTCTATAAAATTGTTATAAGTACACCTTTGCATAACACTGTATCCTCATTAACGTATAAGAGAATAAAAAAAAAGAAAGAAATATGGATCAACTTTATGGACCAACTTATAACAAAAATAGCTTTAGTAACTGGAACAGAAAATATTTAAAGTGCATCTGAAATTCAAAAATAACATCCATCCATTTTCTGAACCGCTTAATCCTCACTAGGGTCGCGGGGGTGCTTGAGCCTAGAGCGTCCAATAAGCCTGCCATGCATGTTTTTGGAATGTGGGAGGAAACCGGAGCACCCGGAGAAAACCCACGCAGGCCCGGGGAGAACATGCAAACTCCACACAGGGAGGCCGGAGCTGGAATCGAACCCGGTACCTCTGCACTGTGACGTGCTAACCACTGGACTACCGGGCCGCCCATATAGATATACAGTATATATATATACATATATAACAGGGTGTCCGAATGAAATGAAACTTTGGCCATAACTAGTTTATTATATTCAAATCATCACATCAAAACACTAGGGTCTTTGGCATTTTTTTTCTCCGTTCTCCAGCATATGTTCTAGATGGCATCTGTTTAGCTCCGTGCATTTCTTGAGGCGCAGCTCGAAATTGTCCATGACGTTCTTACAGACTGAATTGGTAATGGCTCTCATCTCCTCCCTGATGGACTTTCTTGAGTTCCATGATGGTTCTGGGTTTCCCTGCGTAGACTCTGTCCTTAAGATAGCCCCAAAGAAAAAAATCTGCGGGGCTTAGGTCCGGGCAATGGGGTGCCCACTCAAAATCAGTCTTGAGACTGATCACTCAGCCTCCGAAGTTCTCTTCCAGCCAATCTCGGGGCAGGTTTTCACATCTAGGAGATTCCCGAATCCCGAGGCCTAATTGCAGTATCTATGAATCCATGAGTGTTTCCACTTATGTTGTTGGTATGGACCAATATCAGCCGTTTGGAAATGTCCTTGTTGTGTCTAAAGCAGTACCATTGTTTTGTCAGTGAGATGGGCCAAAGTCGGGCATCTCATTTAGTTCGGGGCCCAAGTCAACTGTGGTGGGTTTGAAGACGGGATGGTAGAAGTGATCCAGACTGTGCTATGTCCTGGGAGGGAAGGAGTGGCTAAGCAGTTCCAAACCCTGTGAAGAATTTGAGTGGATGATACAGGACACTAGTCTAGTTTAGTGCGGTCACTGTTGTCTATGTGGCGAGTAACTCGTGGCGGCTGTGTGAAGCTAGCTCGACGGTGCCAGTGAGCTCTGTCAGGTGTAATCTAGTCCTATGTTGGAAAGGCAAGAGCTTAATAGTGCTCAGGCAGATTTGTGACTGACTGGATTAAGGGCGGGCTCAGCGTGCTGGCCATTCGGCTAATCTCTGACATGGCGACTAACCTAGCGTCTGTGTGTATATGATGCCTAATGTTTTATGGAGGCTCTCCTGTTGATTCAGCGCCTTATAGCCCGCCGCTCCTTGACGTTCAAGTTAATGATTAACAGAAGTCAGCGCGCACAGAGGACACCTTTGAGTATGGAACCCCCCAGAAATTGGGCATAGGGGAGCAAAATATTGGTGAAATGTCATTATCATATGTGACTGCATCATAGCATGCCAGCTCTCAGCACGCCTCACTAGATCAATTTGAAGCCATTCCAAACATTGTTGTTATTGTGTTTTCCACCATAAGTGTGGAAATGAGTAGTTATACATTTCAATACGGTATGCATCATCTGTGATTGGCCGGCAACCAGTTCAGTGATGTACCCAGCCTGCTGCCTGAAGACAGCTGAGATAGGCTCTAGCATGCCCGCGACCCTTGTGAGGATAAGCATATTAGAAAATGGATGCATGGATAGTATGTGACATGAGTGTCTTATAGCATTTAAATGTCATTACAGCACCCTTTTAGGGAAGGGTGTCAATTATTCACAGATTTTCTATATTTGCAGATGTATTTACGAATTACAGGAGTTCACTGTGTGTGCAGTGTTGATCCAAGTCGAAAAAAGCATTGATGCCACGATTTATCATATCACCTTCACTTAAATATGAATACCACTTGATCAAATATTGATGTTGTGACGTGTCACATAGTTCACAGTTACACTATGTTGAGACACCAGGATCAAACATCCACATTGCAAAATATCATATTCGCATAAGCTACAGTATTGTTATACAGTACGGTAACTATCAAATTTTGATATAGTGTTGTATCATATCGGTTTGATGATCTCTCTCTCTCTCTCTCTCTCTCTCTCTCTCTCACTCTCTCTCTCTCTCTCTCTCTCTCTCTCTCACACACACAAACACACACACACAGACAGTCAACAATTCTTTCTCATTGTTTTCTCAGCGATCAATAGTCTTCAGTGCATTTCCCTTGACCACAACCCCTGGTCACCCCTGCAAGATGTGTGTATGTGTGTTGTGGGTGGGTGTGTGCAGGTGCGTGTATCTTACAGCCAATAAGAAGCCTGAAGCAAGGCACATCTGGAAAACAATCACAAAAATAGTGAACGTGAGTTCACCAGCATTTGGATACCAACTCTTGCAGCCAACACAAATAGGTTCAAACAACTTCCATTGCTTTATTTGGAAAAGAATACAAATAATGCAATGGTATTCTTCATTGAGTGGCCTTCTCATTAAGGCCACTCCTATCCTGTCTGGATGAAATCAAAACCTGGATGGCACAAAATTTCTTGAAATTCAACGAAAAGAAGACAGAGGTGATATTATTTGGTCCCAGTGGCCCTTGTACATTCCATCCTGTAGACTTGGGCCCCCTGTCTCCTTATCTTAAGTCAACAGTCTCAAACTTGGGCCTTAAACTGGACAGTGATTTCAAACTCGATCGGCAAATTGGTGCCGTTGTAAAATCCAGCTTCTTTCACCTTAGACAGCTGGCCAAAATAAAACCTCTCCTCTCACATGAAGACTTTGAGACAATAATTCACGCCTTTGTCACATCCCGGCTCGATTACTGCAATGCTCTTTACTTTGGAGTCAGCCAGTCCTCCATTAAGCACCTTCAGCTGGTCCAGAATGCCGCTGCTCGCCTCTTGACTGGTACTCGTAAGAGGGAGCACATAACTCCTACTCTGGCATCCCTTCACTGGCTCCCCATTCAGTTATTTTCAAGATCCTCCTCTTTGTTTTCAAATCTCTGAATAATCTCGCGCCACCTTACCTCTCTGAGCTCATCCGCCCCTACAAACCTGCCCGGCGCCTCAGGTCTGTGGACCAGACATTAGAAGTACCAAGAACTAAACTGAGGCTCAGAGGGGATAGAGCCTTTTCTGTTGCTGGTCCCTCTCTCTGGAATGACCTCCCACTGAACATTCGGCAAGCCTCCTCGCTGCCCATCTTCAAAGCCCTCCTCAAAACTCACTTGTATTCTTTGGCATTCGACTCAGCATGACTTAGATTTGTTCATGATTTTACTGTTTGGTGCTTTCTACCGCCTTTATTACCGGTTTGTCTTACTGTATAGTATGAACTGGACAAATATACCGTATTTTCACGACTATTCGACGCACCGTACTAATGGCCGCAGTCTCATTAATGGGTGACATTTCTGTATTTTACACATACACAGGACGCACCGTACGAATGGCCACAGTTTTACAGTGGTAAAACATACGCCAGCTTAAACATACGGCATGCATGCGCGCACTCTAACACGTTAGCTTGAAGCATACGGTAGCATGCCAAGACATGCAGATAAGCTAAAAACACGTTTTTAAAAAGGCAACGAAAGCAGAACTGAGTTCGGGTGTATTTTATTTATCCATCGTACAATGTTCTCACGTTTTTCGATCAATCATCACCCAGAAATCCATCAAAGTCCTCATCCTCTGTATCAGAAGCAGAGGACTGCACATCCCAGTTGTCATTGAACGCATCACATGCTAAAGTGTGAGTTTCTACGCATTGCCGAGCGGAAAGAAGGAGCAGCAACAGCAAAGTCAACATTTCTCTCACGAGAAGCTTTCCCACATTTGAAAGTAAAGAACAGAGCGAAACATGGTGGCAGCGCGTGTGTGTGTAGAAAGAATTGAACAATTGTGCAAGTACCGTAATCCATCAAAAACGCCGCATTCCCTCTCGTTGTTGCGTATTGTGGCTTAACTCGCCAAGTGCTGCCTCTCACTCTTTGTAAAGTTGTGTTTGCCACCGATCATCCATTGTTCCCATGCCGTTCGCAACTTTACTTTGAACGCCCGGTTGATGCCAATGTCCAGCGGTTGGAGTTCTTTAGTCAAGCCTCCGGGAATAACGAAAGCTCAGAGTTCATTTGCTTGACTTGTTTTTTCACCGCTGCTGTGAGATGGGCACGCATGCCAAAAGCATAACCGGTGGCTTTAAGTTTGAACTGAGCTTCGTAGGCGTGTCTTTTTGTCAAATTTATTTTCAGGGGTTCTTAGAAAGCAAAACCGGAGTTGTTTTGCAACAATGCACATTGCCACACTCTATACAAGTGTTGGTACTGGCTTGAGGCGTCCCTTTAGCGTACTTACACGCCCACCCTTCACCATTGGCGGACTAGCTTGCCTGTCCTCTCTCTCCCTCTCTCTCTCTCTCTCTCTCCCTCTCCATATATGTATATATACACGCCCACCCTTCCCTGATTGGCCGACTTCTTTCCTCCCGCATGCCTGGCCACAGTCACTTCCACCTTTTCTCTATGTCAACAGCGTGTCGGCTGTCAGTCAGATTTTGGAACTCAGCGCATATAAAGGACGCTCCGCACCATAAGGCGTCCTGTCCATTTTGAGAAAATTTAAGACTTTTAATGGCGCCTTATAGTCGTGAAAATACGGTACATTATATATATATATATATATATATATATATATATATATATATATATATATATATATATATATATAAAATCCTCATCTCACCCCTCGGGTGGTGTCCGTCCCTCATTCAGCTCGGGTCCTCTACCAGAGGCCAGGAAGCTTGAGGGTTCTGCGCAGTATCCTTGCTGTTCCCAGCACTGCACATTTCTGGACTGAGATGTCCGATGTTGTTCCTGGGATCTGTTGCAACCACTCATCTAGTTTGGGGGTCACTGCCCCGAGTGCTCCGACCACCACAGGCACGACTGTCACCTTTACCTTCCAGGCTCTCTCCAGCTCCTCTCTGAGCCCTTGGTATTTCTCGAGTTTCTCATGTTCCTTCTTCCTGATGTTTCCATCACTAGGGACCGCTACATCCACTACAACGGCTTTCCTCTGCCCTTTATCTATGATCACGATATCTGGTTGGTTCGCCATTACCATCTTGTCAGTCTGGATCTGGAAGTCCCACAGGATCTTCGCTCTGTCATTCTCCACCACCTTCGGAGGTGTTTCCCATTTTGACCTTGGGGTTTCCAGTCCATACTCCGCACAGATGTTTCGGTAGACTATGCCAGCCACCTGGTTATGGCGTTCCATGTAGGCTTTCCCTGCCAGCATCTTACACCCTGCAGTTATGTATTGGATCGTCTCAGGTGCCTCTTTGCACAACCTACACCTTGGGTCTTGTCTGGTGTGGTATATCTGGGCCTCGATGGCTCTGGTGCTCAAGGCCTGTTCCTGAGCAGCCAGGATGAGCGCCTCTGTGCTGTCCTTCAGGCCAGCCCTCTCTAGCCACTGATAGGACTTCTTGAGATCAGCCACTTCAGTTATGGTCCGGTGGTACATCCCGTGTAGGGGCTTGTCCTCCCATGATGGTCCCTCTTCCAGCGCCTCATCTTCTGTTCCCCATTGTCTGAAACATTCTCTGAGTACGTCATCCGTTGGAGCCTTCTCCTTGATGTATTCATGGAGCTTGGATGTTTCATCCTGGACAGTGGCTCTCACACTCACTAGTCCCCGGCCTCCTTCCTTTCGGCTTGCGTACAGTCTCAGGGTGCTGGATTTGGGATGGAACCCTCCATGCATGGTTAGGAGCTTTCGGGTCTTAACGTCCGTGGTCTGAATCTCTTTCTTTGGCCACCTTATTATTCCTGCAGGGTATCTGATCACTGGCAGGGCATAGCTGTTTATTGCCCGGGTCTTATTCTTGCCATTGAGCTGGCTTCTTAGGACTTGCCTCACTCGCTGGAGATATTTGGCCGTAGCCGCTTTCCTTGTTGCCAGTTCGAGGTTGCCATTGGCTTGTGGTATACCAAGGTACTTGTAGCTGTCCTCAATGTCTGCTATTGTTCCTTCTGGGAGTGAGACACCATCAGTGCGGACTACCTTTCCTCTCCGAGTCACCATTCGACTACATTTCTCAAGCCCGAATGACATCCCGATGTCGCTGCTGTAGATCCTGGTTGTGTGGATCAGGGAATCTATGTCCCTTTCGCTCTTAGCATACAGCTTTATGTCATCCATGTAGAGGAGGTGACTGATTGTAGCTCCATTTCTGAGGCGGTATCCATAGCCTGTCTTGGTGATTACTTGGCTTAGGGGGTTCAGTCCTATGCAGAACAGCAGTGGGGAGAGTGCATCACCTTGGTATATGCCACATTTGATGGACACTTGGGTAAGTGGCTTGCCATTGGCTTCAAGTGTGGTTTTCCACATCCTCATCGAGTTCGCAACGAAGGCTCTTAGGGTCCTGTTCACCTTATACAACTCCAAGCATTCAGTGATCCATGTATGTGGCATCGAGTCATAGGCTTTCTTGTAATCAATCCAGGCTGTGCACAGGTTGGTACGTCGGGACCTGCAGTCTTGTGCGACTGTTCTGTCAACCAGGAGCTGATGTTTGGCTCCTCTGGTATCTCTACCAATGCCCTTCTGCGCTTCGCTCATGTATTGATCCACGTGTCCACTTATCTTAGCCGCGATGATTCCTGACATGAGCTTCCATGTTGTGGAGAGACAGGTTATTGGCCGATAGTTGGATGGGGCTGCACCCTTCGAGGGATCCTTCATGATCAGGATCGTTCGCCCTTCGGTTAGCCATTCTGGGTGAGTCCCATCACTCAGCAGCTGGTTCATTTGTACTGCTAGGCGCTCATGGAGTGCTGTGAGTTTCTTTAGCCAGTAGGTGTGGACCATGTCCGGGCCTGGTGCTGTCCAGTTCTTCATATCTGAGACTCGTTCCTGTATGTCTGCCACTGTTATGGTAACTGGGTTCTGTTCAGGCAGGTTGCTGTGCTCCTCTCTCAGGGTCACCAGCCATTGTGCACTGCTGTTATGTGCAACCTCCTTCTCCCATATGCCTTTCCAGTACCTTTCAGTTTCCAGTCTTGGTGGGTCAGCTCTGTTGTTAGGACCCTGCCACTGAGCGTACACTTTCGCAGGTTGTGTTGCGAACAGCCTGTTTATTCGTCTGGCTTCATTCTCTTTCGTGTACCGCTTTAGGCGACTGGACAAGGCTTGGAGTCTTTGTTTGGCAGTTTCGAGTGCTTCAGGTATGGTCATCTGGATGTACTTCTCGGGTATCGGCCTTTTCATCACACCTCTCTGGGCCTCCGTCAATTGACTCACATCTTTCCGGGCCGCCTTGATCTTAGCCTCCAACCGTCTTTTCCATGGTGGGTAACGTATCTCATGGTTGCTCTTACAGCCCAGAGTCTCCAGGATCACTGATGCTGAAGCGTATATCAGCTCATTGGTTTCTGTGATCGTTACGGTAGGGATCGCCCTCAGTGCTGCATTCACACTTTCTATGAGACTTTCAGATGGTACTTCACATAGTCGTTGTAATCGGTTTCTAGGTTGCCCAGCTTTCATTCTCGCCATGACTTCGCTTTCAGGTCAGTTGCTGCCTCGCTCAGCATTTCATTCATTGGGGCTGGCCACCCAATCTCATCATCTGCATTCATTGGGGCTTGCCTCCCAATCTCTTGTATGACCTCCTCCTCTGATCTGAAAGCCTGGGGCCCTTCACCATGGAACCTGCGTTGTACCTCATCAATCTCAAGTTGTGACAGCAGTTGCCGTTTGTGGATGTTGGAACACTGAGCTACTAGTTGTTTCTTGGTCAACCGTGACTGTGGGTTTCGAAGTAACCATTTAGCCCACATTCTCTGCATGTAACCCCTCTGACTAGGGTTGCTTGAGTAGTAGCATTCCAACAGAGCCATGTTATCGCATCTCGCCCATCTCCGCTTTGTTCCAGTAGCCCATTTTTCATCAAGGTGCTCTGGTCCCCCAGCACCTGACGCAGACCTTGTTTGGCCGGGCGACGTCTGAGCCGGCATGTCATTCGTTTTATTGTCTCTCATCATTGTATGAGGTAGGCATTAGCGTGAAGGATCTTGCCCAAGGACCCACACTGGATGGTGTTATGTGCTCATTTTTGCCCCAAGCGGGATTCGAACCACCGTCTCCCGTATGCCAAACCGATGCCTTACCAACTGAGCTATCCAGCCGCATATATATATATATATATATATATGCATGCGCACGTGGACCCATACACACATGCACGCATGCATACACACATGTGCTCAGCACAACATGGACAAAATAGCTGCGTGTTAAATGCATGAACATCACTATTGTAGCTCGCGTGTACCATTTTAAATTGCTTCTCCCGGCACTCCAGATTTCCATTCTTTGCCAGTGCCATCGGCGAATTGTAGACGAAACCAACTGAATGAGAAGAACAATTAAAAAAGATATATTGCAACAGCTCTGAGCGCAAGCTGCACTCGCAGACTGCTGGCCGCTAACAACTTCCGATGATGCAGGTCACATGCCACTGTAGGTGAAAGGTGACCTGCTTTTTTATTTTATTTTTTAAAGATATTTTTTAGTGAAAGTGAAACTGTTAATCCCAAGTCGCCTACTGACTACACATCCGCTGGATCAGGCATTTTCTGATGTACGTTATTTTTGATCTTTTTCATGGATTTCAAGGACATTCACAAGTCCCCAGTCAAGTTGTTGTCTCCAGGATTCCCAGGGAGACTGGAATGCCAGTACATCGTGGTTCTGCTGTTTGCGCGCTTATGCCAGGTTGTGCGGTAGGTGTGTCAGAAGTCTGGACAGGAGAATCTGCATCGAAAAAAAGCACAAATGGGAGAATATAGCACATAGCGAATAGCACTGAATCATCTTGGTTGTAATTTTAGGTTGCCAGGGTAACATGGCAACACCATGACAAAGGAGGGTGTGTGTGCGCGCGTGCGTGCGTGCGTGGGGGGGCTGCTCGGAGGCCGAGGTGCTGGGAGTTGTCAGGATGAGAGGATGCAGGCATGGGGGAGGGGCAAGAGAGGGATAAGCAGGGTGGGTGGTGGTGCTGATGGTAAAGGCAGTGGGGGGTGGGTTGGGAGTGGTGATGTTGATGCCAGCTTGAGGGTCCAGCAGCTCTGCACCATGGCAACAAAGAGAGACCCTTCCCCCCCCCATAAAAATATAAACCTTCATTTATTTCATTCATAAAATGAACAAACATGTTTCGCGCTCACTATAGTAAATACAAACAGTAAATTTCCATTTCAGTGTGTTTTACATTACTGTTTGTCCAAGTGGATCAAATATCATTGTGATTGTTGGAACATATCGTTATGGCTTGCACTTTTGTGTAAATACAACCCAAAGCTGATATTACACGGTATCATGTTGATATCCCTTAGGCTACAGTGCCAGTGCAACCGGATCAAACTTCGATATATTGCATTGCTGTTGTACAGTTGACTCAAATACCAATTTGCTGCTGTGCTGTGTCGTTAGCACTTGCAAAACGCTATCACGACAGCTGGATCCTGTATTGATATGCTGTATCATATAAGCATCGCTTGCGCTATAGTTTTGACACAAGTGAATCAAATATAAATATTATGTGGTACAATATTGTTATTGCTTCTACTACAGCATTAATATAACCTGATCAAACGTTAATATTATGTATTGTATCATTATTACTTGTGCTCGAGTGCTAATACAACTGGATCAAATATCAATATTATGATGCACTGTACCGTATTGTTGCTTGTCCGACAGTATCAATACAATGTGAAATACTGATGTTGTGATGTATTTTTGCGACGCACGCTACAGTATCGATACAAGTAAATCAAATATCGGTCCCGAGATTTATTTTAGATCTGATGCAAAAGCATTGCTGCAACTGGGACAAATATCAATTCCTGATGTTTCTATATCATTTATGCTACAGTGTTACAACATCTGCTTGAAACATCCATTTTGTGATTTATTGTTGTTACTTGTACTACAGTTTCGATGAAAGTGGACCTGTACTTACATCGTCCACATTTGTGTCAACCATGTAGCATAACTGATAACAATAGCTCACAATTCCTGTAGAAAAAAATGATAACGATACGATATACACCACGTTATCGATATTTGATCCAGCTGTGTCTGTGCTGACGTGTAAATGATAATGATACAATAGCAATATTTGATCCAGTTGTTGTAATGCTGAAGAGTGGGTAATAAGAATACACACTGAGGTTTTGGATGTTTTGTCCTGCCTTGGTGGGGATGTTGCTGAGCAGATGAGCGCACAGAGACAAAGATCCTTCCGTTTATCCACGGGCTAACTTGATTAGCTTAGCAATGTCCGTCCGGCCACTGCTCTGCTTTGGATACACACACACACACACACACACACACACACCCACACACACACACACACACACACACACGCACGCACACACACACACACACACACACACACACACACACACACACACACACACGATCAAGCCGAGCAATACCTGCTATAGCATCTTTGTGTGTGCTGTAGAACAGCCTTCAACACACCCAATGTGTGTGTGAGTGTGAGCCTGCGCACTGATCGGTCGATCCCCAGTGTGGCCAGCAAATGGATGCTAATGTGGCGAATCGTCTGAAAAGCATCGCGGGCCAACAACAACACAGCACAGGAGAGAAGCGCTTGTTTGAATTTCAGTGATCCATTTGAGCATTTTAATTATTGCTACAAATATTTAATATACAAATTATTATGTTACGTTGTTCACGTGTTAAGCCATGCAGCTGTGCCTTGAGCTACGAGTTGAATTGGTTGCTAGACAACACTCATAAATCAAAACACTGTCTAAAATCATTTCCCTTTGAAATTAATGGAAATGTCATCCAATCTAGCTTTCCCAACATAAACATCATATTGTACTTGATAAAAACATACAGTAATGATGACCTTTATAATTAAATAGAATTAAAAACTAATTGTTTCTTGCCACACTCATAACTTGTGAAATCATTTGTGTGTCGATGCACCAATGGATGGTGTATGTTATACTTCAAGGAAGTTCCACAAAGACAAACTACACAACATGCGCACGTGTCCGAGTGGCTTTACGACTCATTGTGACTGCTTCCTGTTTTGTGTGCGTGGAGCCAGGATGACGCGTCAGTGAGCAGCGAGGACGAGGCTGACATGAGCGAGCCTTCGTGGCTGCCAGCCGAGCCGGGAGCGACATCGCCGCTTAGCCTGGCCGGCCGAGCAGAGACCATGCGCCACAGTCCCAACATTGCCGGCAACAGGGAGGACGATGGTAAGACTCCGCTTTTTTTTATCCACACCGGTGTAGTTAATTCAGTCCAACCTAGTTGGGTGCCTAAATGAGCAGCCCCAGACATCAAACCAGTAGTTGCCGGTTGTATTACAAAGCTTTTGTGCTAATAATAGAAACTAGAAAAGTGATTCTCAAATAATTATATCAGTTGTGAGACAAGAAAGAATCACTTAAATGTTCTGTGTTACTTGGCTTACATTTTGCATTTCCACCCCCCCCCGCCCTATTTTTTTAAACCCAGTTCATTGATGTTGAAGTACAGTTCAGTTGTATTTAACTTTGAAGTATCTGCATTAAATCTTTTACAGTGATTTGTCTTCAAATATTTATTTCGGTATAGTTTGCACTTTACTTTTGTTTGCAAACCATTTTAAAGAAATAATTATTTAGGTATATTTGCTTGTTTTCCTTTTTTTAAGATCAGTGTTCCTGTTAAGATATCCTTTATTTTTCCCACACCTGGGAAATTAACTGCATAATGTATCAGTGTCTTACAATCATACGAAATATCCTTCTTGTGCTCAGCCTCGTTTTTGAGGCCCACTCCCCTCCTATATTTTAGCATTGGCAATTATGTTGGCACTTGGAGAGCAATGCATTTTTGAGTTGGTACTTGATATAAAAGGTTTGAGAACCACTCAGTGAGGGAAAGCAATTTCTGTGGAAATTGCATGTGAATAATGAGTAGCCGACGGACCAAAGAAATGCTGTGCAATCAAATGAATTGTTGAAATGCTGGATTTGGGATTTGAAATTGGGATGCTTGCAATCGGTCAAGAAATGTTTATGTTTATTATTAAACATTAACTTGCTCATTTAGTAGTGAAAATATGTGGATTTGCGGCAGATAATTAGGAGCATGTGTCCTGAATGAGATGGACATTTCTATACACACCCCTGTTGAAATGCCAAAACCACAACTGCAACATTTATTCATTCATTCGTTTTCCGAACCGCTTGATCCTCACTAGGGTCGCGGGGGGTGCTGCAGCCCATCTCAGCTGTCTTCGGGCAGTAGGCAAGGCACACCCTGAACCGGTTGCCAACCAATTGCAGGGCACACAGAGACGAATAGCCATCCGCGCTCACACTCGCACCAAGGGACAATTTAGAGGTGTTCAATCAGCCTGCCATGCATGTTTTTGGAATGTCGGAGGAAACTGAAGTACCCACGCAGGCCCGGGGAGAACATGCAAACTCCACACAGGGAGGCAGGAGCTGGAATTGAATCCGGTACCTCGGCACTATGAGGTCGACGCGGACCACCGGGCCGCCACGCAACCGCAACAATACATTGTAAAACTTTTTTCCGCCATTAATGTGATCGTTAACCTGTACCATTCAATTTTTAAAAAATCAAGAGGGGAAGTAAAAACAAACACCTGAGACCCTCTTATAACTTATAATGGGAGTCAGCTCACAACTGCCACCATTTTAAGTCCCTTTGATTAACCCCTGTTCTGGTAGGCTTTTCCTGGCATTTGTGTTGCTTCCCATCAGAAACCTTTAGGTTTTGTGGTGAGCACATTTTGAGCTGTTTGTAGATGTTATTATTTTGGTGATGATCAGTGTGTTCCATCCATCCATTTTCCGAACCGCTTATTCTCACTAGGGTTGCGGGGGTGCTGGAGCCTACCCCAGCCGTCTTCGGGCAGTAGGCGGGGGACACCCTGAACCGGTTGCCAGCCAATCGCAGGTGATCAGTGTTGTGTTTGCGCCAAACATTCTGGCCAGCAAGTTCAACCTTGGTTTAAATGAAACCTCCCCAATACATGTGGCCTATTATAATCCAATAGAAGGTGCAGTAAATGTCAACTAAAATTAGTGATATTTGATATGTGCAGTTTGCGAACTTAGATTATCATCTGTGTCACTGAGTCAAAAATGAAATAAGATACGTTATAGGAAAGTAGTTAGTGATATTTTTTGTTGTTTGTGAAGCGGCCTTTGCAGAGGTACCGGGTTCGATTCCAGCTCCGGCCTCCCTGTGTGGAGTTTGCATGTTCTCCCCGGGCCTGCGTGGGTTTTCCCCGGGTGCTCCGGTTTCCTCCCACATTCCGAAAACATACGTGGCAGGCCGATTGAACACTCTAAATTGTCCCTAGGTGTGAGTGTGAGCGTGGATGGTTGTTCGTCTCTGTGTGCCCTGCGATTGGCTGGCAACCGAATCAGGGTGTCCCCCGCCTGCTGCCCAAAGACAGCTGGGATAGGCTCCAGCACCCCCCGCGACCCTAGTGAGGATCAAGCGGTTTGGAAGATGAATGAATGAATGAATGAATGAATGAAGCGGCAACATACAGTACGGAGGGCATTCTGGCCCTTTTACAATTTTTAGAATTCCAAAATTAGTACATCCGTAACTTCGAACCACAGCCTAAGTGCTGTGGGAGTAGTTTAGCAATGTCAATGAATATTTCATGAGCTCTTTTGTCACTATTTGTCAACAACTATTCACGCATTCAATATTGATGACTGCTCACATTCTTGGTCACATGCATCATTAGCGCCAATTAGCGTCATCTCTGCTTATATCTTCCACACACTTTGTTTTGGATTTGGTCCTCTAGGTTCCTGTAGCCAAACTTCAACGCCACCCTGCACGTCAACTTAGTTCTGCGGGAGTCAACAGACTGGAGCTGTGCGTGTGATTAGCTTTTTGTATGGCATCGCCTTTAAAGCAGCAACTGTAGCAGAGACTCTTTTATGGTTTTTAGGAAAGTAAATGTTATTTGCAGCATTGTCTTGGTGCACTTGATGAAGAGTTTATGACATACGCACATACCCTCATCCATAGTGCGCACCTTAGTTGAGTGTGGTTTCAAGTGTTATTAGTGACAAGAGCTGCCAGGCTGAGTGGAGAAAGATTTAAAGGATGACAGACAGCCCGCAACTCACCTGAGAGTTTCGCAAAAAGAAGAGCACGGGGCTGGGGGGGGATCCTACATCCATTAGCTCCTCCTGTTCAGCAAGTCAGGTCACTTGTACAGTATTCAAGGGCACCACTGTAGGGAGAGGGTTCACTCTTTATCAAGAATTCTGTTATGGTATGATCGACAACATGAACAATGATGGAAGATAACATGGGAACATGGAAATATGGAGAAGATGAAGAACAGTGCTCCAACTGACAAGATGGTGAAATACAATACAATACAATACAATACATTCAATACATGCTGATTTATATAGCGCTTTCACAACAGCGGCAGCTGTAACAAAGCGCTTAACAAAACAGTTAACATAAAGTAAAATAATAAACACAACAAATAACATAAAACACGGACAGTCATGCAGTTCTAACCACTTTTCCATCACATGCTTTGTTGTTTAAAGCAGTTTGAGATGAAAGAGCCCCTCCGTGAGTCGTCACCTTACCGTGGTGGAGGGGTTTGTGTGTCCCAATGATCCTAGAAGCTAAGTTGTCTGGGGCTTTATGCCCCTGGCAGGGTAACCCATGGCAAACAGGTTCTAGGTGAGGGGCCAGACAAAGCACGGCTCAAAGACCCCAATGATGAATACAATAAATGGATCTAGGTTTCCCTTGCCCGGACGCGGGTCACCGGGGCCCCCCTCTGGAGCCAGGCCTGGAGGTGGGGCTCGTTGGCAAGCGCCTGGTGGCCGGGCCTAGACCCATGGGGCCCGGCCAGGCACAGCCCGAAGAGGCAACGTGGGTCCCCCTTCCCATGGGCTCACCACCCATGAGAGGGGCCAAAGGGGTCGGGTGCAATGTGAGCTGGGCGGCAGGCAAAGGCGGGGACCCTGGCGGTCCGATCCTCGGCTGCAGAAGCTAGCTCTTGGGACATGGAATGTCACCTCTCTGGCAGGGAAGGAACCCGAGCTGGTGTGTGAGGCAGAGAATTTCCGACTGGATATAGTCGGACTTGCCTCCACACACAGCCTGGGTTCTGGTACCAGTTCTCTCGAGAGGGGTTGGACTCTCTTCCACTCTGGAGTTGCTCACGGTGAGAGGCGCAGAGCAGGTGTGGGCATACTCATTGCCCCCCGGCTCAGTGCCTGTACATTGGGGTTCACACCGGTAGATGAGAGGGTTGCCTCCCTCCGCCTTCGGGTGGGTGGACGGGTCCTGACTGTTGTTTGTGCATATGCACCAAACAGCAGCTCAGCATACCCACCCTTTTGGAGTCCTTGGAGGTTGTGCTCACGTGGGCAATGACAGTGAGACCTGAAGGGGCATGATTGGGAGGAACGGCCCCCCCGATCAGAACTCGAGTGGTGTTTTGTTACTTCTGTGCTCGCCACGGATTGTCCATAACGAACACCTTGTTCAAACATAAGGGTGTCCATATGTGCACTTGGCACCAGGACACCATAGGCCGCAGTTCGATGATCGACTTTGTAGTTGTATCATCGGATTTGCGGCCGCATGTTCTGGACACTCGGGTGAAGAGAGGGGCGGAGCTGTCAACTGATCACCACCTGGTGGTGAGTAGGCTCCGATGGTGGGGGAAGATGCCGGTTCGTCCTGGCAGACCCAAACGTATAGTGAGGGTTTGTTGGGAGCGTCTGGCGGAATCCCCTGTCAGAAGGAGTTTCAACTCCCATCTCCGACAGAGATTTTCCCATGTTCCGGGGGAGGCGGGGGACATTGAGCCCGAGTGAACCATGTTCCGTGCCTCTATTGTTGAGGCGGCCAATCTGAGTTGTGGCCGTAAGGTGGTTGGTTCCCGTCGTGGCGGCAACCCCCGTACTCGCTGGTGGACACCAGCAGTAAGGGATGCCGTCAAGCTGAAGAAGGAGTCCTATCGAGCCTTTATGGCCTGTGGGACCCCAGAGGCAGCTGACGGGTATCGACTGGCCAAGCGGACCGCGGCTTCGGTGGTCGGCGAGGCAAAAACCCGAGCGTGGGAAGAGTTCGGTGAGGCCATGGAAGCCGACTTCCGGGCGGCTTCCAGGAAATTCTGGTCCACCATCCGACGTCTCAGGAGGGGGAAGCAGTGCACCACTAACACTGTGTACAGTGGGGATGGGGCGCTGCTGACTTCGACTCGGGACGTTGTGAACTGGTGGGCAGAGTACTTCGAAGACCTCCTCAACTCCACCAACACGCCTTCCTTGGAGGAAGCCGAGCCTGGGGACTCTGAGGTCGGATCTCCTATCTCTGTGGTTGAAGTCACCGATGTGGTTAAAAAGCTCCTCGGTGGCAAGGCCCCAGGGGTGGATGAGATCCGCCCGGAGTTCCTCAAGGCTCTGGATGTTGTGGGGCTGTCCTGGTTGACACGCCTCTGCAACATCGCGTGGTCAACAGGGAGAGTGCCTCTGGATTGGCAGACCGGGGTGGTAGTCCCTCTTTTTAAAAAGGGGGACCGGAGGGTTTGTTCCAACTGCAGAGGGATCACACTCCTCAGCCTCCCTGGTAAGGTCTATTCAGGGGTGCTGGAGAGGAGGGTCCGTCAGGAAGTCGAGCCTCAGATTGAGGAGGAGCAGTGTGGTTTTCGTCCCGGCCGTGGAACAGTGGACCAGCTCTACACCCTTAGCAGGGTCCTTGAGGGTATGTGGGAATTCGCCCAACCAGTCTACATGTGTTTTGTGGACTTGGACAAGGCGTTTGACCGTGTCCCTCTGGGAGTTCTGTGGGGGGTGCTTCGTGGGTATGGGGTACCGAACCCCCTGATACGGGCTGTTCGGTCACTATACCACCGATGTCAGAGTTTGGTTCGCATTGCCGGCAGTAAGTCAGAATCGTTTCCAGTGGGGGTAGGACTCCGCCAAGGCTGCCCTTTGTCGCCGATTCTGTTCATAACCTTTATGGACAGAATTTCTAGGTGCAGCCGAAGCGTTGAGGGGGTCCGTTTTGGGGGCCTCAGTATTGCATCCCTGCTTTTTGCAGATGATGATGTGCTGTTGGCTCCTTCAAACGGGGCCTCCAACTCTCACTGGAGCATTTCGCAGCCGAGTGTGAAGCGGTTGGGATGAGAATCAGCACCTCCAAATCTGAAACCATGGTCCTCAGTCGGAAAAGGGTGGAGTGCCCCCTCCGGGTCGGGGAGGAGATCTTTCCCCAAGTGGAGGAGTTCAAGTATCTTGGGGTCTTGTTCACGAGTGGGGGTAAGAGGGAGCGGGAGATAGACAGGCGGATCGGTGCAGCATCTGCTGTGATGCGGACGTTGTATCGGTCTGTCGTGGTGAAGAAGGAGCTGAGCCAAAGGGCGAAGCTCTCAATTTACCAGTCGATCTACGTCCCAACCCTCACCTATGGTCACGAGCTATGGGTCGTGACCGAAAGAACGAGATCCCGGATACAAGCGGCCGAAATGAGTTTTCTCCGCAGGGTGTCCGGGCTCTCCCTTAGAGATAAGGTGAGAAGCTCAGTCATCCGGGAGGGGCTCAGAGTCGAGCCGCTTCTCCTCCACATCGAGAGGAGCCAGATGAGGTGGCTTGGGCATCTGATTCGGATGCCCCCTGAGCGCCTCCCCGGTGAGGTGTTCCGGTCATGTCCCACCGGGAGGAGACCCCGAGGAAGACCCAGGACACGCTGGAGAGACTCTGTCACCCAGCTTGCCTGGGAACGACTCGGGATCCCCCGGGGAGAGCTGGAAGAAGTAGCTAAGGAGAGGGAAGTCTGGGCATCCGTGCTAAATCTGTTGCCCCCACGACCTGGCCCCGGATAAGCGGTAGATGATGGATGGATGGATGGATGGATGGATGGATGGAGATGAAAGAGGAGAGAATCAAAGTTTCCTTTAACCAGTGGTTCAGAGACGTCATGCTCAAAATGTGCACACGTCAGCTACAAGCTAAGTTTCAAAGTCAACAAGAAGTTGTAGCATCCATTGAAGAAAAAAAGAGATTGATTCACTTCTCCTGTCCCATGGAAATCCATTTCAATTCCAAGCGGCGACTCACGGTTCCAAATACGCATTGGCGCTCTGCGCCAACGCTCCTCTCTCCTCATCCTCAACTTCAGCAGCCATCCATCAGCCGCACCAACGCCGACTGTCCAACAGCGCCGACATAGCCACTGAACAAAACTGGGTTGTGAAAAATGCTGCCCATCGCAGGCGCAAAAAACACAAGCGCCCCAGGTCTGTCCAGCACCGACAGTCAATGGCGCCGACATTCCTCCCAATCAAAATCTGTACTGGCACAGGCGTGCTGCCGAGAAGGCGCAACCACCAAGCACAGATACTTCTCCTTTGACGAATGTCGTAGCCAAAAAACGCTGAAAACAGTCCATATCAGGTCCGCATGATGAAACAACAAACAACATGTGACAAAACAAAAGACAAAAACACCAAAAAAGCAAGGCTCTTGAAGAGCACTTGCCGAAGGCTGCCTACTCGGGCGCCATCTTGGGAAGGAAAAAAAAAAGGTCGATGATACGCAACTTTGCTATGGAATGTTGAAAAAACAAGTTTCTTCTCATTTTGGTCTTTTCCAGAATCGGTTTTACGCAAATGTCCCGCTCCGAATTGATGTCCGTTTAGCATCCAAAGTTCCTGATGGGCAGATGTTTCATGCGGAGTAATCCGGATCATGACTGCATTACCGGACCGGTGATTCAAATGTGGAATTGGAGCAGCCGCCATCATTGAACTGTATGCTGGTGGATATGCCTAATCCTTGGATCACGTGCACCTGCAGCATCTTCTCATGCTGACTACATACACTAGTGCCTTGACTTACAAGTTTAATTTGTTTCATCATCGCAAATTATCTTTTCACATTGAAGTGAATGAAAATGCCATTAATCCATTCCAGTCTCACCCAAAAACCCAACGTTACAATTTTTAAACAAGGTGAATAACACTGTATATATTTTAGTTAATGAAAACCTTTGGTCATAATAATGTACACAAAGTGTTTGTACATCATGATTAATTCATTGCGGCTCCTTGTGGTGTATTTAACTTGGCCACCGGGGGTGCAATATTAATCCACACTTTCAAACAAGATTTTTACAGCCACAAGGCTGCAGTAATATTAGCAAAGAATAAAGAATATATGCATGTGAGTTTGTTCTATTGTGAATATCGCTGTATTGTCGTTGTACTTTTATGTTGAAATGTTGACTTTACATTGGTCATTGCCGGAAATTGCCAGCTTTCAAGTACTAAAAACAAATATTATGCTAAACATTTTATTCACATAGTACATTTTTACAACCAAATTAAAAATATATTTTGTTCATTCATTTTGAGCATTTTCATTAAACAGTACAACAAATATGGAACAATTCCAGAAAATGTGTTCATAATTTTGAAGTTATGATCCTAAATATGACGTTAACATTATTGCTACTTATGAATGTACCTAACTATTTTTTAAGTCCCCTCTAAATCATCTGGCCCATCTGTCCATTTTAAAAATCAGTTGTAGGCCCTTGAGCACAAAATTTGCCTTCCCCTGGTCCACATCTTCACCACCGTCCCCAATTGATGACTTAAAACGCACCACAAGATCCACTGGCACCATGTATATCGACTACCCAAACCTCTGGGCAAACATATTGGGAAACCTGCGACCCTCTGTGCTTGGAATGCCAGTTTGCTGATCTCATGCTGACTTCCTTTGGACACGATTCTTCATTTCTTGTAATAAGTGCGCGTGTGTGTGTTGCGGTGCCGGAAAATAGGACAGCGTCATCAATGACCACCTCCCCTTGCCACCTCCATGCAGGAGTGGGATTGAGGAGAGGGTGAGGATGAGGAGGGACAAGGATGAAGGGCCGTCCATTAAAAAACGGGGTGGGATGGTCGTCGCAGTCTTTGGGTGCGGGCGGTGCAGGGGGAGGCAACAAGCATTAATTGAAATCCTGATGAAAGTGTGCCTGATGGTGTTCCACACCATTTTGTCTTTTGAATTTCTACAAGCAATAATCAATGAATCCATTTTTTATTGATGGAGTAATTGAGGGTTTGTGCAGAACTGACTGGTGAGGATGCAAAATATGAAACTGAGCTAAGTCAAGTCAAGTCAAGTCAACAGTATTTATAGAGCACTTTCAAACAGCCATCGCTGCATACAAAGTGCTGTACATGGAGCGATTTAACATACACAATAAACTGTAAGACGAATCGGTAATAAAGGCGGTAGAAAGCACCAAGCAGTAAAATCAAGAACAAATCTAAGTCATGCTGAGTCGAACGCCAAAGAATACAAGTGAGTTTTGAAGTGAGCTAAGATACGGGTAAGCTCAGCTACAGCTTGTGTAGAATTGATACAGTCATAATAGTGTGCAGCACTTGTCTGTGACCAGCGGAGGTGCTCTCAATTTACTCTCAATGTGAATTAAGCTCAGCTAAACTCAAATAAACAAAGCTACATTCACGGATTGATTGTACATGGAGTGTGTGTCGTTAATCGATCTGCTTCTGTCGCCTTCTGAGCAGCATTCCTCACTCGAAAACACTCACTTTAACTCACACAGAAGCACACCTCCGAACTGTCATGTTTCGGTTTGTGACCAATAGGTGGCACTGTAGAGCTTTTCATGCTGTTACACACCTGGTCGTTAGGCAATTCGTGGCTTTAAAAGGACTCCCGGCTGACTACTCTTGGTCGAGTCATTGTTGCACTTTGTTGCTGTCATGTTAGTTTGTTTGTCATGTTTAGGTCATGTTTTTGATCATGTTTCTGTTATTGATAGTTTTGAGCTTCAGTCTTGGTTTTAGTTTGGTACTTTAGACTTTGCTTGTTTAGGATTTAGTTTTCTGTGTTTTATCAATACATCAAATACACCCTGCTCCTCTCTCCTGCCTGCTTTTTGGGGTCCTCCACCACCTGGACCCCGCAGGTACTAAGGACCAGTCCCTATTCCGCCATGTGCCTGGCGGCGCTACGTGACACCAACATGCTCGAGGATGTCACTTGAAATAGTCTGAGAGATGCCTTAATTGCCTCGCTAAGTGCTTCTGTTTTGGTTGACAAGAGGTAGGTTTGCATGTTTGTTTTAGGTGGTAAAAGTGCTGCAACTATTTTGGGACGGAATTTATTTATTCATGTGGCTAACCGGGCTGTGGAATTTTGAGACAGAGACGGAGAGACCTTGGTAAGAGATGTGTAAATTGCTTTATGGTTTTTGGGAGATGCGATTGTGCAAAGGTTGCAGCAATAAAACGTGTTCTCAACATTTGAACTTATCTCTCTCACACACACACACACACACACACACACACACACACACACACACACACACACACGCACGCACGCACACACACACACACCCACAGTTCATGCCGAGGTTCAACACATTCAAACAACAACATTCAGTGTATAACACTTTTAACAGCTTCAAATATGATGACATCAGGTTTTCCTCTGCTCAGTCATGTTACCTGTCTTAAAACCTGAAAATGTTTGAACCAGATGCGGAAATGTTTCATTTTTTGCAATCACACCTAGTGTGTGAATGTTAAGATTATTTTCCACATGTTCAGAAGCTCTACTTCCATAGACAGGCGCCCATGTGCTCTGTGCCAAATGTGGCACATCTTCATTTTTGTGCCGAGAAGGTCTAGTGTACCGTTTTGGGGAATTTGGCAGACCGTGCTACACTTGACTGGCCATCTCGGCGGACAAGAGCTGTTTTCTTTTTCACAAAATACACTCGTGTTTAGACCAGCTAAAAGCAGGTCTAAGTTGTGGCACAGCTGGTGTGACTTGAGTTTTCGTGTGTTCGATACAGGCATAGTCAGATGATTCCACGCCTCCATAATATGTCTGGTGGATGTCATCGTATTTCATTCCATTATTATGACATCAACATGCATCCAACCCTCTGAATTATTCTAGAAATCAATTCAATGAATAATAATTATCGTCTTTCCCCATGACAGTGACACAACTGGTGTGTGTGGGTGTGCGTGTGTGTGAGTGGTGGGCGGAGGGTTGTCACGGGATGCACAAGCAGGCTTAGAAGATGGTCTGCAAGTGCCTAGATTGCAGTGGCCTGTTCCTTATAAACGTACTTTGTGCGCGCCAACCTATCTACTGCATGGACTCCAGCGAGTCACTCTGGTGCAAACTCATATTTATGACTGTGCCCGTCGTCTCCCTAAAGAAACCTCCATCCATGCGCACGGTTAGACTGCACTTTGCGCAAGACTGGGTACGAAAATAGGGTGCCCGGTTTCACCTACTTCACACAAAGTTCAAATATGTTCACGTCTGGTTTGAACACTAGAACGCCCGTTTCAACTGATCCTACCTGGTTCTTGCACGATTATTAGATGGTTTAAACATCCATCCATTATCTGATCAGGCTAATCCTTACGAGAGTTGTGAGCATGCTGCAGCCTATCCCAGCCGCCTTTGGGCAGTAAGTGTGGGTATGCCCTGAAATGGTTGCCAGCCAGTTGCAGGGCACACATAGACAAATAAGCATCCACATTCACAATCACACCGAGGGACAATTTAGAGTGTTCCATGAACCTGACATGCATGTTTTTGGGTGTGGGAGGAAACGGGAGTACCAGGAGAAAACCCACACAGGTATGGGGAGAACATGCAAACTCCATACAAGAAGGGTGGGGCCGGAATCAAACCCACGACCTTCTGCACCGTGAGCCGGACATGCTTGAAAGGCGTCCTTGGGTGCCTTGAAAGGCGCTTATAAATAAAATGTATTATTATTATTATTATTAACATGTTCTCCTCTGGTGTAAACATGTTTACGTCTGTTGCCCCATTTTCACACTGTGTACCAACAGTATGTATGAACATCTGGTCCTGGCCATCAGTTTATTACAGTACTTCCAATTTATTAACTGGAAGCCAGAGAGGCTAAGAAAGCACAAAATGGCTACCCTTGTTGGACACTACCATGCGCTGAGTTGTTGATCATTCGCTTTATCGATTCCGTTGTGCTATTTTATTTTGAAGCCACATTGATCCACAGCACTGTAGTTATTTGTCTTCTAGCAACTGTGCAGTGTATGATGTGCTATTCTATACCAGGATGTACTGTGATTTCATACCAGGATGTACTCTGTAACCTCCACCTTGTCGTCAAGGAAACCTCTCCTCCATCTCTACTGATTCTCTGCGCGCGCGCACACACACACACACACACACACACACACACACACACGCACACACACACACACACACACACACACACACACACACACACACACACACACACACACTCTGGAAGTGATAATGTACTCCCTGCTTTTTTCCCCCCCGAGGTCATCCTTTTTCAGCAAAGAACCTGAAGCTGAAGGAACATCTTTAAAAAAAAAAACCTCACTTGTACATTATCCTCCATGACTAACAGTGGATTCAATAGACTGAACATTTTGACGTTAGAATTGTGTTGATTGAGAAACAAGAAATGTGGAAGGATTATGCAAATTTGTACAGTAGCTCAATGTGCAATGCTAACAAAAGCATGGCAGTTAGCTGAATAGCAGAAGTGCTAAGGCAGATTGTTAATACTGTTTAAATATTGACCTGTATTCAGGCACTATTTTTTTTTAACATTGATAAAATGCCGGATGTTGTATGCTAACATCTAGCAAGATAGCATTCGAGAAAGGGCTAAAACTGATTAATAAGGCTTTCACATCTTGCCCTAATCAGTGACTGCCTCGATTGAGAATTGATGACAGGCTAACAGCTAAATTCTAAGATGCTGCATAATAGATAGCAACATGAGTAGTAAAAGCATGACGGCAGATTGATAAAGCTTTTATATCTTGCTCTGAAATCACGTACAGTGTCAAATGAGCAGTGTTGCCTGTAACGCATCACCACGAATATGTCAATTTTTTGCCACTATGAAGAGTCATTTAAAAAAAGACAAATAATTACTTTTGTAAAGTCAAAAAAGTTTTTATTTTTAATTCAAAAAGAAAATTTACCCAGTTTAGTATTTGCAAAGCAGGGTGTCAACTTTATGTGAAGCGTGGTTGTTGGCATCACCTAAATTAACATGTAATCGAATTTAGTTAATACAATACAATACAATACATGCTGATTTATATAGCGCTTTCACAACAGCGGCAGCTGTAACAAAGCGCTTTACAAAACAGTTAACATAAAGTAAAATAATAAACACAACACATAATTAATTCTAATATCTAGTAAGGGCGGCCCGGTAGTCCAGTCCTGCTTCACAGTGCAGAGGTACCCGGGTTCGATTCCAGCTCTGGCCTCCCTGTGTGGAGTTTGCATGTTCTCCCCGGGCCTGCGTGGGTTTTCTCCGGGTGCTCCAGTTTCCTCCCACATTCCAAAAACATGCATGGCTGGCTGATTGGAAGCTCTAAATTGTCCCTAGGTATGAGTGTGGGCGTTCGTCTCTGTGTGCCCTGCGATTGGCTGGCAACTGATTCAGGGTGTCCCCCGGTTACTGCCCGAAGACGGCTGGGATAGGCTCCAGCACCCCCCACGACCCGAGTGAGGATCAAGCGGTTCGGAAAATGGATGGATGGATAATATCTAGTAATCAGTGAAGTAACTACGTTACTTTTTCAAGGTAACCTTTGGCAACACTGCAGAGGAGAATTGGTCATATTATAGCAGTTGGTACATGTATTCTAATGTCTTGTTATTATTTTAAGCCTGCATCTAAATGAGTGTGTTACCTCTCTGAGAACGTACATTTTTGTACTGGACCTCATCGGAGGTTGTACCTATTGCACTGGGCTGTGTGTGTAGATGGCTGATAAATACAACTGTTATATAATGTGATGTGTTTTTGTCTTGACACTGTATATCGCAGTGTAGATGGAGTATAGTGTGCACTGTGAGGGTCGACGGGAAATGTTCTGTGATTGATTGATCAGCCCTGAAGGAAGTCAGACGAGTAGTGTTCAAGGTCCAAAGATGTGCGGATGGATGTCGGACTTGTGTGCGTGCGTGCGTAGGAGTGGTGTATGGTGAGGCGAGGTCGAGGAAGAGATCAGCTCAACAGTCTGGGTCTTTTGTCTTCCTTGCTTGCGATGTGTGTGTGTGTGTGTGTGTGTGTGTGTGTGTGTATTGTTGACACACACACTTTGCACAAAGCGTGAGTGCGTGTATTCGGAGGCCAAGTGTGGGAGTGAATGATGTGAGGCAATGTTGTCGTCCACTCAGTCAGAATGTGTTATCTCTCTCTCTCTCTCTCTCTCTCTCTCTCTCTCTCTCTCTGCCTCTGCCTCTCTGCTACGTGGGTTTCTTTAGAAGTCCCGCCTCCCTGCACCAACATTGGCTAGCTTCTCTGTGACTGTTGACTTGATGTGCCATTGGACAAAACAGATGTCAGTCAGTATGGCTGCACTGCCACCAGTCCCAATGTTGACGACGGGTTCTTGACATGCTGATGACATGTTATCGCCACGTTGTCTCTTGCCAAGTGGCTGTGCCCGTTTGGCAAACTGTCACAATCTTGCGTTTGCTGACAGGTCCCTGTAAAATCTTTAAATGTGTTGCCACATTATTGCTCATACGTTGTCGTGTTGCTGCCATCTTGGCCGTGTGTCGCTGCCTGGTTGTTGGCTTCTCCTTTTCTGACAATTTTTCAAATGCAGGTTGTTGCTATAATTTCTGTTTTGTGTCGGAATATTACCAAAATGTTGCCGCTGTGATGTTTCTATGTGGCTGTAATGTGTGTCCTCAGTTGATATCACGCCTTGGTGTTCAGTTCGGGGGTGCAAAGGACAGTACTGATTTAATTTGTGAAACAGAAAGTTATTCTATTATGATATACTACTACTTTCATCAACCAGAGGAGGGCGTGTCACCTGTCAATAATTTTCTCTGAAAGTCATGCAGCAGATGGCACCTTATTTGAATACTTTATACACACACGTACCCACACACACACACACACACACTTTGCTGTGTATTAAGTAGGTCAGGAGGGCATTGGCAACCATCACTGGCGCAAGCAGCTTAGGACATCCACTAATAGTCGACGCAGGCCCAGCCACTCACTCGCCCGCGCGCACACACACACACACACACACACAAACACACACACCGTTTAGGAATTTTGACACCATGGATAATACTTTTGTAGACAGCACATGTGTGCTCAGATGTAAAAACTGGTGCATCTTGATTTTCATTTATGTGCGAGCCTGGAAGGGAGTATGTTCACGACCACAATGATCTGCGCGGTTCTGCGAAAATTACGAGAGAAAGAAAAGTCCACCCATGCACACAGTTAGACGGCGCTGCGCGCTAGACTTGTGATGCCCATAAAAACAGACCCCAAATACAAAGAATGTGGGTGTGTGTGTGTGTGTGAGGGGGTTGGGGGGGTTTATGTGAGTGTGCGCACGAGTATGTGTGACAGCAGTCATTAAATAGTCACATTGATGACAAAAGTGACACTCAATGTTTTGCAGCTCTGAAAGGCTAATTTACATTACAATATTTGTATTCTTCTTATCACACTCGACTCAATGTCAGTACAGTAAGAGCATTTACAGAATTTTTTTTTTGATTTTATGTTTGAGGGTGGCCCATATGGAACCGCTTCTATTTTTTTTGCCACTGTATAATGTTGACATTGTGCCATGTTCTCATGTCACGACAGCTGTTTTTCCCTCATGTTGTCATGGTGACATGTCCTGATTTTACAATGTCTCACATTCTTGTCTTGTCCTTTTGTCATGTTGTCATGGTGTCTTCTTGTCAAGGCAGCATGTTGTGATCAATTTTATTTTGGTCAAAGAAAACTAACAAAATCATAAAAATTAAAACGGGATACAAATTTTCGTTCAGGAAATAAAATAAAAACGAACATGGTTTTACAAAAAACAATAACTGAAACTAAATTTAAAATTTTGCACAAAATAAAAAAAAAGAAAACCAATACTAAAACGAACAAGAACGTAACTAAAACCAATGGTTTTTGAAAAACATAAGCCAATTAAAGGCGAACAAAGCCACCTTCAAAACATATTAAAAGAAACTAAAAAAAATATATATAACGAAATAAAAACTTACCACAATGACAATTCTCAAGCTATTTTAACCATGACCATAATAAAATAAATGTTAAATAATCAAGTAAATATGATAGCAGTGTATTTTTTTTAGAATAGAAACACACTGTAACGTGTGTGATATGCCAACTGTGGTAGAAAGTAAGCCTCTTTTTTGGGGCCGTACGTCCCACAACTTCACACTATCAAGTCAAGTCAAGTACATCGACCTTGTGTGTGTGGGCGGGGTAAAGATAGGGAGCGGGGGGTAGGGGGGTGTCGGTTGTCGTTGCGATGCCAGGTATAGGCAAGGCGGAGAGGGGCCGTGGCGCCTCTCAGGGTGTGGCGCCGTGGAGCCACCAATCGTCTGCCAGCAGATCGTGCTGTGTTTTAGAAAGATAATCCATTGTAATCTTGCGTGGGCGTTGAGTGGATGGGTTGGTTTTGGCGGTGGATGGATGGGGTGGCATGCCATCCCCATCCTCGTCTCCTGGGATGTGGTGAGGAAGAGACTGAGAGGAGGAGGAGCTGTGAAGGAATTAGCATCTGTTAACACCCTCGCCCCCTCTGAGGGGGGCCGAGGGGGAGGAGGGATGAAGCCGCAAACGAAGCACGATGGACGGATGACCCAATCAAGCATCCCCTCACCCCACCATCTTCCATGCATGTATTCCTCAATCCTTCTCATTTTATCGTCCCTCTCTCTCCCTCATCTCAGCATCGTCCCCCCATCACTGACTCTCATCATCCATTTTTCTTTATCGCCATCCCTCCCTGCGTCTATTCTTTCCCCCTCATCCCTTCCTTTATTATTCCCACATTACTAAATCTTTCTCAACCCATCCTTTCATTTTGCCTGACAGCTCTATCTTTTCGCACTTCTCTCCAGCTTCATCCCTTTATTCCGACTGTTTTCCCATTTTCTCTGAATGCCTGCAGCAAGGAGTCGGGATTTCCTCATTTAGTGTGGGGAGGCGTTAAAGGGCTTTCAAAGGGAGACGGGGCCATGGGGAGGGGATGCCGATGTGTTAAGGAGTACGTGCTTTCATCCCAAGTTCAACGATATCCTTGTTGTCAAGGCGCTCTGATCCAGACGAGGTCACGGCGACGTCCATGTGGCAGCGTGACACACACACATATACACACACACACACACAATAGCGTGGTCAGAGGATGAGGTCATATGATGCATCTGGCGCTCACTCACACAGAGCGTCCTATTCACACACACACAGGGTCAGACTGTGACTGAGAGGCCCAAACTCGAGTAGTAAATCACAATGTATATATGGATGTACAGCGTGTGTGTGTGTGTGTGTGTTTCAAACAAAGTGGGTTATTCCAGATCAAAACATGTTTCCTCACGTGTTACATGTAATGTACGGGAGAGTGAACACTCGCTTATTTGCGGTTCGTTTATTTCACATCTACACTCAACTATTTGCTGAAGAATTTACAATGTGTCTGTGTTTTTATGCTCCTTCTGTAAATCTTATCTGAATAGGAATGTGTTACGGTAATTGGTGTGAAGCTAACATGCTCAAGTGACATATTTGATTTTGAGTTTGTTTGAGTTTGTTTATCGAACATAAAACATATACAGTAATAATTTGACAGAAAATAAGGTAGATAAAAAAGTAAAAAGAAAGAAATCAGTCTTCATTCAACAGTTATTATGTTCAAGGGAGTAGGAAGAAGTAAAAAACTTAGTCCTACCCCATTATGTGTTTATATCTACTAAATCATGCACTGACCCCTGAGGAACTCCGTGAGTGATTTTCAGTTGATTTGTTTTTTTTATTGTTGAGTTGCACGTACTGATATCTGTTTTCTAAATAACTTTTTATCCATTCATAAGCTACACCTCTAATGCCATATCTTTCTAGTTTTTTTTCAATAATATACTGTTGTTACGAACTCGGGTAAACCGAGTTAGGGAGGGGGATCCAAAAAACGTAGACAAAAACAAGGTCTCCGATGTAAAGACAATTTAATGTCCAAATCGAATCGGAAATAAGCGAGAACATAAAGCGCTGGTCCACAATGAGGACCAGGAGGTAAATTAAAAAAGACTAACAAAAGGAGCTTGCACAAAAGAGCAAGAAAAGGAAAGTAAAGCCACAAACTACGAACGAAAAACTATGTAACACTTTGTACACGCGAGAAAAGCCAGATCATCAAAACAAAATGGTACTAACACACAAACTTGGTACCGAGACTACACGCGAAAACACGACGAGGTCAAAAGCCACTAGTCAATGAGCAACGAGGTAAGCAAAGCCATAAACAATACTCCCACAACAGGTGTCGAACGTAGGAGTCCTTAAATAGTGTCTCTATTGATTAATGATTGCCAGCAGGTGTGCTAGAGAGACCGCTCCTGCCACCTGCTGGCCAGACCGAAAAACCGAAATGTGACAACTGTGAACTATTGTGTCAGAAGCTTTTTTTAGATCTAGGAAAACCCCAACTGTAAATTCTTTGTTGTCTATATTAGTGGCTATTGCTTCCACAAACTCCATAACTGCCATTGAGGTGGTCCGTTTTTCCCTGAAGCCATATTGATTCTCACTTAACAGCGCATGCTTTTGTATAAAGCTATCAAGTCTGTGAGAAAATAGTTTTTCTAATATTTTATAATTTATAAACAGATGTCTTTCTCCACTTTTATAGACTGGAATAACTTTAGCAATTTTCATTTTTGATGGAAAGATACCAGCTTTGAATGACAGGTTGCATATGTGCGTGAAATGTGGCACTACATATTCTATAATCTGCTTTATTATTGTCATATCAATATTAAAGCAATCAATTGACTTTTTATTTTTAAATGTTTTTACAATATTTGATACTTCTTATTTTACAGCAGTAACGAACATCGTGGAGGAGTTTTTGTCTACGTATCTATTTCAAACAAGTTTGTTGGATCAGGAATTTGTTTTGCTTGGTTACTGCCGATGTTGACAAAATACTCATTAAATTCAGTTGCTATTTCTACAGTTTTTTCCAAAATATTGTTTTTGCCTTTGATAAAATACTCTGGGAAATTTATATAATAATAATCATCATTTTTTTAGGACTATTTCTGATTACTTGGTTAAGTATTTTCAATATTTCCTGTGTTACTTTTATTCTGCTCTAATAGTGCATGATAATGATCTCTTTTACTGGTTCTTATAATATTTACTAGTTTATTTTTATAGGTCTTATATTTCTTTCTGCTTCTTCAGTTCTCAATTTTAAAAACAATTTATATAAATTGTTTTGTTTTTTTTACATGTGTTTTCTATGCCTCTCGTTATCTATGGCTTACTTGGGTCTTTATACTTTTTGGAGACTTTAATGGAAAATGTTTATCATATAAGGAGATTATGGTAGACTGAAATACTTGAAACGCTGTATTTGGGTCTTCGTTTGAGTAGTCCTCGGTCCAGTTTTTTCCATATCTTGACTGAGAGACAAGCTTACTGATGAGTAGCTAAATTTAGCATGGGTTGTTAGTGGAGGTTACTTCTTTGCCATCCATCCGTTTTCCATTCCGCTTATCCACCAATCGCAGGGCACACATAGACAAACAAGAATTCACGCTCATAATCACACCTAGAAAATTTTTGAGTGTTCCATTAACCTGCCATGCATGTTTTTGGAATGTGGGAGGAAACCGGAGCTTCCCCTCCCCATCGAGCCATGGCCACTTCGAAGCCTGGATGGTATTGATGTGTTGCATCAGTATGGGTATCTTGACCTCGAAACTGCCAAACAGATCATGGGGAGTGACTGGCAAAATAGTTTTAAAATGTGTTTGATACCAGAAGAAAGAAGCAAAACTTGCTTGGAATAAATTTGCAGTCATTTGCTTTTTCTGTAAACAAAAGAAAGAAAATGGGTTGAAATCGGACATCTGACTTCAATGAATAATTCCGACCACATCGCCCAGCCACTTGCGCCTCTTTCTGGTAATAACAGAGATGTGTTCCTCGAGCCGGTTCCTTGGCCTTGAGGACCGGCTCGAGGACCGAGGGGCGGTCCTTGGTCCTCAGCCTTGGCCTCGGAGTCAAGTCCTTGGTCCTTGGCCTTGGGAGTCAAGTTCTTGACCTTGGATTGACGGTCCTCAGACATAATGAGGGATTGAAGCCTCGAAACCCTTTATAAAGACCGCAAAAATCCCGAAGGAATCTAATAAATTCCATCCAAGGAAACCCATATTGATGGATTAACTCTGGCGCTTTAAGAGGGGCGGTTCTGCCACTGACAGGTAACAGTTAGCGCAACGTATAAAGAGCAGCATCACAGTTAGTTTCAATCACGGTTTGTTGCGTTCGCGATCGGCAGTTTAAATAGCGTGTAAAGCCTTTCTGTAACAGTGGTGTCTTTTATTTACAGTATTTTCACGACTATAAGGCGCCATTAAAAGTCTTAAATTTTCTCCAAAATGGACAGGATGCCTTATGATGCGGAGCGTCTTTTGTATGCGCTGAGTTCCAAAATCTGACTGACACCCGACACGCTGTTTATATAGAGAAAAGGCGGAAGTGACTGTGGACAAGCATGCGGGAAAGAAGTCGGCCAATCAGGGAAGGGTGGGCGTGTATATATACATATATGGAGAGGGAGAGAACGAGAAAGCGAGAGAAGGCAGACGTGAGAGAGGAAAGGCATGCTGGGGAGCAGTCCACCAATGGGTGATGGGTGGGCGTGTAAGTGGACGCTAAAGGGACGCCGCAAGCAGTTACCAACACCTGTATAGAGTGTGGCAATGTGCATTGTTGCAAAACAACTTCGGGTTTTGTTTCTAAGAACCCCCGAAAATAAATTCTACAAAGAAACACGCCTACGAAGCTGAGTTCAAACTTCAAGCCATCGGTTATGCTTTTGGCATGCGTGCCCATCTCACAGCAGCGGTGAAAAACCAAGTCAAGCAAAGGAACTCTGAGCTTGCCGTTATTCCCGGAGGCTTGACTCCAACCGCTGGACATCGGCATCAACCGGCCGTTCAAAGTAAAGTTGCAAACGGCATGGGAACAATGGATGATCGGTGGCAAACACAACTTTACAAAGAGTGAGAGGCAGCGCTTGGCGAGTTAAGCCACAATACGCAACAATGAGATGGAACGCGGCGTTTTTGATGGATTACGGTACTTGCATAATTGTTCGATTCTGATAAAGAGGATGAGGACTTTGGATTTCTGGGTGATGATTGATCGAAAAACGTGAGTACATTGTACGATGGCTAAATCAAATACAACGGAACTCAGTTTTGCTTCCGTTGCCTTTTTAAAAACGTGTTTTTAGCTTGTATCTGTATGTCTTGGCATGCTACCGTATGCTTCAAGCTAACGTGTTTTAAGCATGCGCGCATGCATGCCGTATGTTTAATCTGGTGTATGTTTTACCACTTTAAAACTGCGGCCAATGATACAGTGCGTTTTGTCTATATGTAAAATACAGTTATAGCAGCCATTAATGAGACTGCGCCCAACCATACGGTGCGGCGAATGGTCGTGAAAATACGGTTATATTTGCACAGTCGTCACGTTTGTGCGGTCACACTAGAACGTTTGTTTGAACCAAGTAATTTGCGTTACAGCTGGAGTCAATAATGTCGGCACTTCACTTTCGGGTTTGGCCGTTGGGATTTGGAGTCCTTTTGCTCGATTCCAGTTATGTTTTCTGACTGCTTTCTCATGTTTGGAATAATGAATATTGATAATACATAGTTTAAAATCATGGTCGATTTAATTATTTATTATTATTATTATTATTATTATTTTGAAGTTGAAGGTATTAATTAATGTAGTATTAGTGGTATTGGTAATAATAGTCGTACTCAGAGAATGGTTATAGATTCAGCCATCTCGTTACCTCTGCGTTCCGCGCCCGAGACGCATAATTTTCCCACGGGACGCACAGTTCCAAACAATGTGCGTTTTTGGGATGCAAGGAAATTTCTCAGGCAAAACAAACAAAAAAAAAACTAGCGCCTGAGGATTTCACAGTAACAATCGTTACCGGTAGCGTGTCGTTTCCATGGCGTCATTTTCACGGTACCGAAAAATAGTTTAATTATAAAAGTCATCGCACTTGAATTGACTGTGTGATCCACACAATTTCACTGCGCCTGTATGTGTGTTTGTGATGTGGTCTGGTGTGTGAGTGTGTTTCTTCTAATTCACTTTCGTTTTGTTTTGTTTTCGGTGTTGAGGGGGGGAACATAACAGATGACGTTATGTGCGCATGCGGGTTTTTATTTTAGTCCGCAAACTGAGGAATGGCGCGGATGACAGTTTGACATGGCGGCGAAAAAAACTCCCCAAGGTCTATTAATTACGATATTTAAGAAATGGGAATGCTTGTCTGATTTTTCGTATGAATCGTCCAAAGGGCATATCACTAAACTCACCTGTGAAGTATGCACAGAACGCGAGAGCGAAATACGACGCGAGGCACGATTACGAGGCAAGTTGGTCATTAGATTTGTAGGCTAATCGCTGTGAAAAATATTATGAAACAGTCTTGGTTATTCTATAATTTACTGGTTGTAGCATGGTAACTTTATGAATAAAACTTTGTCACAAGGTGTAGTAATGCAAATGTTAACTGTTACACATGCATTGTCTTGGGAAGAGGATGGCAAGCCACATCAATACGAGCTGTATTAATGATTACCAGTCAATTAATCTTTGCAATGTGAGATTGGAAAAAATACTCTGATGATGCCACATGAGTACACCAGTTTTTGATCCATTTATTTTTTTGAATAAACCTGGAGTACACAGCTGCTGAAGTAATGTTCATTGTTAATGTATCGTTTTCAAACCCTTGAAACATACTTTTGAGTGTCAGAATTCTTGATTATGAATATCAGTCAAAATAGAAAAATGGGTTCCCATGATGAACGTTTACGGAACCCAACATTTGTTATCGTGGTTTCCCATTGGGTAATCCGACGGAACCGAAAAACGGTTACCATGAATTTCCGAAATCCTCAGGCCTGCTCCTGAATTACTTAAATTTCTGCAGCATTTGTTTATCATTGTATGTACTGTATATGTTGTTGTTTGTGTTATTATCATATGCAATTGAATAAGTAGACCCTTTCAGAATTCGAAATTTGGGACTCTCTCAATCCATAATGGCACTCATACTTTTGTGATCAGCGAGTCCCTGGGACTCGCTGCCGGTAAACTGTAAAATTATCACTGAGAGATTACCGCTTTTTCTGCAGTCAGTGATTGACTTCTATGCAAAGTCATTTCTCAACTTGTGTTCCGTGACACGTCATGCCTGTTGAGTGTTGATTTACGTCATATTAAGAAACTACTGCACTAAAACATTAATTCATAAACGTATACCATATGATTTTATTTTATTTTCTCCTCAGTATAAATAACAACCTGACTGTTCTACTCTTTGAATCAAAACACTTCATTCAAGTGTTAGGGAGTGCAAAGGGTTATGATGGAGGGGTGTTGCAAATCATGAAGACCTGCCAAGTGGTATGATAGCATTGTTTTATACATGTCCTCAGCTCGGCCTCAATTTCAAAATCAGTCCTTGGTCCTTGGCCTCTGAAAATTTTCCAAGGCCATGGCCTCGGCCTCGGGTTGCCGGTCCTTGGACACAACACTGGGTCATAAGGTGTCATTTCATTGTGCATGAGCAGAAATATTCCCATCCGGCCAACTATGGCGTTCCATTGTCCTCTTAAATTGGAAACCATTTCACACCGAGTAAGTTGATTTGGACGGTGGGGGGTGGGCGATTGTTTTACATCCTCCCATCAGTCCTCCTCCTTTTTGATGAAAGTCACATGATAGCTGCTGTCTTAAAAGCACAAAAACACATACTGGAAATACAAACATCTTAGTCCACCATTTGATTTTTTGTTTGAGTTTTGCCGTTATTTAACTAGAATGTCACTCAGTAGCTGTGTCAGAGTGAAACTGCACATTAAAAGTGGAAAAAAATGAATTGAGCACCACATTTGTGTTTGTTAGTCCCAGTATTGAATTTGATTTGATGACATTGGGTGGTGGACAGGTCGCATGGACAGGTCGCATTGACGTAATAGTGACACCATTTTCTTTTCTCGTCACATCACGCCCTGGACAAGTTTTGTGGACATGGGCGTTGTAATCATGGTAAACTATTTATTGGTTCAAGTCACAAAATAATTCCTGTTAAAAATATACAATAGAATCAACGATTGTGGTGGCCCAAGACTTTTGCACAGTACCATATGCGTATAGTTTACCAATAATAATGCATAACATTTGAATGAAGTATCATATGTATGTGCATAAATGTATACAGTATAACTCATGTGTATATCTATGTAACTGCAGCATAGGTAAATGTGTACAGTATTTGTATGTGTTATATATATATATATATATATATATATATATATATATATATATATATATATATATATATATATATATATATATATATATATACCGCCTCAGAAATGGAGCTACAATCAGTCACCACCTCTACATGGATGACATAAAGCTGTATGCTAAGAGCGAAAGGGACATAGACGAAACATCTGTGCGGAGTATGGACTGGAAACCCCAAGGTCAAAATGGGAAACACCTCAGAAGAGCGAAGATCCTGTGGGACTTCCAGATCCAGACTGACAAGATGGTAATGGCGAACCAACCAGATATCGTGATCATAGATAAAGGGCAGAGGAAAGCCGATGTAGTGGATGTAGCGGTCCCAAGTGATGGAAACATCAGGAAGAAGGAACATGAGAAACTCGAGAAATACCAAGGGCTGAGAGAGGAGCTGGAGAGAGCCTGGAAGGTAAAGGTGACAGTCGTGCCTGTGGTGGTCGGAGCACTCGGGGCAGTGACCCCCAAACTAGATGAGTGGTTGCAACAGATCCCGGGAACAACATCGGACATCTCAGTCCAGAAATGTGCAGTGCTGGGAACAGCAAGGATACTGCGCAGAACCCTCAAGCTTCCTGGCCTCTGGTAGAGGACCCGAGCTGAACGAGGGACGGACACCACCCGAGGGGTGAGATGAGGATATATATATATATATATATATATATATATATATATATATATATATATATATATATATATATATATATATATATATATATATTAGAGCTGTCAAACGATTAAAATGTTTAATCTAATTAAAAATTCAACTGTCATAATTAACTCAAATGAACTAAAAAATTAATCGTGATTACTCACACATTTTTTATCGTTTCTGAATTTCTTTTTACATTTTTGTCCCATTTTTTCCCCATTTTAATGCTCTCGTCAACATGGAATCATGAATCAGTTTTCTATGTGCCAAATGCAAATATTTACTGAAATAACAATTTCGATTTTCAATTTTACATGAACATTTTTCACTTGGTGCAGTTATTCACACATAATCTCTCACACAATATTACTGTCCATCAATAACGGTGAAAAAAATATTTTGTCCCACAACAGCTGCTTTAACAGCTTTTTTTATGAAATCAAAACAGAGCAATATAACATTATAAAGTGCACATCTAAGGTACACTAGTACTCAGCCTACAGTGGATTTAAACCATGGTTGCATACTTCGTTTTTCTCAAGTTTGCTTTGAACACAGCAGTCTGTTTCTGTATGTTTGTTGGAGAATAACGAGACCCCGGACACCAGTGTTCGTTATGTGCCGCTGTATTCAAAACTGCCGGCCGTACAAACAAGCGCAAGCACTTCCCCCGTGCTGCTGGGGCAAACCATTCTGAAAGAGGGGGGTTTCACTCCCCCTAACAAAGTCAGGCTCTGTTGATTATGTTGGTACTTCTTGCACGGAAGTCTCTCTACGGTTTTGTGTAGACCTCATTTCGAATGACTACACTTGGTTCGATGACAGCAATGGAGACATTTTATTTTCGCTAGGTCGCTACCACTGTAGCGCACTGTCACTGTCAGACGAACACAGAGAAGCTCCACCCGCTCTATTTATATGGACACAGCACACTGTAACCTTCCACAGAAAATAGTTCCAAACAAGTAACAATCGCGTCAGTGGCATACATCGTATACCTGTATGATACACAGAGAGAGAAGAACAGGTAACTTTGATCTTGTCAGTGGAGCAATATGGTGACTTTTTAAATGTAAACTTTCCATTCATAAACTCTTTAAGAATCTGTTTTCGGTGTCTCGCACTGCCGTGGCTGGCAAAACAGACATGGGCGTGGACTTCGGCAGCGGGCTTGTTGTTTTGTTTCTGGTGTATTTATAGAGCAACGTAACATCCGCTTGTGACGTGTGCCGCGTTAATTTTGCGAGAAAATTTTTAATCCCGTTAAAATTCATTAAAATTAATGCCAATAAAAACGCACTAAACTGACAGCTCTAATATATATATATATATATATATATATATATATATATATATATATATATATATATACACACATATATATATATATATATATATATATATATATATATATATACATATATATATATACACATATATATATATATATATATATGTGTGTACGGTACATTTACATATTGTACACATATATGCACCTATATTGTGTGTATAGATTTCTCCACCCTTCCCCCATAATCATCATAATCATCATAATCATCATCGTCATCCTGCGACATCCTCCCCCCCAGCCGTGTCCCCCGTCCAAAGCGAGCCCTCCCACCCCCACCTGACCTCTTTCTCTTGCTAGCTCCTTGCTTTCCAGCCTCCTCGCCCCTCCCTCTACAACTAGTCCCGACATCCTTCGTCTCCATCTTTCTGTTTCGTCTTCCTGCATCCCTTCGATATGTGTCCTTTCATTATCATGCCGAGATGAAAAGGTGCACCGTCCGCCTGTTCTTCTGCAGTATCGACATGCCACCGTCAAATGTCAAAATCATGATGTGCACGTCTGATGAAGACCAAGAAGGTCGCGCTTTTCTTTTTCCCTGATCGTGAGACAATATTTTTACCAAATCGGGCGTTTATAACAATTCCTAGCAGACACCTTTCATCCATTCAGTAGTATCCGTAGTAATGGTAGTAGTTTCATTTGTAGTAAGAGAAGTGGTGCTGTTTGTAGTGCTGCTAAAAGAACTACTCACAGCATATGGCTCACTGCTAATACCAGCAGTACAATTAAGTCAGAGTACATGCACTTATAAGAATATTATCAACAGCAAGGGTAAGAGTAACAGTATGCCTGAACTGACCTGGTAAGAATATTACTTATATTGTCTGCTGCTATTTTGTAACATAATCATCATCTGTGCATTCTTCAGCAGTGCACTTTTTCACCCGTCCGTCCATCATCCCGTTTTATCTCTCATCTCTTGCCAGCATTCATTCATCCACATACCATCCATCCATCATGAAATGTTTATGTCCATTAAAGTGCAAGGTGGTGATGATGATGATGATGATTGGGGGAAGAGAGGGGTATGGAATGAGCAGTGGGATGCGGAGAGAGGTTGAAGCTGTTGTGGAATTGGAAAGCACATAAAATGTGAGATAAATATCCGTCTTTACACCTCCTGTATGTTTTCAAGATGCACAATTTGGTCCATTCGTTTCTGCTTGGTGATGCTATGTTTCCACCTGCTGGACATTTTCTGAACTTGCTTTATTGCAAACGTACGCTATATTATTATAAACTCCTTTTAATCAACCAAATTACATATGGTCAAAAGAAATTCATTCATTGTACAAATTTAGCTTGCAATATCTTAAATATGATCATGCTATTTTGGTATATTACATACATGTAATGTAGAGATGGGCAACTTGCAGTCCAAAACAAAATATAGTTGGAGATTTTTATTACTTTTTGAACAAGAATTCTTCAAAATCCACAGATAAACATTCAATATACTGTATGTTTTCCACAGAAAATGTTGAGCAATGGGAGAAAAAAGAACAAAAAAGAGCCATGAATATGCAAATCTGCGGGTACTGAATGGCAAATACATGCACATTGGTCGACTGCAGTTTTAGTTGTCATATCACCAGTCACCACTAGATGGCAGAAATATCGTAGTTGCACTCACACTGGGCTTTATACTGGCCTATACAACAAGGCGAGTAGGCCTGATATTTTTTTTGCGCAGGGTTTTTTGTTGTTGTTGTTATTGGGTGAGGATAATGAAACATTTATAGATGCATAGAAAATGTATCAAAAAATATATTAAGGGCACCCATTTTGCTGGAATGCACATATTTTTTTTCCATATTTAAAATATCATTTTTGTCATAACCTGGTTAGGAAGTGGGTCATCCTATGTGGCTCCTCAGCAGCAAAGATAAAACATTGTTGCCCAACTCCAGCATGTAAATTGCCCATCCCTGCTCTAACGAATGCACATAAAGATGAATGAATGATAGTTTGATAAGTGACTTTCTCTCACCCAATCTTTCCCTCTCGTTGTTCCAGATGATTCATCGTCCGAGAGCGGCAGCGGCCTTCCCGCCCTCACCCCTCCATCCTCGTCCTCAGCCATTGTCATCAGGGAAGCCCACGTTGTCAATGGCAACTGTGGCCCCGCCCCGCTCAACTTCAGCACACCCACATCATGGGCCTCGTCCTCCGAGGATCAGCAGCCCGTGAACCTGAGCGAGGCGCCCCCTCAGAAGCCGCCGCTGGGACCCTCTCACCTGCCCGTTACCGTGTCAGCAGCGGCGGCGGCCCTGCTCGGCGCCCTGCATCCCAACATGCCTGAGGAGCTTCGCAGAAAGTATCCGCTGGCCGCCAAACCTCCGCTGGCTCCTCATCCCGCACTGCCCGTGCCGCATGTGCATATCCCGCACACGCACGCCATGCAGGGCAGTGAGTTGCGACTGGACCGCGACTATGGCGGCAAGGTGAGAGGTTTGTCGGCCAGCCGTAAAGGATGGCTTACTAAAAACTTTAGTGAGCCATGGAACATATTTTACATGAGATAAATGTCAACGGAGGGGCGGCCCGGTAGTCCAGTGGTTAGCACGTCGGCTTCACAGTGCAGAGGTACCGGGTTCAATTCCAGCTCCGGCCTCCCTGTGTGGAGTTTGCATGTTCTCCCCGGGCCTGCGTGGGTTTTCTCCGGGTGCTCCGGTTTCCTCCCACATTCCAAAAAAAAAAACATGTGTGGCAGGCTGATTGAACACTCTAAATTGTCCCTGGGTGTGAGTGTGAGCGTGGATGGTTGTTCGTCTCTGTGTGCCCTGTGATTGGCTGGCAACCGATTCAGGGTGTCCCCCGCCTACTGCCCGAAGACAGCTGGGATAGGCTCCAGCACCCCCCGCGACCCTAGTGAGGATCAAGCGGCTTGGAAGATGAATGAATGAATGAATGAAATGTCAACGGACGTCAGCAAACACAAATGTGACCAAAAAATGCCGTTTTAGGAATAATAATAATAATGATAAGACATTTTATTTATAAGCACCTTTCAAGACACACAAGGACACTTTACAATCAGGAACAAAAACAATAAAACACAGTACGGGTTGAGCAGCGGCAGCCAGACGCGCCAGCGTTCACTCAATCCCGAAAGTCGGAAGAAACTACAAGGGAGGGAGAGGAGGAGAAAAAAAAACACGCTCGAACTATCCTCAAAATGAGGATAGTTCGACTCTTAGCACTCACTCTTTTGAGAAGCTTGATTAACTGCAAAAGACGAAAAATCTGGGCACAAAACATAACTGCATCTCTACTTTCACTGTGAGATCACATGTTAAATGGTAGTGGCTAGATGTTATGAGGTTTGCTGCCGTCACCTGCTGTCAGAGTGACTAAAGCTCACTCAAAAGTCTTTTTTTTCCCTCAACAACAAAAAAAATCGATTCAGTGATTGTTCGCAACACTCAAGGTCAATGCCATCAGATGATGGCAAAGGACTAGTTTTATGTCGATAATTTTTATGTAGGCATTCACGACTGTTGTATAGTAAACGACTGTTGTATACTGGCCATGAATGGCAAAAACAAATAAATAAATAAAAACACCAGTAATTAACATTTATGATCGCCTTTATGATGTTTAATCCACGAATATAACAAAACCTATAATCCCAAAACATTATGATTCCACACTGAATAACACTGAATCCCCATATTCATTAAGAATCCCAACATTCTAATTAGTAATGTGTTTGAGTGTGTGTGTCTGTGTGTGTGCCTAGTCTCCCATGTACAGTTCTGGTGGCAGCTACGACAGCATCAAGATGGAGCCGAGCGCTGAGGACCTCAGTACCAGCCGTCTTGGTGGTCCTGTTGCCCCCGACGATGACGACGACGAGCATGACGAGCACGAGGACAGCGACAAGATTAATGATACAGAGGGTGTCGACCCGGAGCGGCTGAAGGCCTTCAATGTGAGTGGTTGCGGCTACGAGTCTCCTGCATGATGATACGGGTGTAGCTCATAACATCGCCATCTTTGGGGTGCTCCTTCAGATGTTTGTGCGTCTGTTTGTGGACGAGAACTTAGACCGGATGGTTCCCATCTCCAAGCAGCCCAAAGAGAAGATCCAGGCTATCATTGAGTCCTGCAGCAGACAATTCCCAGAATTCCAAGAGCGCGCCCGCAAGCGAATTCGCACCTACCTCAAATCCTGCCGGCGCATGAAAAAGAACGGCATGGAGGTACTGCATCATGATTATGGTGCACTTAATTGAACGGCGTTTGTTTGTTCTTTCTTCTTTCTACTCACATTCTTGCTGCTGTAGGCTGTAAATTTCCCCAGTGTGGGACAAATAAAGGATATCTTAATCTTATGGTTGATTCCAATATTTGGCAGAATTAAAAAAATGGGGTCATTTTCCTCTGGCTTTCTTGTTCAAGACTCTGCATTGTTTCTGTGTATTATTGTGTTTATTGATTTTATGTTATTAATTTGTTTCCACTGCCCTGGTTTCTAGATGTCAAGTGCTCTATATCTAAAACTGACAGAAAACCACAATACTGCAGTACTGCGCTCAAGTGTCTGATTGTCTTGAGCGAGTGTTGCAAGTGAATGCAGCTCGCAAACATTTCTGATGCCATCCTCACGTTATCGTTTACCCCAACAGACCCGGCCCACTCCGCCTCACCTCACTTCCGCCATGGCGGAGAACATCCTGGCCGCCGCCTGCGAGAGTGAATCACGCAATGCTGCCAAGAGGATGCGCCTGGATGCCTATCATGTGAGTCACCACTATGACGCGATCACCTTTCAAGTGTCAAGCAGGGCATTTTCTGAAACGTCACCACTATAAATTACAATGCATGGTAAAATCCGTCTTTGCCAGGCTTTTATCGGTCGAACATAAAAACAAAAAATACAAATATATCAAAAATCGGATGTATCCATCTTTGCCAGGCTTTTATCAGTCAAACATAAAAACAAAAAATAAAAATATATCAAAAATCTGATGTGCTAGAAAAAAAAGGAAAAACATTTTTAAAAATCAGAAATACATTTCATGGCACATAAAACCATCTCAGATGAAATAACACTGTTTCTCAATGTTATTTTTCTTGTTGGCAAATGAAGCCAACTTTAACTTTGTATTTGGTTGTTCCAGGATGAGCAGATATCACTGGACAAACCCTCCAGTGGTAGCGGCGCCCCAAGGGAGCCAGCGTCACTCGTTTCCTCCGCCTACTCGCTGGCCGCGTCCGCCTTCTCCAACCAGGAGCCACAGGTCTACATCAACGGCGCCGGACTCAGCTATGGTTACCGTGGATACCTGGGGCTGGGCGGAGCGGTTTCTTTGACGACTGGTGCCGGCGCTCAGAGCAACGGTGAGAATGCCGTAAAGAAGTGTTTGCACTTTGTTTCTCCTCATCACTGCCAGGGTTTTTCAACTGATGGATTGACTGCCCTTGCTCATCAGGCCCCACAGACCTGAGCATGAAGTCGCTCTCGTCCACCAACATGGTCACCGCCACCAACCACTGTCTGGGTGGGCGGGGTGGCGGCGGGGCCTCAGCCCAACTCAGCCAACCGGAGATCGCGGCCGTGCGTCAGCTGATTGCCGGATACCGGGAGTCAGCGGCTTTCCTGCTGCGCTCCGCTGATGAGCTGGAGAATCTCATCCTGCAGCAGAACTGAGTGCATACACGCACTCATATTCAGCCTTTCTCGACACGTCTGGGAGAAACTGTGGGAATAGAGTGAGTTGGTAAGTACTTGAGAGGAGGTTATCCTGCTCTACCCACAATCAGCGAACCTCCGATGAAGAGCGACTTTGATATCCCATACCCTCCATGTGTTCCGGCACCCTCTTGGACACATTGGCTTGTACATAGAAGCACTTTTCCTGCTAGCCTTTCCACCACTTCATATGCACCTCAACTCCTGTTGACCAGAGCAGGAAATACCTCAATCATCCGCTTCCTGCCTCGTTGTTGTAAATATTCAGCTGAAGATGCTGAGGATGAAGATGTGTGTGTGAGTGTGTGTATGCTAAATGCTAATGACCGCTCCTTTATTACCTCCCACGCTAACGTGGTCGGCACGTCTCTTCGGACCTCCTCCGTCTCTTCTCGATGGACCTAAAGCTCCTGCTCGTCCTCGCTAGCGTCCGCCACAGGAAGAGGAGAGCACTGGGACATTGCTGCTAAAACGAGAGGCGGAGCTTCTGCCATCGACATACACGAGACCTCACAAATGGCGACGACAACGGACCACCAAAAGCTTTCTTGTGTGGCACATCTTTTGTGGACTGGCCCGCCAATTCGGCAACACGTTGCTACGTCTACGCTATTGGCTGCAGGGCTGTTTGTTTTCTGGATCAACCACTGAGCAGCTTCGGGTTGTTGTGAGGAGAAGGTTAGCCTAGCTTAAAATTGTACGTTTTTATTTAAAAACGGCACTATAAGTCCAACATTAACTTTGTTTCACATTGTACAACTAGTCAACAAGATGACCACATCACTGGATGTCGCTATTGTATTCCATCTTAGACAATAGGTTCAATTCCCTCGGTCTGGATCAGTCAATGAGCAGCCTCAGTTTGTTGCGAGGAGAGTTAGCTGACGTTAAAGTTGTGTTAATTTCTTTAGTTTGTTCTTAATTTTGTTTTATGTCGCACAGCTACTCAACAATTTTATTTTTTAAAAGTCTGACATGGACTTCGTACTCCCATTATACAGATAGTCAACAAGTTAGCGTCACCAGATGTCACAAATGACTTAAATTTTACATATGAGATTAGCATGATGAGCAGCCTCGAATTGCCATGAGGATAAAGCCAGCCTGGGTTTAAATCCTATTGTTTTATTTGAAACAAACTTGAAATTTGCCAACATGTAAACACATTGTACAGCTAGCTATTCAATGGCATCATTGGTCAAATCTTAGCATAACATCTTATTCTTTCAAACCAGCATTAACGGTGTCATCTCTAAGTACATCGAACATTCCAAATGCCTCCATTAGGATAACCACCATCTCGTAATGCTAAGACAAGATGTTTCATGCTAAGCTTATGTAACTAGTGGTAAGTGGGCAACTTTGCTCATGAGCGACTTTGATTTTTTTTTTTCCCCCGCCAACAAGACGAACTAGCATGTAGTTTCCAACTTCATGGGGCAAGATGTTAATATGCGGCTTCTTTACCTAACGAACTGTCATCTTTTTATCGAGACTTTCAGTACAATGATTGCGGTTGTCGTGAGGAAACACAGGTAGTGGCATAAAATCACATTATTCTTTAACTGAAGCCAACATTGATATTGTTCTCACAGCACGTGAGTATGTCAAGCAGTCTTTATACAGTAAGCTAGGCTGAATGACAAACTAATCATGAAATGAAGGTCGTGACTTTGCTAATTGATGACTCTTTGTTTCCCTATAAATTTGTTGTGCAAAAACAACATGTTAAATAATGAACAAGGTAACGCTGACGCTCGGACAGAGGACATTTTAAAAGGTGACTTGTTTCCGACTGATGTATTGATTTTATGGTGGAAAGGGGGCAGATTGTTTCTCTTGGTCTTTATTTATTTAGATTTTTTTTAGATTTTTTTTTACACAATGCAGCTGATAATCACGATGTTCCCTCGACATTAGGCGGTCTCACACTGTGAGACTTTAGCATTTGCCAGAGCAATGAGAGTTAATGTGACTTTTGTCTTTGTGGAACATTCCCGATTTGAACTGTGAAGGTTCTTGTTTTATTTGTTTGACCAATATGCAAAAAAGAAAAAAAGAAAAAAAAAAAGAAAGCGAGCGTTAGAAGGCTGCTGGTGGGGAGTTGGGAGTGATGATGTCACATGACTCGCGTGTCACTGCGCTACAATCAGGTTCTTAAAGTTCTAAGCCAAGTGTTGTGAAAATATGCCCTGAGATGAATTATTTAATTATAGTTATAGTATTTGTTGCATTAATTAAAATTGCCCGGGGTTTTTTTTCACTTATCTCCGTTCATTGATTTCTTGGAAATAAAGAAATACAGCATCAATTCAAAAAATTAACAATTTCTACATCTACATTTATTTTATAAAATAATTGGAACTCATTAAATTAGTTATTAAAACTACAACTCAAATTAAAATGATTTTTTTTTTGCAGTATACCTTACTGGTTTAATTTTTACCTCATGTATGAATGACCTGGCCCATCGACACATTGTCTAAATCAAATGTGGCTCTTGTGTACAAAGGTTTGTCCACCTTTGTGTTCAGCATTTGTTAGTACAGTAAATAGAACCAGAACAAAAATAACTTTGTTAGTCTCAAACCTACTACGGCAAACAACAAAAACCAAGCAGAGGACAATCTTTGCCAAGTTGTAATTTGTTGTTTCGAAAAATAATTTTTACTCTAAAATTCTGCCTCCTGACGCCAGATTGTTTTTTATTTTTTCAAAATCAACTTTGTGATTTAGAAAATATATATATATATATATATTTATGTATTTGTCTTTTGTGGGTTTTTTTTTTCAAACATAATATTTGTCAGTGTTTGCCTCAAGTACGCATTCCAAAAGGTTGCCCAGCATCTATCACACGTCTATGTGCGTTCCTTGAAGAGAAACATCTTTATTGTTAATTGAGTTTATTCCGTCAGATAAGTCCTCGTCGGACTCATAAAAAAATAAGGTTAAGCTGAGCTACGATGCTGGTCGAGCAATCACGAACTTTGTGAACAAATGTCAACACAAGAAGGTTGAATTTGTTTTGTTTATTTTTGTATGGGACAGCACACTGGATTTAGTGATGAGCATGTCTGTCTCAGTGTAAATGGTTGTTTGTCTATAAGTGGCCTGCAATTGGCTGGCGACCAGTCCAAGGCTGACTTTCGTAACACAGAATACAGCTAGTCAACAAGGCTTGCTAAAAGTCATTTTAGATTAATTAACGACTCAAAATTGCCTATTGGTGTAAATGTGAGTGCAAATGGTCATTTTGTCCCCTAAAATTGACTGATGACCATTCCAGGGTGTATGAAGCCTCTCGCCTGTGTCATTTTAGAAAGAATCACTGAGGACACATACACAGGCCTGCTACTTATTACTGACTATATTACAAGTTAGCATCAATGTTATTTTTCTTCTATTCTGTGGTGGTGGTTTTTGACGTCTGGATTATAATCTCGATCGCTCGGCCTCGTATCCCTCTGTGGAAGGAAGTGTAATGTTTACATGTACAGAACTAAAACTTTCTGCCCTGTTTTCCCCTTGTATTGCCCGATTTCTTTCATTCTCTGACCCCCAACAACACCCCTGAGCCTCAACAAGGGAAATGAGAAGACCAACATGGAAATAACAGTTAACCAGAGACATGTTTTCAGTTAAATCTTGCACTACTCTTTATTTCAGTTTATTTATTTATTTTTAATTGGCTACCACTTTCTCCAAACACTCCAAACAAGTTCTTAACATGTAGCCATTTGTGACTAAGGGATGCTAACAGCTTGCTACAATCGCACATGCCTGAATGAGGAATGCTAACTGCTTGTTAATATTTCTCCAAAGTAAACGAAGGGATGCTAATAGTTTGTGTGATTTAAAGGATTCTAACAGTTTGCTACCATTAACGTCATGAGTTAATCTGAGATGCTAACTGCTTGCTGGCATTTAGCTAAAAGTCACTGAAGATACAAGTCATTTTTGAGTGTAACTAAATGAAGCGGGAGGCCCGGTAGTCCAGTGGTTAGCACGTGGGCTTCACAGTGCAGAGGTACCGGGTTCGATTCCAGCTCCGACCTCCCTGTGTGGAGTTTGCATGTTCTCCCCGGGCCTGCGTGGGTTTTCTCCGGGTGCTCCGGTTTCCTCCCACATTCCAAAAATATGCATGGCAGGCTGATTGAACACTCTAAATTGTCCCTAGGTGTGAGTGTGAGTGCGAATGGTTGTTCGTCTCTGTGTGCCCTGCGATTGGCTGGCAACTGATTCAGGGTGTCCCCCGCCTACTGCCCGGAGACAGCTGGGATAGGCTCCAGCACCCCCCGCGACCCTAGTGAGGATCAAGCAGTTAGGAAGATGAATGAATGAACTAAATGAAGCTAACTGCTTGTTGGCATTTAACCAAAGGATACTGAAGAGATGCCCTTTATTCGGATTTGGAGTTTAAAGGGGAATTAAACCCAAGATGTCAAAATTTGCTGAATTTTAAAAGTGTATATCTTCTTTATCTGACACTGTTTACTTAAATGTAAAGTATTCTAAAAAATATATGTTTAAAACATTGCATTCGCTCATCTATCGGGGCCACCATTTTTACATCTTTTCACTCTCACAAGTGCAAATTTGAGAGAATGTGAAGTGTATCAGATTTTCCTTTTAACTTTGTTTACTAAGAAAAGCAGTCAGAGTTGGTAAATACTGGACAGACCTACCGGTACTTAGCTAGCCAGCTAATGGCAGACGTGACTCGGCTGTCTCGCATCGTTCAAGTTGCCATCACTATTGCCACCAACATCAACACAACATCATCCTGAAATCATGTTCAGTCAAAATGCCTATTAATTACGCTGTCATTGATTAAAATGCATTATGGCACTGGTGAACAGCTTGCCGGGCAGCTTTTCATCAAGTGGCGAGTACCCGGAAGGGAGCAACAACTTGCGGATTATATTTCAACGGCAGTTTAATTGGCAAAAATGAATTTGCACAATTTTACCTTTTGATGCTGACAGCCAGACTCTGTTGCAGCTGCATCAGGCTATGCATCAGTTCGGGATTCTAACTGCGTATTAGCATTTAGCCATAGGCCACTGAAGGAATGCCAATAAACATGTGACTAAAGGATGCTAACATGTTGCTAGCATCTAGTGCATGTATAAGATAAGATATCCTTTATTCGTCCCACACTGGGGAAATTTACAGCCTCCAGCAGCAAGAATGTATGTCGAAAGAAAGGAGAAAGAGAAAAAAAACAACAAACATCTTTCAATTAAATACAATATGAACACAAATGGATAAATCGCAGTACTATTTACAATTTTCCTTCACATCATTTGCTTATTATTATTATTATGATTGTTATTTTTTATTCATCAGCCTGACAGCAGTCGGTAGGAACGAGCGTCGGTATCTCTCCTTCTTGCAGCGCGGGTGTAACAGTCTCTGGCTGAAGGAGCTACCAAGTGCTGTCAGGGCGGGCTGGAGGCTGTATACATTACAGACTGTAAATGCTTTTTAGTATTAAGCCATACGAATAGTTTATTAGCCTATCTCCATGCGTGGAGTAACATTTCTCCAAGTGTGCTCATGGATGCTAACAGTTGCTATCATCTACTTGTTCATCAATTAGGGATGCCAAGAGTGAGCTGAGTGTCAGTTTGTGAAGAAATTAAACTAGGTTTAAATTGAAAAGCAAGAAGTGGCCTCCTATCACTGTTGTTTTTTATTTTTATTTTGGGGGTGTTGGAGGGGCTCACACACTCATATACACACACACCAATCGGTGTGAGAGAATGAAAAGCCATTGAGACCCACTTTGGGGGTCTATTAGTATATTTTGCGATCGAGAAGGCTGCAGACGACACACGTCAACCTCAGGAAACAAAAACAACAAAGTTTTGTACAAACTCTCATTTGCTGCCCTCTTTGATACCATTTTCTATTTATTGTCTTTCTTATTTCATACGACAGTGGACCTACTGTGTTCATAGATGTAAATGAGACTTTCTGTTGTGTTTTGTCAAAGAGAACATATCATGTCAAACAATCTAATGGTGACTTTTTTTTAATGTGCTGTCACTGCTGACATTTTTTCCCCCCTTCGGACCTCCTGAAATGTACAACACAAAGCTCAATATACTAATGATAATAAAAACTGTGTCCTAACCAGCAAAGCCTCTGTGTCTTAGAACAAAAGCAAATTAAGAGATAGAAGTTGAGACTCAAAAGGATGTAATAGATTGTTAGGTCCACACAAGTGCCACAAAAAAGAATACTAGTGTACCAGAAAAAAAGTCATTCAGAAGAATAAAGTGGAACTGTTACAAGAATAATTATTTGCATAAAATGATACATTTACGAGAATTATCTCAACAGTTTATTTTACTGATGCACATTTTATGGGACTGGGCGGCCCGGTAGTCCAGTGGTTAGCACGTCGGCTTCACAGTGCAGAGGCACCGGGTTCGATTCCAGCTCCGGCCTCCCTGTGTGGAGTTTGCATGTTCTCCCCGGGCCTGCGTACTCCGGTTTCCTCCCATCTTCCAAAAACATGTGTGGCAGGCTGATTGGACACTCGAAATTGTCCCTAGGTGTGAGTGTTGAGCGTGGATGGTTGTTCATCTCTGTGTGTTCCGCTATTGGCTGGCAACCGGTTCAGGGTGTCCCCTGCCAACTGCGTGAAGACAGCTGGGACAGGCTGCAGCCTGCCCCGCGACCATTGTGAGAATAAAGCGGATCGGAAAATGCATGGATGGATGGAGGCGAGAATGGATTTATGGGATTTTTGTTTATTTTAGGGCGGAAAGATGAGTGGAGACACGAGTGTTTTGAACGTTGTATTTCAATGCACCATTGGATGCAGTCTGAGTTTTTGCCACTCGAAATTATATGTGACGTCACACCGAAAAGTGCCATTGCTCATGGTTGAGAGTGTGGGCGACCGCGAGCCCGCGCACCTGTCAGGTGTCGCGCACCCAAGAGCCAAACATACTTTTAAGGAGCCACGTTCACGCCGTCTTTCATCACGCGTTCAACTTTGTATCCGGCAAGGCTCGTGTCAGCCGGTCCAGAACCGAGCGCGAAGCCGCCACCTCGGGAGTCCTCGGCCGCTTCCGCATTCTCGCGGCAGCCCGCGTCCATGCGCCCAACAGGGAAAAAAACCGGTCGGTCCGGCTTATCTGGAGCCCGCCTTTGCTGGCCCGGAACAATGCTTCATCCCCGCCGCACAGGAGAGCAGCACAGCGGCGCGGCTACTTCTGGGCTGCGGTGGCTCGCATTCAGCGGTTGAAGGACGGTCCTAAGATACGGAGGTCATGGAGGGCTGCTGCCGCTCCTGCATGCCGTGTTTGAAGCGCCTCTGGGACTGCATCTGGCCAGACTTCCGCTACCCCAGCGTGCCGAACCATGTGATCGCCAACCGGGCCGCGCAAACCGCCGAGATCCGGACCGTGTCGGGCGACATTCGCGTGCCGTCGCCCAAGAAGAGGCCGGTCCAACTGTACGCTGCGCTCTTCGACTTCGAGGCCCGCAGCGATGACGAGCTGACGGTGCGTGAGGGCGACAAGCTTTCGGTGCTGGAGCAGCGAGGCGACTATGTGCTGGCCAAGAAACTGACCGGGTCACTGGACTCCGGACTTATTCCTGCCAATTATGTGGCGGTTCTGCAGGACGAGTTTGCCAAACACAAGTGAGTGCGCCCCGCCTAATTTCAGGTCGGTTAACGCCGCCTGGATGATTCACTTCAACGACAGCGAACTGATTTCAGGTCAGTTTCAAGGCTGTCTCAGACCTGCTCCATCGTGATTGAGTTGAAGAACCAACATGAATAAGACACACCAGCAATTAGCAAGTGGCATTCAGTTCTTGAAAAAATATAAGTTTTGCTTTCTATGTAATTTTCTTTTCTGTTAACTACTGACAACATAACTTCAGTGATTTCTCCCCCCAGAGCTGCCTATGTTAGTCTTTACAGAATCAGGATTTTTGAGCCATCACTGGCTCAAAAAAAAAAAAAAAAAAGAATAATAATAACAAGAACCAATCACCGATTCAATCAGAAGGTGGACCAATCTATTTAAACAATTTGTTTATACTGCACAGTTGACCCTATTCTCAGGGAATTGGGCCGTCACGAATAGCCAAAATTCATGTGTATTGGCAAATGGAAGGAAAATGTGACTTCCTAAATGGCCCAAAACCTGCTGTTCATGAGGGTTGAGATAACAGAGCATCATGGGGTTAACATGTTTCGCTTTTGGTTTGGCTTTTGTCCCGACAACATTTATTCTCTAAGAAGGTGTGGCATCAACGAGGCCGCCAAAAAAATAATATACATGAAGTGACATTCCTGCACGCATGTATGACTACTTGACCCTGCAACAGATTCGGACTAATAGCTTTTATTTATCATCTAAATTTAGATAACCAACATACTGTTGTCTAAAATCTCAGAAATCAAGTTTATGTATTTGGGCTGTTTCGCCCAGGCCGAGTACAGAATATTTACAATTCCGTTGTTACTAACGGGGGCTCAAAAGTAACATGACTTTTGAAATACTGCTGCTTTGTTGACGCTGACCTTGCTCTTATTTTCGGTGTCGCGCTGAACCGGTTTAACGCTCAGAGAAAACTGATCCATTACTACAGCTCCTGCACTGATCCCCACGAATGTTAAAAATGTTTAGATTTAATTTTATGTTCTTTATTCATTTCATCTGACGATCTGTTCAAGATGGTGGTCGACCTCTGTTATTCTGGAAAAAAATGCATAGAAAATAATGCAAATACACTGTAAATAATCCCTCTCAGGGTTAAGTGTTGCACTGGTGTAAAAAGAACTGCGTTTGGGCTCCTGCTTCTTTTAAAAATACATGTCACAGAAAAACCAGAAACCAAAAACAAAATCAGAAAGCAATTTTTGATGTTCTCGTGCATAATGGCACATTCTGGTGAAACTGTATTCCACATTTCATTGTATGTGGAGTTTTTGTGTCAGGAGTACACAAGGACATCAACACTTGCTTTGGCACAAAAACCAGGACAAAAAATATCCCCATGAATGACATTTTAAAATTAATCCCTCATTAGTTTCGATGTAGTCTGAGTGATACGCCCACACAAATCGTTGCGCACACACGCACGGACGCACACACACCCACCCACCCCTGATTCTCAGCTAGAAGCAAATGATCCCACAGCCACCATGTTGAACTGTGCTGACCAGTTTAGTGTTTACATTCTTCCGTTTGTATGTTTTGCTGAATCTCATTTCTTTATGTGCAACCTCCTTGCTCCACATATTAGCTCCTCCCACCGTTGAGGATTCGAGGAGAGCAATGAGTGCAGAGGGACCAATTGCTTGAAGAACTGTTATTTTTGCAGGTGGTTCTTGGTGGTGAGGTCCATAGTTGGCTCTAAAGTGGGGGTGTATGGTGTGTGTGCAGGTGGTACTACGGCAACATCAACCGCACCAAAGCCGAGAAGCTGCTGCTGGCCCCCCAAAACAAAGATGGCTGCTTCCTGGTACGCATCAGTGAGAGTCACAGTGATGAGTACACCATCTCAGGTGTGTGTGTGTGTGTTTGATAGTTTGTACACTTTTTTTTGGTGAAAGGCAGGATTAAAACCAAAAAAATACATTTTTATTCTTGTCATATTATGACTTTTCTATTTTTCTCGATCCTGACCTATTTTCTTTGTAAACTGTCACCTTTTTTCTCAAGAAAACATGATTTTGTTTTTAAAAGATCCAAAATTCTCCCTTGTAAAATAAAAAAAATCTTGAAATATTATGAAATTTACTTTTTTTCAGGATTTTAATTCAGGTATTATTGACTTTTTACTTGAAAAAAATGTATATTCTGATTTAATTTTGACTTCATTTTTATGGTGGATTTTTAAAATGGTTTTGTACTTTTTTCACCCTTGCACCTCCAACATAATACTAGTAAAATTTTGATTTTTTTTTTCCCCCTGAAATATCACAAGTACATTGTAATATATTATAAAATATTGCTCTAAATGCTTTAGATTTAGATTTATTTTCTTTGCAATTATATTGTTTTTTATTCTTGAGAAAATAAAGATTTTAGTTAGAAAACTGCTGACATCACCATTAACTCCCGACTTTTTGTCGGTGGTCATGGGTTCGATTCCATCCTCCTGTGTGGTGTTTGCATGTTCTTCCAATGCCTTCGGCGGGTTTTCTCCGGGTACTGCAGTTTCCTCCCACATTCCAAAACACATGTGTGATAGGGTAATTAATAACTCCAATTGTCCCTAGGTGTAACTGTGGGTGTGAATGTTTTCTGTCTATGTGTGCCCTGCGATTGGCTGGCAACCAGTTCAAGGTGTCCCCCGCCTACTGCCCGAAAAAAGCTGGAATAGGCTCTAGTACGCCTGTGACCCTCGTGAGGATAAAGCAGTTAAGATGTGTGTGTGTCTATCTATATTGCTATATAGATAGCTAGCTCTCAACGTGGTGCCTGTTCTTAAACAGCTTTCCTACTCATCTTAAGAAAATGATTGGTTGTTACCTGAGCCTGAAGCCACTGTGATGTAATTTTCAGTTGACAGAAAGTCAACTGAAAATGTTTTTACCCATCTCTCTGAGATGGGTAAAAACAGGTGGATTTTGCTGCTTAAATCACATTCGACAGGTACAATATTAATCATAATGCTGTGTTTAGATTAGTAGAGGTGCATAGAACAAATTAAGAAAATGTTTGGATTGACTTCCCCTTGAAGGGTAATTTAAAAAATGTGTTCTTTCCGAAGTGTATATCTAACTGGTAGCCTTTTGTAATAATCAGTAGCCAAGAAGTTACTCTTCGTTTCCGTTGGTGACCCCTGTATTACATCATTCTCATAGGTTTAAATGTTTCAAGATGAACAATTCCATAGAATTTTTTGTTGTTGTAATTTAAAAAAAAATCCCCTCAAAATATCCTGACTTGAACACAAATATATATTCCTTTAAGCCCCCCTCCCTCTTATTTATCCCCCATTATATCTGTTCAGCATTGCGGAAGCAGTCCATATACGGTATCTTCATATCCCAAAACAATTTTTCGGTGCAACCAAATAATTGTACATGCTCCCTCTATAGTTTTACATATTGTGATGGATATTGAAAACACTTTTCCTCTTATATGGGCATGTGTATTTCATCCTTGTTTCACTCTTCCAGCTCGGAGTGATGGGAAGGTGTTCCACTTCCGTGTGCAACGCTCCTCCATCGGTGCCTATTTTGTGTCCGACAAGATCTCCTTTGGGACGCTGGGCGAGCTGGTCTCGTACTATCAGAAGAACCCTCGCAGTTTGGGCGTGCTGCTGGCGGAACCTTGTGCTCAGCAGGTAAAGCTTCATACAGGCGAATATTAATACACAATGTATTCATAATCATAGTACCATACATGCTGATGAGCTGTTAGCAGCTGACCATGTTGCTCACTTGGAACTCATCACTGATGGCTTTTTTTCCATTTTTACCAATGTATTTTTTAAGAAAAAAAATACAGCTTTATACTGCTATGGTTATGATTTTTTTCTTTAGAAAAAAAGGGGTTTTTTCAACGTACTGATCTTTAATGATTTTTTTCAGGAGTGTGGGGGGGGGGGGGTTAAAAGTACATATTTTCTCATCACATTTCAAGCTTTTTGGGAAGCTACATACAAAACTTTCCCACCCCCCAAAAAACAAACAAAAAATACAACTATACTCTTGTACAATGTGTTTTTGTGTTGCGCTTTTTCCTAAAATGAAACTTTTATAGAGCTACAATTTTTTTCATTAAAAAAACTAACTATAATAATTTATTATCAATGTAGTCCAACCTTTTCCCCATCAACACTGAAATTAGAAAAAAAAATCCCTCAAAGTCAAACTTTTTCTGGGGGAAAAACATAATTTTATTCTTATATTTCAACTTTCTTCTTGAAGAAATGATTCTCATGATTTCAAAACTGATTCTCTCATGATTATTTTGGTTCCGTCCGCTGTAATCTTTGCAATATCACAGCATTAATTATATACAACATATGTACAATATTGTAATGTAGTAACAATAATTGTACGGGATTAAAACACACTTAAATATTTCAATTCTAAAGCATTTCAATGAGGTGTGCTTGTTTACTGTATGTTAACAAGCAGACACTGTGACATTGTTCTCTATAAATGTGTGTTTTCTTTTTATGCTTGACAAATGTTATTTAAGAAGTGATATTTCAGTCCTTTGTTATTCCTATACAACTGTTTTATGTTTTTTGTTGTTATTGCTTTTTTAAAAAACTTTTACATTGCGTTGACTTAACAAATGTCAAACGCTTTCACTGTCGATCTTGTTTGTGGCACACTAACAATAAAAGATGATCACGAAAAGTCGTCTGGCTTGTCTTCTTCACCAGTGGCAAACAAACATTTTTTTTTTCTTCTTGCTTATCCTCATCATCAGCGGAGAGGCTGAGGTCACTCAAGCATGTCCTTGAGAGTTCCTCAGAGAAGAACCAGCATGGAACCTGCCGCGTGTAACACTGATGACACACATGCACCCATACCCGTGCGTCTTGTGGCGTGTACTCACGTGCTTGTGTTCTGCAGCGGGAGATTTACGACATGGAGCCTTGGGAGAGGCCTCGCGAGGAGTTCAAGCTGCATCGCAAGTTGGGCGAAGGGCACTTTGGCGAAGTATGGGAGGCTCTGTGGACCGCCGAGAACAAGCGAGTGGCTATTAAGATGCTCAAACAAGGTACAGCACCGCAATCAACGACACGCCAACTGGTACACTGGAGGTGTTTCCAAGGAGAGCACGCAGCTGAAGCTCACAAACAACATTATTTAGAGCAGAGGTGTCAAACATACGGCCCACGAGCTGGAAACAGGTCCCAAGGAGGTTTGATCAGGCTCGCGGGATGATTTAAAAGTGAAAAAAAATGCATAAAAGACACAGACTGAATATTTTTAATTAGGATTGGATTGGATACAACTTTATTGTCAAATGTGCTGTGTAGGTGAAATGTCTTCCCTCTCAACATAAAACGATTAATATGCTGCAATTTATTGATTATCCGCTATTTGGCTCCCATTCCAACGGTGACTTTGTTAAACGTTGCATGATGAAGGTGGCTGACCTTGTATGTCCCAAGATGCGATAAGCTTTTGCCAATATTAGCCTGACGAGGAATACTCTGGCAGACAGGATTTCGGACCTATCAGCAGACTTAGGCAGCCAATTGAAACGGAGTTAAGTAATTTCGTCAAATGTTTTGTAAAAGATATGTCCGTTAAAGTTCACCATTTTCTGGATGTTCTTATGCTTCTTTATACCAAAACAAAGGACAGACATGATATTTTGGTTATTTATAGCAGAGTATGGTATAATTTTAATGGTCCGGCCCATTTGACCTCTACCGAGGCCGTCTGTGGCCCACAATGTTAAATGAGTTTGACACCCTTGCAGGGCCAGAGTTAAGTGGTGGACACGCCCATCACTGGCTACTCTGCCACCCCTCTGGCCACGGCAAAGATTGATTAATTGATTAACGTAATTCTGTGCTGCAGATAATTAGTTCTGCCTTACTGCCGTGAGAGTTATACCAAGAGGTACTTGGATGCTCTGCTTCCACACATTTAGATTGACCAACTAATCTTACCGGATATAAATCAATACTACTGAGCGGCCTGCACCAACTCCAGCAATTGTTTTTGTAACAGTGATTGATACTTGTCGTGAACATTAATCAAGATCATTACTTTCCCTCCTCAGCAGACAACCGTCGGCCTCGTCAAATTGCATAACTCTTTTGTCATTCACGACTGTTGAGTTGTCAGGCTACCAGATTAAAGTCGTTCTATGTCTCACACTCCAAGTCCGTCACCGATCAGACCTTGCCCAATCTTCGCGTTCTGTCATGATTCAGTCCATTGTCGCAGGTTGGGGAGGCTGGACAAGCAGCTGTGAGTCATATCGACGGAAGCATTCTGTCCATGTGGGTTTGTTCTCTGCTTAGAAAAGGCAATAAATAAACATTCCTGAATGGTGGCAAGAGGGTATGGACTGTCTATTCTCCAAAAAGAACTTAAGGTAACAAATTTGTTTAATGACTCCAAATTATTGTTCAATTTTTTAAAAAATCACGAAACAGGCACTGAGAAATAAATTAATATAAATTTTAATTGTAGGTGGACAATACCATTTTCCACCACTAAAACAGATCGAGAAGACTTCAAGGGTATATTTACAAGGTTTCAGCCTACACTCATGCCACCAAGTGGCATGAAAATGACCAAGATATATGTATGTGCCACACTCTTTTTAACATTTTTTTCTCAGATAACTTCAAACTTTTTTTACCGTATAGTAAAGAAATTACGAAGCATGTAAAGTAGAGAATTACTGTGTCAATGAACTAAAGGATGCAACACATTTGTATTTGCAAAACATATTTTTCAGCGTCAAACAGGCAGGGACACAAATGTTTCCTCCAGCATCATAGCTCCACCGGATAGCAGCCCAATTACTGTCTGTTCATTTTGGGGCCATTTTGTTTGTTTGTGCGCACCACATCCAGTCTCTCGTCAGAAGTATGATGCCACTGCCTTCCGATACAAGAAGTACAGTACATGTCAAACTATGCGGCAAGATGAACAAAAATTCTGACATGCGACAAAGTCATGTCGACATCTGGGACACTATACGGGCTACGACATGTCAAGAGCACTCAAAATTGGCTACGAGATGAGTGTGTCTGCGGCTTGTCTGTCGGCTCAAAATCTGACTACATTCGTGTCAGCTCAACATGGCCAAGAAGTTATTGTTTATATCATCCACAGTCATGGTTTCATGAAATTAAAAATACACCAACTTTGCCCAACATATAATACAAGCAAGAACACATCTAAGTAAAGAACAACATGTAAAATTATGAAGAGTTAAGAGATAATATGACAGACTGAGTCATGGAGCTGCAGTATGCGAAATGCCATCGGTGACAATTGATCACTCTCATACTGTAGGTTGGTTGTTGGCGAGCGAATCAGTGCATTAGGCAGAAGTAGACCATGAGAGATAAGAAAAAAAGGCATTAAAATATTGCTTTTGTCTCTGCTTGTATTTTCAGTGTGTTGGGGAAGGTTGTTATATACTGTATGTGCATTTGATTTCATGAAACCCTGGCAGTGGATGGTATGATGAGCAATGACTTCAGCCATTGGACGTTTACAGTGATTGTTTTAGACTGACTCTATTCTACTTTTCAACATGATAGTGGTATATTTTTTTTTCTGAGGGCCAAAGTGGGCACACCAGAAACAATTGCACAATGTATTGAATTGGCAGCATTAAATCATAACACACACACACACACACTCTTTTTGCTTCGCTTAGGCTCTGATTGGCTGTTTGAACCATCAGCAAGCAGCAAGGCAAGCAGCATCAGCGTCTAGTGTTTCGTGTGGAGGCGTAGGCAAAACGTAGACAGTTGCCTGGGGCCCAAAGATTTGTCGGGACCGGCCATTAATTTTTTTTAAGCTGTTGTTTTGAATTGTTATTCTTTTAGTCTTAATTCTAGTCTTATTACTCACCTGAAAGAAACAACTCTAAGATGCTTTACCTATCAGTTTGACTGCTTCGGCTTATTTTTTCAATGCAAGGGACCACTCCATCTTTTTACTCTTATGTGGTAACTTTAAGGAATTTAGTCATTGTATTGAACATATAAACCAGGGGTGTCAAACTCATTTCACATTGCGTGCTACATACAGCCTCTGTAGATGCCAAGTGGGCCGGACCATTAAAATTATACCATACTTGGCTATAAATAACTAAAATATCATGTCTTTCCTTTGTTTTGGTATAATGAAGCACAAGAACATTAGGGAAATGTTGATATTTAATGAACATATCTTTTACAAAACATTTCATGAAACATCTTAGATTTCCTTAGACAAATTTGCAATTTACTTTGATCATTCACATCTATGCATTGCCACTGATTGTACAAAGGCTTGATCAAACTCCTTGGGGCCTGGTTCCGGCCTGCGGGTTTGACACCCCTGGCCTACAACCTTCGGTATGTACAGGGACTATGTAAGCACACACTCGGGCACATTAATCTATCACTATGCTCTCACACTATAATCAATAGCCCATTACAGGATTTAATCAATTTACCACCTTAATTTTGATATTTATATTGTTTTTCTTGAGGGGGGGGCGGGGGTTGTGCTTTACTTTTGAACCTTTTGAACAGCAACCAATTCACACGTTTTCAGGTCAGTTTCAAAATGATTTCACAAATTAACACCTAAAACAGAAACAAACCATTGCTTAATGTTTGTTCCTGTTTTGGGATTTTTTTGTAAAATTTTTTTTGAGGCTTGTACCCCTTAAATTATAGCAACTCTCTCTAATTTCAAACAGCTTCTAAGTATTGTGGTAAAAAGCATATGGGAGCAGTAAAACTACCGGTATACTGTTTTTTTTTTCAGGTCTCACTGTATTGTGGGCATTTTCACCTTTTGCGTGTTGGTCTGGAACATACAGTATGAACGGGGATTTACTATGTAAATGTGTTGTGTGTTTTTATTTTATTTTATTTTTTTTCTCAGAGGACACCAAACAGGATGAGTTTGTGAAGGAGGTGCAGGCATTGAAGAGCCTCCACCATCCCAAACTGATCCAGCTGCTGGCTATGTGCTCCCGAGGAGAACCAGTCTACATTGTCACTGAGCTGATGAGCAAAGGAAGCCTCAAGTCCTACCTGGCCTGTGAGTTTAAAAAAAATGCTCTCATGTTTCATTTGCCTTTCCAGGCACTTACCGGTAATACATTCACAAGTCACTTTCTTTTACATCACATGTCTCCTCTTAAACATTGTTGATCAACAAAGCGTTAGCCCCAGTTCGGGCTTAAAATTCATCTGACATTCTATGACTGGTTTCAATGCAGCTTTCATTGAAAAGTGTGCCTATGTGTGTCTAGCTGCAGAAGGTCAGGTGCTGACCTCAGCTCACCTCATCTTCATGGGCAGTCAGGTGGCTGAGGGCATGGCCTACTTGGAAGACCGGAACATCGTCCACAGAGACTTGGCGGCTAGAAACATCCTGGTGGGAGAGGACCTGGTCTGCAAGGTGGCAGACTTCGGGCTGGCTCGTATTATCAAGGTGTGTGCGTGTTACACGGCAGGTGTGAGTGTGTGTGAGACAAAGATGTGACGTCAGGGTGATGCGTGTAAAATGAAGTTAAGAAAAGTAAATCGTAAAAGGTCCAAACAATCAAATTGTCTCTTGTTGCAATTTCACCTCATGTTCCAGATATTGTTTGCTGCATGGAATCCTTGTTAGTTTGCAAAATGCATCTATTAATGCTTATATTTCATATTTTATCTGAACATATTATGAAGATACTGGTGAAACTGCTCGTTCAGTATATAATGTATGGCAAACTAATCTTTATCCTTAGTTAGGCACTTGGTGTAATGTGCATTACACATAGTCGGAAACACAATAGGCACAGGATAACGTTTAGCATCTAGGTAGCAGTGTTATAAATAGGGATGCGAAATACACCTTTTTTTTCTACACGTACTCAATGCTTGAGTATTAACCGATACTAAATAACCGATACCACGAGAATTATTATATGTAAAAAATTTTGTGAACAAATGACAGATAATTTTAAAGAAAGTCCCTATATAATGCATCCCAATATATTGTTTTTTTCCTTGAAACTAATAAGAATGTGGCTGTACAATTTCTTTTCAAGGAATACAGTGAAGTGCAAAGAGAACACAACAGTGGTTCAAACCACATTTAGCAATGCATACCATTGAGTTTTTTATTGTCATTTAATTCAACTGTGGTGTCTCTGTTTGAACACTGATGGGCACGGACATGACAAACATAACCTAGAAGAAGAATAAAAGAAGGCACGAAAAAGAAATCTGTCATCATGTACTGTGTGCTGAGCTGTCAATAAAGTGAACAAATAAATAACATTTTTGAGAATACCACACTGGACAAAGCCGAAAGTTCGGAACAGGCCCACGTAGCAAGACCCGTTGTGAAACTCTTTGTGGCGATCAGAGGTTTTCACTTGACCGATGAAGACATAAGCTAATGCTAATGGACCCACCCACCATCGATCACGTCGTCATATGAAGCACAGTAGCAGCCTTTCCCAGTGATGTTCCTACATCCATCCATCCATCCATTTTTGAACCGCTTTATCTTCACAAGGGTCGCGGCACGTGCTGGAGCCTATTCCAGCTGTCTTTGGGCAGTAGGCGGGGGACACCCCGAACCGGTTGCCAGCCAATCGCAGGGCATACAAACAACATTTGCACCCACAATGAAACCTCGGGACAGTTTAGAGCAGGGGTGCTCAAACTTTTTGGATCGAAGATCTACTTTTCGATCAACTAAACTCCCGGGATCTACCCTTATCGGCACGCGCGCACGCACACGCACACGCACGCCCTGATGAGAAACTGAGGCATGCGACGCACTTTTGCAGCCTGTTAACTATCGTAGCTCACACGTACCGTTTTAAAGTGCTTCCCTGGGCCATCCTAGATTCCTATTCTTTGCTCGTGCCCTCGGTGAATTGTACACGAAGCAAACTCTGAATGAGAATAATGACGATAAAAGATAGAGGACAACAGTTCTGATCACAAGCTGCAATTGCAGACTGCTGAGAGCTAACAACTTCCGGTGACATAATCACACGCCACCGTAAATTCAAGATTTACCTGCTCTATTTTATTTTTAAATATTTTTTGGGGTGAAAATGAGACTGATAAGATGATTAGGGTGCAGTTAACACAAAAAATATATTATTAACATGTACAAAGACACATAAATGGTTGTTTGTTTTTTTCTCCTCGACACTCCTCAGATCTACTTGAGACCTGTCTTAGATCTACCGGTAGATCAGGATCTACCTAATGGGCACCCCTGGTTTAGAGTGTTTCAACCAGCCTGCAATGCATGTTTTTGGAATGTGGGAGGAAACAGCAGTACCTGGAAAAAACCCACACACGCACGGGGCTAGAGCTAGGATCTCACCCATGACCTCTACACTGTGAGGTCGACGTGCTAACCACTCCTCCATGACTTAATATACTTTTAAGTCATAACTTTTGACTTGTCAATGCCAAAGCGTTTACGATCAATATAGAACAGGTGTCACCAACATTTTTGAGGGTGAGAGCAACTTCATGTGTACCGATTGTGTGAAGGGCTACCAAATTGATACACGTCTGAAATAACATATTTGTCCAAAATACCTTCAATAATATGAGGATGTGTTATTTTTAATACTTGATGATTTAAATTGTCAGACTTTGATCGTGTTTCGAAATGTCTCAGAGTACTGCCAATGTTTGCATTTTTAAATCATAATTTCTACTAGCAAATCACAATGTCCAGGCACTGGCGGGCTACTCAAGTGGTCTTCACGGGCTACCTGGTGCCCGCGGGCACCATGTTGGTGACCACTGATATAGAACATGCATCCTTGATTTTTGTAATTTTTGCAACCTCCACGAATATAAAACACAGCAACACTTTGCCCGTCGGAGTTTTAACGTAATACTAGACTTGATTGTAATGACGGTAACACCACTCAGTTCATAGAATGCACGGCGTGGAGCAATTCATGTATCAGTGGTGAGCAAAGTACGGCCCGCGGGCCGGATCCGGCCCGTTGGTCATTTTAATCCGGCCCGCCGAAGATTGGTGCACAATTAAGGTTTGATTGCATTCATTTAATTTGGACTTGTAATGACAGGTATTTCAACACAAGGTGGCGCAGTTATTTCAAGTTACTGAGCACAGGGAGGGTGGGGAAGACGAAGAAACGGGGAGAGAGTAATGACCATGGAAGGGAAAGTGACATGTATCTGATTAAACGAAGCGGGTAACAAAGTACGAAACATTCAGGAGATGCCTGGAGTCGGAAAGACTCAAATCTACGAGACTTCGAAAAACAAGGAAGCGATTCTTACTCAGTCCAATTGTAGCAATTTTCATGCTTAGAGTGAATTGCTTGTGGCTCGAGTAAATGAACATTTCCTAGAATGGTTTGATTGTTATCGTGTTAAAAACTTTCCGCAAACAGGACCGCTAATAAGAGTCGGAGAGCAGTCAAATGTGTAGAGCGTGAACAACAGGGGGCTCAGTACACATCCTTGAGGAGAACCGGTGCTCAGTGTGATGGTGGAGGAGAAGGTTACATTATTACTGGCATACAAAGACATTGAGCATCTTCTTTATTTTTTCTATTTTTTATTTCTGTTTCTAACTTTTGGCCCGGCCCTCCACAATATTTTCTGCTTCTCATTTGGCCCCCCGGGAAAATAATTGCCCACCACTGAATTGTAATTCATGACGTTATAATGACATTAATACTTGTAATATATTTGTTTGTGTTACCAGTAGTTGAATGTGTGTTATACTTAACCGTCACCTTTGTTTGATTTATGTTGTACTTTTTGTTAGTTATTTTGAAACAAACAGTTACTTTTGTGTAAAATTGTGACAGCCAGGTAAATTCCTACCAAGCATTAATGTCAACCTTACAAACGCATGGATTTATAGAAATTGGATCCTAATTCGGTCTACTTAAAGGAGTCTTACTCTGTTTGATATGTCTTCGCTTCCTGTCTATCTTGCGGAATACCAACTTTTGCGCCATTTTCCAGGACAGTGTGTACACAGCTAGCCGGACCACCAAGATCCCTGTGCGGTGGACGGCACCGGAGGCAGCCATTCACCAGAAGTTCTCCGTCAAGTCGGACGTGTGGTCCTTTGGCATTCTGCTCTTCGAGATGATGTCGCGCGGGAAAATGCCCTACGAAGGTATTGTGTAACATCCGAATATTCAACACACATTTCATTTGATATGCCGCGAAATGTGATACTGTGACTTGTCCCCCCCAAAAAGGAAAAAAAAACGCAAAATTGAGGAATGTAATTAATTTATGGTTACTTTCCACATTTATCACCTCAACACGGCAAGAACCTAAGGGCAGATTTGTGTCATAAAAATGTAGAAAGAAGTTTTATATAGCAAATAATTGCCCTTTGGGTGGCCTCAACACGGCCATAAAGTTAATGGTTTTGAAAATATACCTACCGTATTGGCCCGAATATAAGACGGTGTTTTTTGCATTGAAGTAAGACTGAAAAAAGTGGGGGTCGTCTTAGATTCGGGGTCTAGACATTATACCCATTCATGTCGCTAGATGGCGCCAGATATTATTGAAGCGAATGCTGAACTTGACTCCCAGACCAAAGTGAACCCCTGCCACGAGGAATAAAAATAAAAATAGCGGTCACACGAAGAAGAAAAATTAAAAATACCGGTAAGTTGGAAAAGAGAAGAAAATAATAGAAGCGATAATAGAAAATGGAGAAAGTAGTGACAATCTGGAGAAAAGTGGGTCGAAGATCGGCCAGGTTAACGGCAACTGAGGAGAAGTAATGATGTAATTTACATTTCAAAAATCAGAAGCCATTCATTTGCGAATGTGATTGCACTTTAGATTTGAATGAGGCAAAATAACATGCTTTTTCTCTCATAATATATTGTTATGATCATTGGTTCCAGATGTACTGTACCGGTAATTATTTTCCGTATAAAAATTAATTTGGTGTTCAAAAAGTCTTTTTTTTAAACTTGAGTCTTAAAAAAGAGGGGGTCGTCTTATAATCAGGGCCTTCTTATATTCGGGCAAATACGGTATTTTAGTCTCATGAGATTCTCCCATTCCGTAACTGACAATTTTTCAGGCAAAAACAACAAGCAGGTGTTGGACCTGCTGTCATCTGGTGCTCGCCTGGCGTGCCCTAGCAGATGTCCTCACAACATCTACCGCATCATGATGGACTGTTGGGCGGGCGATCCTTCCAAGAGGCCTTCCTTCCATGCTTTGCACAGCCAGCTGGACTCCATTTATGCTCGTATCTACTTCAAGACCATCGAGGTGTGACAATGGGGCGGAGAAAAGGAGGACAATATCGCCGCCATGGACGCTGACATAAACGGTCTGCCATGAAGGAAGCCAGATGGAATTCTTCACCGAGCCACGACTATTTCCTCAATGACGACTGCAGGCCACAGGCGCTATGTGCAATAATGATGTGCTGGCTGGTGTTTCGCCATATTAACTGCCTGACATAAGCTAATCTTTTTGTCCAAACGTAACCTCCAGTTATTCTTAAAGGAAGACGGTATGCTGGTGATTCCTCAGTGGAGATGGAATTTCCTTTTGGTCATTAGCTTTAGCATTATCATTTTTTAAGAACAAATGTGAGCCCATGAAAGTGTTCAGGCTTGCAATCATTGCTAAATCACTTTGCACTGACTGTTGGTGGGCAAAGTATGACTGTTTCTTTTTTTTAAATTAATCTGGCCCTCGAAGCAGCTGCATTGTCAAGAGTCCTTTAAAAAAAATTGGGGAGGGATAATTTACATTTTTCCCCCCTAAAATAAAATGCATTTATTATTGTAATAATAATTATTATTATTATTGTAATATTTTATTATCTTTCTTTTTAATTGTTCCTTCAAATAATCCCATTCTTGGTAGCGAAAATCCACAAGTAATTGATGCCCCTTAAAATGTTTAGTTTCCTATATTAATAGTTTGAGCTGTAAATATGCCACCATTTCTTTACTGATTTTTTTTTTAAATCAGAGATTCAATTAATCCTCTAAAAATAATTTGGGGTGCTGATTCCAAATCTCCCCTCATTTTCATCTACTCTGATCCTTGAAGGCCCCTGTCCTTCATGCTTTACATCATTGGTGTCAAACTCAGGTCCTGGAGGGTCGCTGTCCTGCATGTTTTCTAAGTCTCTATCAAGTGTGTTGCAACAGGGAGACTTGGGGGAGACTTGGGAGACAGGGAGGCCATGACTTGGAAAACATGCAGGACAGCGGCCCTCCAGGACCTGAGCTTGACACCCATGCTTTACATCTTTCCCTCCTCCAACACACCTGATTCAAACTATCAGTTCATCAACAAGCTCTGTAGAAGCTTGATAATTATCCTGACCATTTGAATCAGGTGTGCATTAGGACGGAAACATCTAAAGCACGTAGGACAAGGGGGCTCCCAGGGACCAGAGTTGGTGACCCCAGCTCTTCCACATCAGATTTTCCTAATAATAAAAATAAACTGAACTGGTTGCAAGTCAAATGCAGGGAACACATAGACAAACAACCATCACACCCACTGTCACACTTGGCACAATTTAGACTTGATTCCATTTTGAGTCTAAATTATGCCAGATGTGACTCTAAATTTTAGCCTACCAGGTTAAGCCACGGATGGATTTTTTTTCTACAACTATAAATTACAACTCTTGGTAATATCTATATTTTGCCAGCTTTTATTGGTCAAACCCGTACACACAAACAAGTGATGATCTCAAAAACCTAATGTGCTCAAAAATTTGTTTGAAATCTCTGTCAAAAATACATTTCAGCACACATAAAGCTATTTATGATTAAAATGTGTTGCTCAAAAGTTTTATGATCCTAAAACCAATTCAAATTCTAACTCATTCATTCATTCATTCATTCATCTTCTGTACCGCTTGATCCTCACTAGGGTCGCGGGGGGTGCTGGAGCCCATTCCAGCCGTCTGATAACTCATCTTACTAAATAACTGTTCAAACTAAATCGCTTACAGATGATTTTATTCAATTCTTTTAATAGCCACTGAGTGAGCAAACAGATGCACGCTTGGCTCTATGCTATAGTTAGCTTCCCCATAACATAGATGTTTGAACAGTCGACATACATCACTTCAACATATGTATTTGATACCAATTACCACTTTCCTATTAGTCAGGGCTTCAGACATCTGGTGCTATTTAGGGAATTACAGAAAGAACACAACCCCCCCCCCCCCCACCCGGTAAAGGCGATGATAGGTTCTACAAAAGAAATTAATATTGATCACTTGTAATCGATTTATAACTATTTAGATCTAAAAATGATTATGAATCATATTAACATTCAAATTGTATGTTTTACATATGTTGTTTCTTTTTGTTTAAAAAAAAATAGATTTTTAAATCTTACCTCATCAAATGGCCCCACCCATTCATCCTTTTGAAAAAATTAAGAGTGACCTCTGAGCACCAAAGTTTGCCCACCCCTCGTCTTAGCTTGGATGGTTAGCACACTTTCAACTGTAGCAAAGACTTGTGACAAAAGCAGCACAGAGTATTATGTTGACTCAGTCTTCCAGCGGCCTCCAGATGGAGTGCCATGTTTACACGGCTGTCGGCACGATGACCACCGGCGACTTTTCTTTGACAGGGTTGCATGCGGTGCAATGCAAGAAAACAATTCACCTTTGCTACTTGATGACATTTACATTCTTGAGCCTTCAAAAAAAAAGAAGTGACTAGTATTCTCACAAACTAAAAGTCTTTTCTCTCTTTGATGTGGACATACTTCTATTTGCTATTTTAGTTTCATCGCGAACTGTTCCAGGAACTACTTGAAAGCTACGGTTTTGAAAAGATAAGGTTTGTTTTTGTTGTTTTCAGTATTGTCCCCTTTTGCCTCGCTGTGCCTTTATTTCCCATCATTTCCGAGAGTGTGCTTTTTCTCCTCATATGTACTGTAGTGTGGCTGCTTGGTCTGTGTGGTGATGTGACAGAATGCACACAGAATTAATGCCAGTCAAAATGTGTAAAACGAAAAAAACAAGAACGAGCGCATGTGTACCGCCTTCATGGCGCATGCTGCTCGAGTCGCCGAGCAACATTCCTAGAAATCCAGGAAAGTCACTGCCGGTTCAACAGGTGCTGCGAACCATTGTGACCAAAGGCATCTTTTTCTTCGGCGCTCAATCATGGACAAATGCCTGCGCAGTACATGCCCAGCTCTGTGGCAGAGGTTCTACGGAGACAAAAAGACAAAGGTGGAAGGCAAGAGTGCATCAATCCTGGAACCGCCAACGCCACCACAGCAAGGACAACCAGCCGACAATGATGAGCACGGAAGCACGTATGAGGCGATGTGGGACTTTCAGGGCCGGAACTCAAATGAGTTGACGTTTCAGACAGGAGACCTGTTCAAGGTCCAGAGCCGCAGCGGCGACTGGTGGACTGTGTCTCGGCTGGACCAAAGCGGAAGCATGCTTGACGGTGGCATCGTGCCCGGAAACTACCTGAAGAAAACTGAGACGAGTATGCAGATGGAACCGTGAGTTTACAATAAGCTGACACATTTTGATTAGCATCTAAATATAGATATCATCAGTTCTGATGGTACCTGTTGATCATGCTCCTTTGAGAAGACAGTACTTTGCCCTGTCGCTACTCTGTCCCAATGCAACTTGGATGCAAAGCCACTTTGTCCCTGTGGTTACTTTCTCCTGTCACGACTTCATCCCAGCACCTCTTTGGGAAAAGATGATTAGATAAACTTGTTTTTGAATTATGAGCTTGGTCTCAGAAGTAATTCAACTTGTATCTCAAGGCACCCCTGTATTCGTCTTCTCCTTTGCTGTCGAACTCTCAAATCTCGAACCCAGGCCATGAGCAACGTTAACCTCTGGAGTCACACACTGTGTGTGTGTGTGTGTGTGTGTGTGTGTGTGTGTGTGTGTGTGTGTGTGTGTGTGTGTGTGTGTGTGTGTGTGTGTGTGTGTGTGTGTGTGTGTGTGTGTGTGTGTGTGTGTGTGTGTGTGTGTGTGTGTGTGTGTGTGTCAGATGGAACTTCGGGACCATGAACCGTTCAGACGCCCAAAGTCTTCTGATGGCACCTGGAAATAAACCAGGAGCATTCCTCATCCGATCCAGTGAGAACCATGTCGGATATGTCCTCTCAGGCAAGATCATGTCACACCCGTGAGGACAAAACAGAGAGTGAACATGTCATTTGTGATGGAAGCCAGCGTGTGTGCCTGTTTACAGTTCGGTCCAGCTGTCGGGTGAAACACTTCAAGATCGTCCAAACGTCCGACGGTCTCTTCGACTTGGATGGCATGCAGCAGTTTCCGTCGCTGAGCCTCCTAGTCGCGCACTATTGCAACAACCGCCTCCGTCTCAGCAATGAGGACACACTCGGCGAACCCTGCAGGCCGGTAATACTGGCTAGGAAGGGAAAGGGGGTGAGGGGGAGAGAGAGAGTGAAAGAGAGAGGGGTGCTACCATCTTTGGTGGGAAATGTTACATGTTATATAGTATAAGGCAGGTTCTTAGATTTTTTTTTTGGTCATTATAGGCTTCATGTATCTTTTTTATTTGACTTAGAAAGAAAACAATATCTGAGAATTCAATGTTCAAATTAAGGCGATGAAATAAAATGTTCTACTTTTAGGGAATCATCAACACATATGAGTGAGGGTCTACTCATGGTGTGACAAAAAAGTTCAGGGCTACGCAACACAAAAAGGCTGGGAACCACTGATATGCAGTATATAGTCTCTGTGCTTCAAATATTTTTTTAGTTGCATGTATTTAAAAATTCGTCAATATTACAGTGGGACGCCCTTTCATTTATCTCATTTTACCTGCCTCATTATTGTGTCTGTGTGGGTCCATGTGTGTGGCCCTTCAGAGAGAACCCTTGTCAGAACTCCAATTCCCAGAGGATGAGTGGGAGTTACCCAAGGAGGAGTTCACTTTGGAGGAAAAGTTGGGAAGCGGCTACTTTGCGGACGTCTACCGAGGATGTTGGAAGTCATGCATTCGTGTGGCCATTAAGATCATCAAGAATGGTATTTACGCTCCCGCGTTGGTCCACCCGCAGGTTCTACGCAGTGACCCTTGCTTTCCCTTTGTCTTCAGACTCGGAGAAGAACCACTCGGAGTTCCAGACGGAGGTGCAGATCCTCAAGCGCCTGCGCCACCGTCACCTCATCTCGCTGTTTGCCGTCTGTACCGCCTCCTCGCCATATTACATCATAACCGAGCTGATGGAGAAAGGAAGTTTGCTCAACCTACTCAGAAGTAAATATTTTTACTTTTTTACAATTAGCAAATGTTGGCTTGAGGAAAACTGACTCTTCTTGTTGAAGATGTTTTCAAGAAGAGACCTGGATGATTTTCAAAGTTTGACACAATGATTCGATGTTCTTGGCGTCGTTTCTTTGGTTTTGTTTTTTTTACCTAGTCCCGTTTCGTGACACCCCAGTTTAACGGGGATCAATGAAATTTGATCGACATGGGTTATTTATTTTTTACCCTTTCCAGGGACCCTCTCAAACGTACCCACGATGTCTATTTAAAATCAAAATGGCGGTCTTGCTGTTCAATTTTGTAATTGAGTCCTTGAGACTTTTCTGTGACTTTTCATTCAAACAGCAGAAGTTCATTTTTTCAAAATTTCCAGAGGGCGCAACATTTTGAGCACAACAGGGGGGACAACTTTTTGACTTTGCTACAGCTGGCAACCATGCTGTGGATGGTGGCTCATCCGACACTATTCTATGTTACTGTTAGCATTTACCATCTGACACGCTACAACAAACTACTGTTAGCATTTTAGCATGTAGCATCTTGTTACTGGCCCAATTAGTTGTGAACCCTATAAATTCTAGACAGGACTCGCTCCAGCTGCTGCATCTTGGGAGGAGATGCCCTACTGCAGGGGTCGGGAACCTTTTTGACTAAGAGAGCCATGAAAGCAAAATATTTGGAAATAATAATATAATAATAATAATACATTTTACTTAGAAGTGCCTTTCAAGACACCCAAGGACACTTTACAAGAACAAAAAACACAAAACAATAGCAGCGGCAGCCAAAACGCGCCAGCGTTCACTCAACCCGGAAGTCAGAAAGAACCCCTGTTTCAGTGAGAGCTATATATATATATATATATATATATATATATATATATATACACTGTATATATCTATATATACACTGTATATATGTATATATATATATATATATATATATCCAGCCACCCATATATATATATATATATATATAATGGATAGAGCTGGATGATGAGAGACAATAAAACGAATGACATGCCGGCTCAGACGTCGCCCGGCCAAACAAGGTCTGCGTCAGGTGCTGGGGAACCAGAGCACCTTGATGAAAAATGGGCTACTGGAACAAAGCGGAGATGGGCGAGATGCGATAACATGGCTCTGTTGGAATGCTACTACTCAAGCAACCCTAGTCAGAGGGGTTACATGCAGAGAATGTGGGCTAAATGGTTACTTCGAAACCCACAGTCACGGTTGACCACGAAACATCTAGTAGCTCAGTGTCCAACATCCACAAACGGCAACTGCTGTCACAACTTGAGATTGATGAGGTACAACACAGGTTCCATGGTGAAGGGCCCCAGGCTGCCAGTTCAGAGGAGGAGGTCATACCAGAGATTGGGAGGCAAGCCCCAATGAATGCAAATGATGAGATTGGGTGGCCAGCCCCAATGAATGAAATGCTGAGCGAGGCATCAACTGACCTGAAAGCTAATATCATGGCGAGAATGAAAGCTGGGCAACCTAGAACCCCATTACAACGGCTATGTGAAGTACCATCTGAAAGTCTCATAGAAAGTGTGAATGCAGCACTGAGGGCGATCCCTACCGTAACGATCACAGAAACAAATGAGCTGATATACGCTTCAGCATCAGTGATCCTAGAGACTCTTGGCTATAAGAGCAACCATGGAAGCCATGAGATACGTTACCCACCATGGAAAAGACGGTTGGATGCTAAGATCAAGGCGGCCCGGAAAGATGTGAGTCAATTGACGGAGGCTCAGAGAGGTGTGATGAAAAGGCCGATACCCGAGAGGTACATCCAGATGACCATACCTGAAGCACTCGAAACTGCCAAACAAAGGCTCCAAGCCTTGTCCAGTCGCCTAAAGCGGTACACGAAGGAGAATGAGGCCAGGCGAATAAACAGGCTGTTCGCAACACAACCTGCGAAAGTGTACGCTCAGTGGCAGGGTCCTAACAACAGAGCTGACCCACCAAGACTGGAAACTGGTGGCTAAAGGAAGAGATTCAGACCAAGCCCCTACACGGGATGTACCACCGGACCATAACTGAAGTGGCTGATCTCAAGAAGTCCTATCAGTGGCTAGAGAGGGCTGGCCTGAAGGACAGCACAGAGGCACTCATCCTGGCTGCTCAGGAGCAGGCCTTGAGCACCAGAGCCATCGAGGCCCAGATATACCACACCAGACAAGACCCAAGGTGTTGGTTGTGCAAAGAGGCACCTGAGACGATCCAACACATAACTGCAGGGTGTAAGATGCTGGCAGGGAAACCCTACATGGAACGCCATAACCAGGTGGCTGGCATAGTCTACCGAAACATCTGTGCGGAGTATGGACTGGAAACCCCAAGGTCAAAATGGGAAACACCTCCGAAGGTGGTGGAGAATCCTGTGGGACTTCCAGATCCAGACTGACAAGATGGTCATGGCGAACCAACCAGATATCGTGATCATAGATAAAGGGCAGAGAAAAGCCGTTGTAGTGGATGTAGCGGTCCCAAGTGATGGAAACATCAGGAAGAAGGAACATGAGAAACTCGAGAAATACCAAGGGCTCAGAGAGGAGCTGGAGAGAGCCTGGAAGATAAAGGTGACAGTCGTGCCTGTGGTGGTCGGAGCACTCGGGGCAGTGACCCCCAAACTAGATGAGTGGTTGCAACAGATCCCGGGAACAACATCGGACATCTCAGTCCAGAAATGTGCAGTGCTGGGAACAGCAAGGATACTGCGCAGAACCCTCAAGCTTCCTGGCCTCTGGTAGAGGACCCAAGCTGAATGAGGGACGGACACCACCCGAGGGGTGAGATGAGGATTTTTTTTTATATATATAAACTCAATGTTAATGAATACATTCGTGAATTCAACAAAATGTCAGTATAATAAGCCTCTGAATGTATCATTTTAAATAATTTTGTAATAATACCATTAGTGTGAATGGTTTTCCTTTCCTCACGATTGCTCACGATCCAGCAAAGCTTGTGGAATTATAGTCAGCTTGCCGGGTCCATGCGTGGAGTTGCTGCTGGCTACCTTGCACCCTGCTCAGTAGCTTGCACACGTACTTTCTGCTGTCTCCCTTGGGGTATTTTGATGCAACCGTAGCATGGCGCGTGTCAAAGTGCCCCCTTTCCATTTGACCGTTTCATTGATGGTATTTTGTCAATGCAAATTAGACACACCGCAGAATCTGTTCTCTCCACAAAAGGCAAATCCTTCGGTGCATTCGTCCTGAACTGTACCATACTCGTCATCTTTTTTTTCTTTTCGCCATCTTATTCATCGAAGGATTAGCTTTGAGCTAATGACCGAACGAGGCGATTCAAAATGGGACGTTTACCTGTTACCCAGCAACGGCCAACGTAGGCCAGTATCATCCAATTAAGATTGCTCCTGCCGCCAACTGTGGCCCTGAATAGGACGTGAGTAGTGAAAAATCGATGGATGGATTTTAAACAAACAATAATATTTTGTTTTTAACTGCGAGCTAAATGCAATCATCAAAACAGCCACACCTTGCTCGTGAGCCATAGGTTCCCAACCCCTACCCTACTGCATCCAGGCCAGAAGGGCAGCATCTGACTGTAGTGTGGCGTTATGAATACCACTAACCTTAACTTAATTTTTTTTTACCAATCTGATACATGTTTGAATTGACCATCTCATTTAATCTGAGTAGACTGTGGCGTGTCCTGCCTGGCTGCAACACCGAATCACATTACAGCGGAGATGCTAGCATCTATTAGCGTCTAGTGCAGAGGTGCCCAAACTTTTTGGATCGAAGATCTACTTTTCGATCAACTAACCTCCCGGGATCTACCCTTACCGGCGCGCGCATGTGCACCGCCCACACACACACACACACACACACGCACACACGCACACACACACACACACACACACACACACACACACACACACACACGCACACACCATAATGAGAAACAGCCTGAAACTGAGGCATGCGATGCACTTTTGCAGCCTGTTAACTATCGTAGCTCACACGTACCTTTTTAAAGTAATTCCCTGGGCCCTCCTAGATTTCTATTCTTTGCCCATGCCCTCTGTGAATTGTACACGAAACAAACTCTGAATGAGAATAATGACGAGGAAAGATAAAGCGCAACACCTCTGATCACAAGCTGCAATTGCAGACTGCTGAGCGCTAACAACTTCCGGTGACATAATCACGTGCCACTGTAAATTCAGGATTTACCTGCTTTAGTTTATTTAAAAACATGTTTTTGGTGAAAATTAGACTGATAAGATGATTAGGGTGCAGTGTATATTAACACAAAAAATATATTACTAACATGTACAAAGACACTCAAGTGGTGGTTTGTTTTTTTTCACCTCGACACTCCTCGAATCAACTTGTGACCTGTCTTACATCTACCGGTAGATCAGGATCGACCAAATGGGCACCCCTGATCTAGTGGCTGACCCATTACACCTAATTACTGCTACCTACAACTGCCATGTAGCATCTGACACATATCATCAAACTAGTAGAACATAAACTTGCAGAATCCGTATCATGACTCAATCCCTCAGCTGTTTCCTTTGTTCACGTTGAGGTCCCGAGGGCCAACAGCAGGATATGACGTCACTCTCTGACATGGCTGGCCAGGTGGCTGATGGGATGTCGTACCTGGAGGATCACAATTTTGTCCACAGAGACTTGGCGGCCCGGAACGTCCTGGTGGGAGAAGACTACATCTGCAAGGTGGCCGATTTTGGACTGACCCAAGTCATCAAGGTGTGTGCTGCTTCTTTTTGCAAACTGTAAATGGTCTATTAGCAGAGCTGCTAACTGTCATGGATTGTCTAAATATTGTTACAGAAGTGGCTGACTGATCATTTCTTTAATTATTATATTATTATTATATTTAATACTTAAAATAAATGAACAAATAAATCATGGACACATTGCTCAAACAGATTTAAAAGATAAAAAAATAAATGGTAGATAATTAAGATCTATGTTTGACAACATGCCACAGACGCCGCGTTCTTCTGCTAGTGGCTCTCCTGACGTAGGGCGCCACTGCTCACGCACAGGCAGTGGAAGCTAGCAGACGAGTCCAACGTTAGCCAAAAGATGAACATTGAGGCTAACTCTAATCGCTGCGAGCCTTAATCGATTCATATCAGCATAGAGGGAAAAGGTTAGTGACACAACGTAAAACTTTACCAAGTTATATCCAATAATGTGCGGACAACAACTGTGTGCTAACAACAACTTTATTCATCATAGGATAACGGCACAGTATTTTTGCATAATACCTGTTGGAATATGTCAAACGGCCACGGCTCTGTGAGGGCTGGTGAATAGTGAATATTGCGCCATTAAGTGCAAGACCTCGTTTTGTGCTTTTTTTTCCCACAAAAATCAACGTACTCAAATTTTTATTAGCAGCTAAATACATATACAGCGATTCCTCACTATTTCACGGTTCGTTTATCGCCGCTTCAGTGCATCACAGATTTTTTCAAACCTATTCATAAAAAATAAAAGATAAAAAAATTAAATCTGCAAAAAGTTCGCAAAAGGTTCGGGAGAAGTAGTGAAAGTCAGCAAAACAACAGCGAGTCACAAAGAGCAACATATACTACATGTATACAGTATGTTTACTGTATTTTGTTATTCATAAACTAACCTAATTTATACATGTTTAAATCTATTAGTATACAGCATTAAGTCATGTTAATTACTTCCAAATTTACTTCTACATGCATGTATACCATTAAATTTGGCCTTATAAGTTTTATGCACATGTACCTATATGGGGGGGGGGCGCTACTTTGCGGATTTTCGTTTTGGTCCCCATTAACCGCGATAAACGAGGGATTACTGTATATATGTGTGTATGTATGTGTCTGTGTAGCTATACATTTCTATATATGTGTTGTTTTAAGTTTTTTGTGTTTATATTTAAATTTTGTTTATATATATATATATATATATATATATATATATATATATATATATATATATGTATGTATGTATGTATGTATGTATGTATGTATATATATATATATGTATGTATATATATATATATATATATATATATGTATATATATACTATATATATATATGTATATATATATATATATATATACTGTACTGTAAAATGCTTTTACTATTTTTCTGAAGTGTTGTACTGCATATACAGTATATGCAATATGTATTAATCTTATAGCGTTATTATGGATAGAAAAGATGCTGTCTCCACATAATGCGATGTGAAGAGAGACTATTTATGTGCCTTGCTATGTATTTCTGTTTAGCAGTAGACTTCAAATGGACTGAGCAGTTAATTGTTAGCATAGCTTAGCTATTATAAAAGACCTAAATATAAATTGTTTTGTCTCCGCATGTGAATAGACTTAATTACATTTTCAATAGTTTTTTTTTCCTGGTGGAAAAAAACAGGAAGGGGCATCGTTTCCTCAATTGCAGGCACGTTAAGGTGTGTTTGTGAATAGTTACACAATAGCATTTTTGGTGGCCCAGGAGCCCATCTATTTTGCGTACCAGAAAGCCATCCCGCACAAATGGAGCGCGCCGGAAGCCATCAGCCAGAGGAAGTTCTCGGTCAAGTCAGACGTGTGGTCCTTTGGCGTCTTGCTCTATGAGATGGTCACCTATGGAGGTGTGCCCTACCCAGGCAAGTGGCTACCTGAGCTCAGCAAAGCGCGTGCCAATGAGTGGGATATTCTGAGCTTGATAGGCGCTCTTCTCAGCAGGTCTGAGCGGGCCGGAAGCGGACAAGTTAGTCAGTGCGGGCTACAGGATGCCGTCGCCTCCGGCTTGTCCGCCGTTCCTCTACGAAACCATGAGCAAATGTTGGAATGCCGATCCTGACCTCCGGCCCAACTTCTGGGAGCTAAAGGATCAAATGTACAGTATCTACGATGGGACCATTTTGGCACATATAGACAAAACCGCACCTACAACACCATCGACGGACAACTAAGACGCTTGGGTTTGCGGAAGTGTTGACTTGCCAATCTGGAGTAACAATATTTTGACTGGAAAATAGGTACTCGCAAATATGTTAGAATATGCTCAACAAATACGTGTGGACGTACTTGCAAATACATTCAAACATACTCACAAATATGTTTAAACATACTTGTGGGCTAAATGCTACAAATGTAATATTTCCTAAAATGCCCTGAGGTATTGACTTGCGAATGCCACCCCCCCCCCAAAAAAAAAGCAGTTATTTTTTTACCATTTGGCCTACATTATACCAGTACATTCAGAATTTAAATAAGTAGACATTGTTCCTTTTTATTTGTTTTTATTATGTCTGCAGTGCATGATTTACCTTCAGCATTTTTGTCCCATATTGCCACGGGCTTTTGACTTCTGCATCGTGGCATTCTGGGAAAAAAAACACCTTAAATCTTTTGGAACTATACCCAACATTCGGGAATTAAGTAAGTAAACATTATCACGCAAATTCACATCATAGTTACACCACTTTCCAAATGATTATGGAAACGAAATGTAGCAATACATTTTATTGGTAATAACAAACTGAAAATAGTTATTTGTTGAATATGCTGCATTAGAAGGTTGTATTTGCTGAAATGAAGGGCTGTTTCAATCAAAAACATCTTCACAGATCAAGTTACATTTGAACACTGGAGCTCTTATTTGATAGCAAATTTGCATCTCATGAATAGAGACAAAGGAGCTATCAAAAATGTGAAGTACTGGTTCTTTAAAAGAGTTAAGCTTTAAAATATCGTGGCTCTCCCATTCACTCCAATTAGCCTGTGACCCACTTACGTTATTATTTTTTTACAGTCCCTCAAGTATTATTTCATCGTTCCTGTGAAACCACCTGTACTTGGCATTTGGACTTGTGTATTAAACCTCTCTGCTAAAAATTCAACGCAGAGTCCTTTCTGCTCATTTCCGACAATTTTATCGAAGAAAGTTTTTCCATTATCTCTTCTTTTTGTTTCAGATATTTATCAAGAATATATAGTTGTATTCTGCTAAATGTTTATGTATTGTATTTGCGTTGAGCAACACAGAATGATGTTTTATGTACTGTATTTAACCTGGATCCCACCAAAGTGATGTTGACAATTATGTCGCATGTTAAAATAAAAATACAAAATCATTTAGGGTTTTACGAAGTCTGTATTACAGAAACTGGAGACTATGTTCGAGACAACAAGATTTGTACAAGACAAGTTGTAATCAGCTAATGCAAAAGCACGTAAGGCAAAAAGCATGCCAGTCGACCACATTTGGATCACGTTGGACTGATACACATGGAAACATCTAATAAATGATGAACTTCTTTTTTTACCCCAGTATTTGCTGAGTCCTTGTAATCTGACAAAATATGTGCAACTGGCATTTTCTATGCCACATTCCTCGTGCTTCTTTTCGGCGCTCAACTTTTAAATGCACGACACTCTCAAAACGCTACGCATAATTTCAGCAATAACTCAAATGTGACACCACCTAAAATTGAACCATGTATTTTTTTGGGGGGGACGCTAACTTATCTCACCTGCTTATTTATTTATTTTTTTACACACAAAAAAATAGAATACAATAATTTGGGGACTACGGCATGGTTTAGTTTATCTAACACATCTACTCACTCACTCAAGCATGTACAGACGCGCACACTCATCACCAAGGCAACAGTGGCAGTGAAACTCTCTAAAAGTAATTAAGCACAGTTTACTCATCCAAACAGCAAACACACTTATCTGTTACCATAGAAACATCCACATGAGGAATGTACAGCTACGACAACAACGCTAAGACTAACAGCACTATGTAAAGTCGCATCTCAAATGCAGTGATTGTGAAGTTTTGTCGGGGTGGGGAAGGGGAGGTGTTCTTGTTTGGGGATATCCATCAATTTAACAAGCTTCCACATGCCGAAAGGTTGTTTGGTGTTGGAATAGAGCATCTGAAATGCCAGCCGACATAAAATGACAACAAAACCGTCTTGTGTAATTTGTTGTGAATAAAAATTTCCAGTGTTTCAGACTACGTGTCTAGACAGACGTGTCACAATCGACAGCTAATTACTGTCCTGACCAGTCATTATTTTTACTCATCACTTAATCATTTACATATCTTTTTTTTAAATATAACATTGTCAAAAAGCTCAGTAATTATTCCCCAATTTCTTCAGTCATCCATGGAATTCGGCTGATTACGCTGGGCACCAGCAAATTTGATGTATTTTTAAGACTGATTTTAAAAAAAATGTTTCCCATTTTTTAGCACATCGGGTTTTCGAGCTATTTAAATGTTTTTGTTTATTAGTTATACCGACTGTACACAAGCTTATGCAAAGTGGGTTTCACAATACATTGTAAGTAACTGTATAGCAATTATGTTTCATCAAAATATTCAGAGATATGACTGCCACATGTATTATTGGTTTTATAGTATTATTGGGATTAAAATATGAGAAAAATATGAGGTCAGATTCGGAATCAGCACCAAAAAATGTGCAGAAACGTTTACTTGCATCTCTGATTCAAAAAATGTAGTAATACAAGATACTCGCTAGCCGCAGCTCTCTTTCAGACAAATTAGCAGTACAGTGGAACTTTGTTTTATATGATTCCTCTTTAGCTGGCTTGTTCTGGCTACATTTTTGCCACAGATTTTGCACAGCTGCTCAGTTTTCTTCCATTTGAAAATGCTCTGTATGAAACTCATCTGCCTCTTTTCCCAGAATCCAGAACTCGGTTTACTGCATGAGCCTTTGTCAAACAAAGTAGACGGTAATGCTATGCTCAAACTGAGAGCAAACTGAACTATTCCTACGATGCAATTACATACAAACTCAATGCGATGATCCATATTGCCTTTTCTGTCGTATTGCTAGTCAACTGACTGAGTTTATTAAGTCATTACACAAATTCAGCAACTAATTAAGGCAAAAACAAAACATAGAATCAGTTTATATTGTTGCCAGTGGAATGTTGGAAAAGGACTTTATTTAAAGAAGGCATACACAAAAAAAACATGTGCATCTGTCTGTAGGCAGGTGGGGGTGGTATTAAATGGAGATTTCTTTTTTTTTTCATGTGCTGAGACTTGTGCACACATCGTCTTCTTTGATCAGTCAGTTTTGTTAATTAACGAGTTGGATAAAAAGGTCTATGTCGGTGTTGGCGCCGCTGTGGTGGCCTGCTGATGTCTAAGCAACTGTTGCCTAGCATGCAGAGGTCAAACGCGAGCCCAGAGGATAGATATGGAAACTGGTTGGCTGGATGGATGCATGGAGAATAGGGATGAATCAAAACTTTGCATAAGCTAGGCAACACTTTGGTCAAGTGATAGTTACTTCTTTTTTTCCAAAAGTAACTAGGACAAAGCAAAGGCCATAACGTCAAATGGATGGATGCATAGAGGAAAGGAGATGGATAAAGGGAGCGAAAAGTGGCTCACAATGGGTTTACGCGGGAACTCAGTTTTGGGAGCAGTACTTCCAGAAGCACACTGTTGAAGAAAAAAAACAGAATGAAAAAACTTGGAGAGAATAGAAGTCACACTAACAAACTTTGTTAGCATTAGTAATCCTTCTTGTTTTTTTGGGTTTTTTTTTTTTGTCCATCACTTTGTATTTACAAGAGGGCAAGTGAATTTCGCCAATTTCAGTAATCTTTCGAATTTGCAGTACCACCTTGAGATTTACCTGACCTGACATGAGTTTTTTGAGATACAAGTCGTTTTGCTTTGACTCAGTTCAACACACTTCACAAAAAAGCAAATATTGAACAATTCCTAAAAAAGAAACGTTAATGCCCCTCCCAGTTTAATGTTACTGTCGGAGGAAACATGAAGCAAAGTGTTATACCAGTCTAGCTTAACGCTAGCAAACAGCACAACAGACATGCTATTGTTAGCATCAATAGTTGCGATTCGAGAAGGAACTGATATTTCAACACAAACAGTGGGGCAGCCAACACATCGAAGGATATTTACAGTAATTACTCAAAGGCATCTGTTCTTTAAAAGTGTCTAATATTACTGTAGTTTAGTGAGTCATTAACCTCCTTATCCCACTGTGGGGTGAGAACACTTGTGAGTGTTTGCGAAGGTAGCGAATGTTGCATTTTCTTCAGGAATTGTGTTCGTATTTTCCTTGTGACAAGAAAAAAAAACACTTAAATTGTTGTTGTATGTTTTATGAACGTTTGCAACCTTGAATGAACCCTGATGTGAACGTGCAATTGCTATCATCACCAACAGTCACAAATTTTTCTTTTTTACTTTCTAATTATTTATGTTAGTTAGTGAACCAATTAAACTCGTATCTCAAGGCACCACTGCATGATGTACATTTTGGATGAAACTTTTACATTTGGCTATTGTGACTCAAATATTGTGTTACAGTGTTACAGATTGCAAATATGTTGTACAGTAGCTGTGTTCTTTTCAGAGCAGGACGAGATGGAATAAAGTCAGAGCAACGTAACGCTCACACGCACAAATACTATTGCAAACATTGTTACCTCTTTTGTTGGTCTTCTTGGACTGTGGTGGAAGCGACTTGCGTGAGACGCGGCCGGTAAGGCTGGGAACGATGACGCCAGCACTCGCTCTGGAAGCCGTGCTACCAGTGGTTGCTGGTAGGACCGTCGGCAACATCACTGCAGCCTCATCATAAGACCATGAAAGACAATTAACAAAAATAGGGAGGGTTGTACTACAACTGGGTTCTCTCAACGTGGTTGACCTCTGCAAAGGACAAACAATCCTAATTTGGACCAATCCTACACTTTCATAAACACTGAACTGTTTATGATGCCTCAAGGTAGAGATGCAAAGGATAGACATATGTAAAATACAAGGGACATACTGTAAGGAAATTTGATTTTGGTATGGGTGGCATGGTGGTCGTCTGGATAGCATGTCTTCCTCACAGCAGAGGTGCAGGGATTGATTCCTCCAGCCTTCCTGTGTGGAGTTTGCGTATTCTCCCCGTGCCTACGTGGGTTTTCTCCGGCTACCCCGGTTTCCTCCCAAATTTCAAAAACATCCTGGCAGGTTGATTGGGCTCTCCAAATTGTCCCTTGGTGTGATTGTGAGCGCAAAAGGTTGTTTGTGTGTGTGCCCTGCGATTGGCTAGCAAACACTTCAGGGAGTACCCTGCCTACTGCCCGAAGACAGCTGGGATAGGCTCCAGCACGTCTGCCACTCTCGTGAGGGTAAGTGGAGTAGAAAATGGATGGATGATTTAGTGCGGTGTGCACACCTACTCATCACATGCAAAATGCATTTGCATATTGTGACACCATAGTCAATTTATTAACATAACCGCCCCACATTATTTTTATCTACCCATGACTTGGCTAAAAGTGGGGTTTCTGGGAGGCAATTGTACTTTCTTAGATTGCGTAAAATCCGGTCACTTGTTATGTGCAACGTGATTAAAAGTCACCTACCATTTTATTTTTTCGCCCTGGATTTCTGGCATTTCCTGAAAAGAAAAATAAACTAATGAAATAAAGTTATTTATGATATCATTGTCAAATTCATTTCATATCATCTCCAGTAGATCAATCTCAAAGAACCTTGGTTTATTAGCACCCAGGTCATTACTTAGTTTAGAAGCTAACCATAGAGCATATTTGACAATAAAGCTTGACTTGAATTGACTTCATACATTGCATTTCATCCATTATGCCAAGAAGTCCATTAGAACCAAAGCATTCAGTGCCAAGGTAGAGTTGAGTCATTTTATGATTTTTGTTTCATTGGTAGTACGAGTCTGATGTGCTGGCCCTTTAAATCACAAGCACTTTGAGGAATGATAAGAAGTCAAACCGCCAGCAGAGGGTAGCAGTGCGAATTCCATGTGTTTGCCAACTATTTACAGTAGGGGCAGGATGTGCTAACTGTCATGGCGCCACAGCACAGTTAACTTTAGACGATCTGAAGCATACATTCAAGCAGGGAATATATTTATGTCTGTATGTCACAGGATAAGTGTCATTACCGTTCGCAGAAATATGTGTATGTTATGAATGAAAAAAGTACAACGATCAAGGAATTACGATGAAAACGACAAGGTCGCTTCGTGAACAGCCGCTGATGGACACTTCGCGAGGCGTGTCCAAAAAGTTCCAGGACTGGTGTCACAAAAATTACACTTCAAATCCAAGTGATAAACTTTTAATTTGGAAGTAACCCCTATGAAGTCAAACACACTCTCACATCTTCACGCACTCCTGCAATGATTCCTCTTGGATCCTCCACAGTCTTTGTCACAAAAATCTTGACTTTGTCCACATACTGTATTTTGAAAAGGGTTCCCTTGAGCTTTGTAAAAAGGAAAAAACAAACAAACTGAGCCAGGTCGGGTGAACAAGTAGGCTTGCTCGAACCAGGCAAAGTTAATTTCCGCAGGGAACTGTCAGATGCTCAGGGCACTGTGGGGGTTTTGTCATGGTGAAGCAGCTGCGAGTGGCCCTGTCACATGATCATTCCTTTTCATGCAATGAATGAAGCAAATACTGAACGGATCTTTTTGTAGACATCCTGGACTTTTCTGACACTTCATAAATCTTCCAAGTGGCTCTGCATGAATGATAGTGCTACATGGCCTTGATCTAAATCAGAATTTGGATTTACGATTAGAACAGTGCCAGCTAGCATTGTGCTCCACTGTAGAGATGTTTACGTTGAAAAACATGAAATAAATGATCAGTAACATTAAGGGTCACTGTTATTTTGCCCTCCCTCCCCCCCAAAAAAGTTCTCTGGATTTTCAAATGTGGATCAGGGCAACATGATGTGTGAGAATGCGAACCTCTTGGCAGGAAGGTGATCCTTGTGCTCAGTGTACTGTTGAACGTCCGATGCATCTCCTCAAGAACTGAGATCATTTTCAGTATCTGGACCCGCTTCTCAGAACCGTCTGCCCCCGAAGGGTATCTCAGGCCAGCAGTCTTGGAGGTGATTCGGTCTCCTCGTCTTGTGCCTTCCGTCCCAGACGCTCTGCCGTTCACACGCCATTGTTTGAGGAGCTCACTTTGACCAAAGGCGGAAAACCTTGGCGGTGCAGCTGACAAATGAAAATGAGTAGGAAGAAGACTTGGAGGTTTCATGTGATCTAGGGAAACAAATGTTCAAGAAGTCATTGCCTCAAATGATTTGCTCACCTGTCAATGCAAGAATCTTGGAGATTTAGTTAAAAGTAACAACTCAAGCTGTCACATTCTGTGCTCCATCCTGCTGCTCTCCTGCAATTAAGCTTTATGTTGCTAATTTGCAATCAACCAGTCCCTTGAGATAAAAGCTTCATTTGTACATGGACCACCCATCAAAATTAATTAAAATGCCATTAGTACACGCAAACAACAAAATGTATTAGAATGGGTATTTTATTAAGGAAGTATAACACTCCATTACATTGTACTTCATGAAAAAAAATGTACGGACATGGCTGTTTTTGCCACACTGCATCAGTGGAATGGCCACCATGGCAGTATGAGACAGATATGCATACTTTTCATTGCGATGTCTCAACTCGTCTGAGCTCATCAGTACAGCACTGATGGTTCTCTGCTGCAGATCAAGACTGTATGACTGTGAGTGGTATTATGTGTGTCTACGTGTGTTGCAGCACTACTTGAGTTCAGTCAGTTGCTTAAAGGCAACAAAAATGCTATTTAACACTGCACTAAGCCAGTGGACTGAAAGACTAAGTTATGCGTTCTGACTAAAACAAAGAGATCAGGACATGTTATTCCAATACTAAAGCCCTTAAACTAGCTAGCTGTAGAATATATATTAGATTCTGCTACTGGTCTATGAATCGCTGAATGGTTTGGCTCCTGTTTAAAGAAATGTGAATGGAATGTAAACCCAATAGGGCTCTGAGGGCTGCAGACCCGCATCGATTAGTGGAACCCAGAGTTCAAAGCAAAGAAGGTGAGGCAGCATTGAGCCGTTATGCTGCATGGACATGGTAAGATGCCAACTGAAGTGAAGTCAGCCCCAATTGTGAATGTTTGTAAAATCCAGGCTCAAAACGATGCACTTTTCCCATACATATGATAAAGCTTTTTTAGAGCATTTCTAAAATCATTTTCTTACACTCTTTTAGTGATTTTAATGAACTGATTTTAGTTCTTTACTTTGCTGTTAAATTTCTTTAACTCTATTGATTGCAAATCAATACACTGTTTGCCTGATGACTAGTCCATGGTGTAGTTTCCCTTTTGGCCAAAGTGAGCGACAATCGACTCCAGCTTTCCGTTATCCAGAAGAGGATAAGCAGTATGGAAACCATATGCATGGATCTTATACACACAGCTTGACCTCACTGCCAGATTCCTTGTCACCTTCATGCAAATCTCTCCAACATTCCTTTAGGACTGATCTCCCAGTTTCTTCCTCTCCCTCCCATCTCCCTCCCGCTCTGCTTTCCCTGCCTGTTTGAGCAAATATTCTGCCGTCGTCTCACCTGGATTGACGGCCTCCAGTGACTCGGACTCAGCAAGTGAAAGGTTTGCTTTCTGTCCCCACTTTTCTTCACATCCGCTCTACTGTATTTCCCCAGCTAGAAATGCTGACTGTCGCACTGAGCCACAGAGACTCAAGTGCCACACTGTGAGATGAAATTCTCGGTCTCATACCAAGCTAGCATACCTATTCAATAAATAATGAACAAACTAAATCCATTAGTTTTGTGAAAAACAAGAATCCCGTAGCTATATGAAAAATATCTATTGCAAAGTGGCTGAGCTCACTGACATCCATGTGTTTCTGTCCTTCCATAAGAATGATGAAAACTGTCCATGCTATTCGTTTGTCTCATGACACTTGAGTTAGCTGGATTCAAAGATCAAATTGGAACAAGGGAGGGACAGGATTGCAGATCCCTGATTTAAAGAAAAAAGAAATATACAGTATATGTGAGCAAAAACCATGGTCCAAGCAGCCCTCATCAAAGGGTTAAATATTCAGCAAAACCGTTAAATGTGAGACAATAACACACACAAAACATTCAATCAGATTTTTCTGAACCTCACCGTCATGAGGTTCTATTTGAATTTTATGTGGGGATTTGCTCTGATATGATGTGTTCTACCTTAATCCTCAATTTCTTGGTCTTGTCATCAATTTACATACATGCACTTGCGATTTTTAAACTCCAGAGAATTGATGAAACAAGATAAATTCGGTTTTAGAATTAACACCATTGGAAAAGATGAGTAAAAAAACCCAACAACAACATTGATGTTTAGCAAACGACCTGAAAAAGCTTCTTTACCTCTCTCTGTCGGTGCTGCCCAGACTTGGGTGGTGACAATCAACATCATAACAGGAAGGAACGGCAATTTTGCAGTTTGACAAAGCATCGTTGATCTCTTTGATGACTTGGGAAGGACGAAAAATGAAAAGACGATTGAGGTTTTTGGTGTGTCTTCGGATTCTTTGGTTTTGTCTTATTTTGAAGACGGTCCATTGATCATCATCATTTTGTGTGTGTTTTCAATCTGTATTTTCCCCCAAAATATATGTAAAATGGAAGAGTTTCAAAAGAAAAAAGTACTATTTCAACCAAGATTCGGTGTTCGTCCACGCAGCGATATATTTAAATAGTTTTCTAGTTGTCTGAATGAATCCTCTCTATCCTTACTGCTGGTTCAAGTTTCAGAGATGCGCCTCTTAAAGAAGAAGGCTTGTCAAGAGTTTTTGTCGGCGGCACTCGTCTCCTCTTCGAAAAACTTGCCTTTTTAAAATTCTGTGTTGGGACAACCAAGCGGTAAATCTGGGTCCACCAATCGGCTCAAGCTGCTCCGCCTCTTGCTTCTCAATAGATTGGTGACATTTGGGGACTTTGGCAGCCAGCTTTGAGATCCAATATCGTGTTGTAAATGTGTGCTTAGGCTTTAGTGTGTGTATATGCGTGTCTGTGTGCGTGTATGTGTGTTTGTGTGTATGACCTTGGGCTGTGGAAGCAGTGATTAGTTAGTTCTTAATATGTTTGCTCAGGAGCACAGTAACAGAAAGACCCTCTGACGCATGAGGAGACCCACGCAGACACACACACACACACACACACACACACACATGGCAAATACAAATACAGTACATTCAACCTGTTAAAACACAACTTGTACACTAATGCACACTATACAGGGTTCGTTTTAAACCAAAACGGTTCCTCATTCCCGCCACACACACAAACACACACACACAAGCACACACACACACACAAAAAGAAGTGTGATGCACATCAGAGGACAACTTGTCCAAAAGACACAAAAGACAGGAAAGGCTGACTCTTTGTGCTGATTAATGTCACGGATAGGAATTTGAAGGGAGTGACGATCTTGGTACCCAAAATAAGCATTTCCCCCCCGCATGAAAAAAGATACATGATTTTGATAAATTGAACATACGTCTGCGCGCGTGTACGTGTGCACGTGCATGCGTGTGCGTGTGTGTGCGTGTGTATACACGTGTGCCCGCACGCATGTCAGTTGCTGGGGAAAGAGAATTTTGCTTGTGACCATCCACTCAATCAATCCTCGCACTCTGAAAAGAAAGGGGTGGAGGTGTGGGGGGTGTGGGGGGGTCAACAGGTTTTGAAATTAGGAAACTGTTTTTAAAAATGCTACCAAATAAAAATTGGGACAAAAAGGGAATAATGAACACCAATTCAATATGTCCCATATTTATGTAGCCTCACAACTGCAAATTCCTTATGGAGAAGGTCGAGGAGGACACCGCTCATTGAAATATATTCATACTTTGATTTTAGTTGTTTATTACTTTGAAACAGGTGGCCCGGTGGTCCAGTGGTTAGTGTGTAAACCTCACAGTTCAGAGGTACCAGGTTCAATTCCAGCTCCGGCCACCCTGTGTGGAGTTTGCATGTTCTCCTTGCGCCATTGTGGGTTTTTTTCTCCTGGTACTCCGGTTTCCTCCCATATTCCAAAAACATGTGTGGCACGCTGATTGGACACTCGAAATTGTCCCTAGGTGTGAGTGTTGAGCGTAGATGGTTGTTCATCTCTGTGTGTCCTGCGATTGGCTGGCAACCGGTTCAGGGTGTCTCCTGCCAACTGCGCGAAGACAGCTGGGATAGGCTGCAGCAGCAAACACACACATACCCTCCTGCGACACCCTTCTGTGGATAAACGGATAGGAAAATGGATGGATGGATGTTAAAAAAAAAAAAACAATTTGTCTTTTCTGTGGTGCGTCAAATTTATGTGTTCTACCGAAATTTGATGGCATATGTCATGTCATGCAGTCTAAGTCACAAAATAGTCGCCCATCAGCCACTTCGCACTTAGTTACGTGTATGTGCTTGAGTTAGCCTGAATCACATTCGAAATCACATTTTCAACAGTCCCAAACTGGACTTCCTATTGTCACTTACTTTATTGTCGTTCCAATTAAGCGTATAATCGACATATTTCACATGTACCTATATATTTCGAATGATCTTGTTTTATATACTTGTAAATAAACACACATTATCCCGGTAAAAAGGCATTCAAAAAGTCGAGGGCAAAATACACTCACACAATGCACACCAGCACCACAAGAGGGCAGTCTTGTTGTTTACGAGGCACAAACCACGGACAACCACTTGAGGGTTAGAAGAACAAGCAAAAGCACTTATTTGAGGTCATTTGTTTGATTCTGGACACAGGGCATTTCTCAGAATGCATCATATTTTCATTTATAAAATTAACCCTTTGATTTTAATAAAATGACCATTAAAAACCCCCACAGGAACTGTTCATTACATTTTTGGGGGAAATTGACACACTGTGTTCTTCAGTAAAAGCATAGATAGGCCTACTTGCTGTGAAAGGTCAGAGTGAAAGTACTTATGCAACTCCTGCGCTTAATTAAAAGTAAAAAGAATGTTGACTTTAAAATTGACTGAAGTACAGTACTTGATTGAAATGATTCAAGAAACAAGTTAATTTTGACCAAGTAAGGATTAAAACTCCATAAACCAGTTTTGTAATGTCGGAACTGAAACATAAGAAAAAGAAATACTCAAGCAGTAGCCTATGCAGACACCGGAAAAATCTACTAAGGTATTTGGACTTCTCCCACTGATAACACCTGACCACATTTTATGGTAAAGTTTAAATGTATTCTTACATGTTGTTAATTTGACCAAACAAGGTTCTTCCTTGTCCAGTAAAAGTTTCCCCCAAAATGACAATTACGTTCATCCTTATCATTACGATATAGTGGCCGTTCAAAATAATGTATTTTGTCTGAGGGGCGGAAAAATGCATTTAGAAAAAAAAAAGAATGCAAGCAAAAAAAGAGGAGGGTATGTGATAAGACTCAAAGGATGGCAGGCCAAGTGATGGCGAGGAAGAAGAGAGCACCCTTGGGAGACAGAAAAACGGAAGGTCACAAATGAAAAGTGTGTGTGTGTGTGTGTGTGTGTGCGTGCGTGTGTGTGAGAGAGAGAGAGAGAAACAATGAGACTGAGCGGGTGAGTGATTTGTTTTCAGTGAAAGGTGAGGCCACTTAGCCACGGCATGGAGCTGCAGCGGAATCTATTACAGCGTGTCAAAGGAAACGCGAGAAGGGTACGGCCCGTGCATGTGTGTATGTGTGCATGACACTGGCGGTGAGGTAACCTTTGATATGACAGTTTCCGCATGTGTGATTGCGTGTGTTTATGTGTACACTCCATTTTCCATATTAACACAGTGGTGAAAAACATCCATCCTGTTTATATAATCTAAAATATCCTAGCTGACGTTTGACAAAAGTGCTCATATTAACAAACAACCACCCACATTCACAGGCATATGTGCTTTATCCTCTGCATAGAAAGACTAACATTTTTGTGGCTTACTGAGGAACAGAAGTCTGTCTTCATGTACTGTGTACTCCATGTATCTGTATTATACTTCCCCCATGTAGCCAAGGGACAACACAATACAATTTGTCTACTAAAAAGAACATAAACTAATAATGACACACTAACAACAAAACAAAAAGATTTACACTCTTGAGGGTTCATTTTATTCCATTGTTTATTTTCCAATGTAGAATTTTTTGGAACGTGAGGCAGATGTGTGAACTATTACGTCAGCAAACGGCCTGCATTTTATTAATTATCATTTAATTTCAGGGTGTGTATGTGTGCGTGCGTGCGTGCATGGGGAAGTAGGGCACTACTTGAAAGCTGACTAATGGACTCTATTTTTTTTCATACTGGTGCATAAAAAAATACTTTTAAATTGTAGTGCATTTAATCCAGGGATTCTCAAAATGTTCGGGACCGTGGATAATTTACAGAGGGCATTTTTCATTTCTTTTTTTTATCCCCCCATGGACAATATATAATCCCCACGATAAATGTAATGACCACAGAACCCCTAAATGTAGCAATTAAAACGTTTTTAAGGCAGAAAAGAATTGTGGTATACAAAAGAAAAAAAATAGAAAAAGACATGTCAGGATAAAAAGTCAAAAGTCATAATTTCATAAACTTTGTAATAATTTGAAATCAAAGTTTAACAAAGAAAGAAAGAACACAAAATACAAATGTATTCTCATAATCTTATACCTTTTATTTCCTACACACACCTTATTTCCACCAAAAATATGAAAATGACAAATAGGCCTTCTGTTCTTGACCAAAATAGCTCTTTATTTCTGTAATAATAGACCTTTTGTACAATTGTTTGTCGCAGTCATATCAGGCTGTTACCTAACCTTTGTTTGAATGTACGGTATATGTACTATTTACAGTGGCTGATACTGGTCTGGCTGTTTTATGAACAGGAACGAACTAGAAATGAGAAGAATAGATAGTTGACGTTCATTTCATGCAAGTTTTAAAAATTCTGTACGTACTGACATGTACGGGTCTTTCTTTAAAATAATTTCTCATTGTTTCTCGAGGGGGAATTGTATGGATCAAAAGTAGCAGTGATCCCGGTACAGTATTTGGTATCCGTGTCGATGACTACTTATGAGTTGAATACACGTAGTGTTATCAGTTGGAAAGGTATCGAACATCCCTTAAAGCTATTCAGCCATCCATTTTCTAATCCGCTTATCCTCACGAAAGTCATGGATGCCGCCATCTGACAATAGGTGAGTGCCACCTTGAACTGGTTGCCAGCCAATCGCAGGGCACACATAGACACACAGTCACAAGCTTTAGTTGGACACTTTTTTGAATATAATATTGGACTGTGTTGACTGCCACTGCATAGAGATGATAGTTAGCTTCTTGGCAGTAATGTGGTAGATTGTTTGCGTCAAGGCGAACAAAACCGTTCTGATCAAAGTGGTCCCAACAAGAAGAAGACAGAAGACAGCACAGAGGAGGAGGAAGAGGTGGAGCAGATGATGGTGGCAGATGGATGTAAAATCAAGTGAGCAGACTGACAGTCAGGGGAGCCATTGATCCTTTTCAATGCTCCTTCCATCCAATCCTTCTTTCCATTGGCAGAAGACAGATAGTGTTTAGGTGGCCTGTATTGGATGTATGGGTTAATGGTCCTACAAGGATGAGACAGATGGAGAAATAAGGAAGAAGGAAAAGATCTCAAAGGAAAGGATGTGAGACAACCTGCCCACTGTGGAACACCATTCCTGTATTGAAAGAAGGCTGCACCATAATATCAGCAAAAACTCTGTGCCATGGAATTCTTCACATCAGGTCCCTCCCTATTGGTCAGTTTAATTTGATCTACAGTAAAACTCCTCTACAACAAAACCTACATTTTTCAACCTTTCTTGCGGAAATCAGGCTGAGATATGATCATATCCTCCTAATGTGGGATTTTAATTTCCATGTGTGCTGTCCGGAAAAACCGCTAGCAAAAGACTTCTTAAGACTTATTGACTCTTTTAATTTTGTGCAGTATGTGACCAGCCCGACACATGAACAAGGACATATTTTAGACCTTGTCCTTGCTCATGGTCTACCGGTGTCAAATCTGGAAGTCCTTGAAAATGGGATTTCTGATCCCATGGCAGTTTTATTTGACGTAGTCTTATCGCATGCTGCTGTGAAATCTGGCGCTCCTAGTTATAAACGCCAAATTTTTAATCCTCGCACTGCTAGTGGTTTCTCTGATGCCTTTAATAACCTTTGCGTACCCTCGTCTAACACAGAGGAACTCGCCTCTTGGTTCGACTAGTCTTGCCGTGCCATCCTGGATTTGGTGGCTCCTTTAAAAATTGTGCTCCCAAAGCCTAAACCCGAGCCATGGTTTAACGACATTACCCGCGCAGCTAGGCAGGAGTGTCACAAAGCTGAACGCAAGTGGAAAAAAGACAAATTGCATGTCTCTTATCAAATTTGGAAAGACTGCTGGCGTAACTACCAGCTCACACTAAAAGAGGCCAAAAGAGATTATCTGCCGGACCTTATTCTAGCTAACCGTCACGACCCACGCGCACTATTTAAAACGATAGATTCTGTACTCAAACCCACTCTGCCTACTTGCTCGGATTCTTCACCCGAGATGTGCAACAGATTCCTTCAGTTTTTCATTGATAAAGTCTCTACAGCTAGGACCCCGGTCTCAAATACCGCATCTGACCCCTCTGTCCATGTTCCATGTTCAGCTGTACTAAATTCTTTTGATACTGTGTCCTTGGCGCTTTTGGAGGATGTAGTTCGCCAGACGAAGCCATCTGGCTCCCCTTGCGACTCTCTTCCCCCACACTTCTTTCAAGAGGTTCTCCCGAGTGTTGGTGCATCGGTCTTGGATATCATCAACAGCAGCCTTTCTTCTGGTGTAGTTCCCCAACAGTTTAAACATGCTGTGATCCAACCCTTGATCAAGAAACCTGGTCTTGATCCAGATGTGCTGTCAAGTTACAGGCCCATTTCCAAACTGCCTTTCATTTCCAAAATTCCTGAAAAAGTGGTGCACATGCAGTTGAAACTTTTCTTGGATGAACATAACATCTTGGAGGTCTTCCAGTCAGGTTTCAAGACAATGCACAGCATGGAGTCAGCCCTGTTACGCGTTTCTAATGACATCCTCCTGGCAAATGACTCTGGAGACCACGTGTGTCTGGTTTTATTGGACTTAACTGCAGCATTTGATACAGTGGATCACAGTATTCTGCTGACTCGTTTGCAGCACTTGGTGGGCATTGGCGGCAGTGCTCTTGAGTGGTTTAGGTCCTATCTAGCTGACAGGACCTTTTGTGTCAGCCTTGGCTGCTCTGAGTCACGCACTGCTCCCCTGTTATGTGGTGTTCCACAGGGCTCAATTCTGGGGCCTTTGCTGTTCTCGCTGCATCTGCTCCCATTGGGTTCCATCTTAAGGAAACATGGTATTCCCTTCCACTGCTATGCAGATGACTGCCAGATCTATGTCCCACTGAGCAAGAAAGACGCCTTCTCATTAAGGCCACTCCTATCCTGTCTGGAAGAAATCAAAACCTGGATGGCACAACATTTCTTGAAATTCAACGAAAAGAAGACAGAGGTGATATTGTTTGGTCCCAGTGGTCCTTATCTGAAATCAACGGTCTCAAACTTGGGCCTTAAACTGGACAGTGATTTCAAACTCGATCGGCAAATTGGTGCCGTTGTTAAATCAAGCTTCTTTCACCTTAGACAGCTGGCCAAAATAAAACCTCTCCTCTCACATGAACACTTTGAGACAGTAATTCATGCCTTTGTGGCTCCCCATTCATTTTAGAGTTATTTTCAAGATCCTCCTCTTTGTTTTCAAATCTCTGAATAATCTCGCGCCACCTTACCTCTCTAAACTCATCCGCCCCGACACACCTGCCCGGCGCCTCAGGTCTGTGAACCAGACATTATTAGAAGTACCAAGAACTAAACTGAGGCTCAGAGGGGATCGAGCCTTTTCTGTTGCGGGTCCCTCTCTCTGGAATGACCTCCCAGTGAACATTCGGCAAGCCTCCTCGCTGCCCATCTTTAAAGCCCTCCTCAAAACTCACTTGTATTCTTTGGCGTTCGACTCAGCATGATTTGTCCTTGATTTTACTGCTTGGTGCTTTCCACCGCCTTTATTACCGATTCGTCTTACTGTTTATTGTAAATGTTAAATCGCTCCATGTACAGCACTTTGTATGCAGCGATGGCTGTTCGAAAGTGCTCTATAAATACTGTTGACTTGACTTGACTTGACATGTGCGAAAATACCGCCTAGTGTGAAAAAATCTTAATGCTTTAAAGCCATTCCCTCTTTTCTGCTTCCCCATACTACGAAAAATCCCCCTGTTATGTAATACGAAATCCTTTTCTCCACCCTTGCCTCACAATGAGGTTCACTACAACGAAAACAAGCCTACCGCAAAAGTCTAATCCAACCTCAGCCTGCCACAGCGACTCCGACTACTTAGCTAGGAAACAGCAACAACCACAACACTGGTTTACATGTGCACAGTAGTACAGGAAGTATTTGTTTTTGTTAGCACACGGTTGGAAATTTCACAAGTAGTTTCCGACACAGCACGAACGTTGCTTTGCTTGACATAAAATGGCTACAAAATGGACCTTTGCAGACCAAGGCTCTTCACAAGGAATTAAGAAAAGAAAAGCTTTAACACTTCAAGACGGGATAAAAATAATAAAGATGAAAGATGGACATTATGTAAGAAATTTATGTTAGTGAAGGTGAATGCTGATGGTAAATTTCACAATTTCTTTCCCTTTTTTTTCTTTCTACGCTCGCTATATGAAGTGTCAAATAAGTGCATTCTGATGCTTATGCAGTATTGGAATAAAAATACATAGTACACATGTACGTTGTATGTGTGTGTGTGTGTGTGTGCATGTGTGTGTGTGCATCCGAGATAAAATTTGCTATAGTGAAAAATTCCCTGTTGTGAAACATTTCTGGCCGCAAACATGATTTCATTGTAGAGGAGTTCTGCTGTATTTATTTTTTAATGCTGAATCATAACTGTTCCACTTAGACTAAGATGACTGGCTTCTCTGGAAAAGGAGCACAGCAAGCTGACTGAGATAATCAGACACAAGGTGAGGCCGCTGTCTGAGAGAAGAATCGAGGCATCCTGAAAATTCTTGATCAAGTATGTACTTAACCACTCATCAAAATTGACCTTGCACAATAGGGATTGGCTAATAGGGCTGGCTGAAAAGTATATCTGATATATTTTTTGACATGATATACTATATCAGGTCAATTCAGTAATTCGGTACTAAATTGCAATCACATTAAACAACTTTTTAAAATCAAAATATGATTGAATAAGTGAGGATAAAGTGACAAATCAACAAGCATTTTTTTTTTAAAAATACGGGACGTGTTCATAGAGATAGAGTGCCATTTGGATATTGTGTGTTGGTGTTCCTTTGAAATGCTATGTGCTTGCTGCACAGTCGTACATACAATGATTCTTTGCAGAGTTATGGTCGAAATGGCGGGAATCAGCCTAAAATTTGTCCTGATTATCTGTTCATTTTTATGCATGCAGCTAGAAAAACTTGATGTCGACCAAGGTCAGAAGTGTAATTTGGGGGAGAGTGACCAGGGTGACATCGATTTGACTTACTCTGCGTAATGGTATATCGTCATACAGTCTGTGTGTTAGTATTATAGACGGTAGTGGCTGCTGACTTAAATGAAAACAAGTAGGATTATTAATACTATTAAGCATGTCAAGCGTACATACGTCCTCCCTACAGGTCACTCCAGAGATCAAGTTCATTCTCTTTGGTATGTACATAGTGCAGTGTGCACTAGAATATCATTTAAAAAAAAATCTAATGTTCTTTAATATGAACTTTAGCAAAATTAGTTTGCTACACAATTCTATTATCAGTTTGGCCCACTAAAGGACATTAAAAAAAAGCACTGTAATTCCATTTCAGGTCTATTATAAGCCATTAGGCATCAAATTAAAAGCTTGTAAGGTTCTCTGTGGTTGCTTTTCTTCAATTTTTGTGATGTTTGATGAACTATAAATACATCTCTCTGCCTTGCTCCTAACAACCCCAGAAATCTCGAACCAACCCCCAACACCATCCACAGCTGCTTCTTATGATCTGTCATTTTTTTTTTGTGGTCATTCATGGAGGAAAATTAAAAATGTAGATTTAATCGCAGTGGCGGACAGGGGCTGGGGTTGTAATGTGATCAGGATGACAGGGGATCAATGGTGACTGTCTCACACACACACGCATGCACATGAGCACTGACGTGTGTCTTGGAAGGGAAGGATGTCGCGATGGGAAGGACATCAGCCACCCACCATCTTCTTCATTTTGCTTGTTTCTGATTCGAGAATTTTTCTGCACAAATTCTGTTGTGATGAGTTTGGAGACTGCTACTGCTGTAACCATTACCTGCTCCCAATCAATTCTAGTTCTGAGCAAACATTTACAATCTTATCACAACAGTAAATCTCACGCTGATGAAAGACCGTGTGGAGTTTTGAACCTCAAACTTTGACCTCAGGGGGGACTGATGTAGGAGTGGTCCCACTCCACATCTAATTGCAATTTAATCATTAACAGGAACATAGCACACCTGCTTGAGGTGCGTATGCTTCTGCGAGGGTTCAAGCAAAACCCAAAAAATGTTGACAGAAAAAGAAATTTGCTCCCCTTACCGTTAAGCTGTAACCAAATATATTTTTGCTTCTAATCTTTTAAATCACATTTGCACTGGTGACAATTTGTTAATAACAAGGTTTGGGGAAAAAAAACAGGTGCAGGTCAAAATTCAGCATTGTAGCACATGACCAAATCAAACCATTTGTAGAGGAAAAATAGTGGGAGAACCGACGACAAGGAGTTGATTATTTGAGCAAATGTGCTACTTAAAAGTGCACAGCAAACTGGTATTCCTTTACATTAATCAGTCTCAAAGAAGTAGCTCTGGGTTTCAAAAAGGTCAATGACCCCTTCTTTAAGAAATTAGTTTTCAAGTTAGTCCTCACAATAACGCTGGCATGTTCGTCCTTTGGTGGATCCGAGCAAAAGTTGTTACAGTCAACTTCGAGTAGCAAAGCTGCTTCGATCCGTACACACATTTTGTTATGGACCTCTGATTGGAAAAAAAATCTGAATCTGTTGCATCTAATAGAGATCCCGCACAATGAAAAGAAATGAGGGCTGGAATGTTTGTTCCTGAGAATATCCCACCCATCATTGCTCAGTGTGAAACATTGGTTAATTACTGAAACAGAAAGCTGATTTACTTGAACGTCATAAGTTATTTTGTATGAATGGCCACACAGGTTTATTGTACCTTTTGCCATCTAGTGGAAGAGCATTTAATGATTCTGCCTATCATTCCACATTGCTGGCACAGATAGATAGACAAAACTACAATTAAGTGAAATTGTATCATTTCCTTCATCGCTAACTAAACTGCGGACGGTCTCTGAAAAGTGCACAATTAACCATTACCCAGACAAATATGTCAATGTGGTGTACAAAAAAGTTCTTTGCTGACAAATACACATTCGTATCGACTGGGCCCCAAGTTGTAGCCACGGAATATGTAAACAGAGCACTAAATAGGAATACGAAGACACGCACAAACAGATGGGTTCTCAAGATCCACCCAGCCAATCGGTTCAGTGCAAAGCAGGTTAGCTCTAGCGAATGAGTGAGTTAGTATTGACTCAGCGTTTACAACATTGTCTGTGGCTGAAGCGAATCACTTGTTCGGGGCTGCTGTGAACCATTTTAGAATCTCAGGAATTATTTTTAGGATGACACAAAGTAAATTTCCCAATTCGGAGTTCAGAGCTGATGTTCTTTTGTTTAAACTGAAGTGAAATCATGAGGTCCCTTTCATTTGTGTGTTAGTGTGTGTGTGTGCGTGTGTGTGTGCGCGCGTGTGTGTGTGTGTGTGCGTGTGTGTGTGTGTGTGTGTGTGTGTGTGTGAGAGAGCAGAGCGAGCACGACATCTTTTAGCATCATAAATGTCATAGGTCACATGACTAATGCAGCCATTAGTTAAATGTGCTGCCAGAGTCACATTGAGACAAAGTCAGTGTATTAGCCTCCATAGGGGAGGCTAATACATGAACATTTGATTTCAACTTAGAATGAAGCCTTTATTTATTGATTTCAATCAACCCAAAATAACAGTCTAATAACGTGGAGAATAAATACAAAGTTGTATTGGGCCAAACCGACCAGCTTTTGAAGTTCCAACCATCTTTTGCACGAACAATGCCAGTGAAAGCGCATGTTGATGAAATTGTAACTTTGTTATTTTACCAATTCCCTTGACTTTAAAATACTTTCAGGTAAGCTACTGATGACTTAATTTGATAAGGTAATTAGAATTTAAGTTACTTTATTTGTTACATTCAACAGATGCCAACACACCAGTTTAACAAAAACTAACAACCAGCTTTGCCAATATGCGATTGGAAGTATAATTTCAACAGTGACGTTTAAATTTTTTTTTTTTAATTAAACATGAAATAAAGACAATCTTTTTTATTTTACATACTTACTGTTCCTTGGAAATAGGGAGTCAATGGGCTTCACTGAACATAAAGGGCTACTTGTTTTTAGTTCATACACCTCACAGATGGGACACATGAAGATGCTGATTCGACAGCATGATTATTGCACAGGTATGCCATCGGCTACCAACGGTAAAAGACCATTCTAAAATGTGCAGTTTTGCTGTATTGGAGAGGTCCTGGGTGGGCACAGGTCAGATAAGCAGTCAGGATCTGGTGTTAGCACCCTGTTCCTCATGCAGTGTTGTACCTTCATCATGAGGCAGCCCACAATCAAAGGCTACACAAAATTGGGCATTTTTCAATGTCCGTTTCTGAAAAAGAACTATGTTGCCGACAGTTGCATTTTTGTTGGTTTTTTGGTCACCAACCAAAAGTGTTTTCATCGAACAGTTAAAAATTATGCATCTGGGCCTTCAACAACCTCAAACGCGACTTTTTGCTCAGTCCCAAAACGAAATCTGGAAAGTTTCAAGAAGATTGCTTGAGCATAAACAGGTCGTCTTGTGGCACGACAAGGTCAAACCTTCTAGACCACAAATTTCACTACGCTGTCTTGATGGCATTGTCATGTCTAAAACGCGTAGGGGAACATCTCTATTTGACAGATGTGACGTTGGACTGTCTCTCTCACAGACACACACACGCACACACTCACGGTATGTCTATAATAATAATACATCTGATCTACCTTCATTGAAGCAGAGCTAAAATCAAAAGCACCCGGGCAGGATCCGAAGCCTCGTCCAAATCCAATCCCTGCTCGATAGCTGATTGATTTGCTTCCACTCCAATTGCATGTCTCTTGGCGGTGGCAGTCGGGGGTGGGGCGCTAGCGGAGACAAAAGAGAGATGGCAGCAGAAGAGAAGTAATTGAGAGCGATGGGAAATTCGGAGGGTGGACGAGAAATGGAGATTGAGAAACTAAAAGCCGCCAGTGTGCATTTGTGTGCGCGCATGCGGTTGTATATGCAGCACTGTTTAGGCCCCCTTCTGTCGTCTTCTGTTTGTTTGTGTCCGAGTTCCAGCTGGAGCGGTGGGCGTTTCCCTTCAGAGGCGCACCTGTCTCACATCATGATTATGATGATTACTACTAAAGGACTGTCATTCCCACCACTCGGTGTTGGATAATTCGTTTGCTCAAGCCGTTGTTCCAGTGCAATTTTCTAGAAGTTCCATGATTTTTGCGCCATAGTTTTCTTGCCACGTTGTTGTATTGATTCATGGAAGTAGTGTTTTTGATTCTTGCTTTTATTCACAATTTGTGCCATACATGTTTTAGGTCCTCTTGTCCTTTGGAGGCAAGCTATTTTTGTTTATAACATACCGTAGAATGCAAAATCGTGAACAGGGTTGCTTTTCTATTACACGGGGCCTTCCAGAAAGAAAAGAAAAACAGCCAATAGTCAATGTTTTCAGTGCGTAAGAGGATCCCTCAAAATGAATAAAATAATACATGAATCTGTGAATTTGTAAGACGCAAACCATGACCGTAAACTGATTTGACCTTTCACAAGACTACTGCAAGCAACTGCTCGATGTGATTCAAAAGTCATCGGGGTTTCTGCTTTGGCGTTAAGGCCACGGTCAAATACAAAGAAACAGTTTGCGTTTCTCAAGATGGGCGTAATTGTATCTTCAAAATGCTATTGCGGCCACCAACTGGTATTAAAAAAAAATTGGATCCATCCGCGAATAACTAACGTATTCATCACTGATATCAAATGCCAATCACAGAAAGCTGGTCAAAAATTGTTCATGGTAGTGTCCTGACAACAAACAAACTGATTCCTGATTTGACAATTAGCTCTAGCTCAAACGGGGTCTCATTATAACATGATGTATGCAACCGATAAATGAAAAATGCTCATTTTCACAGCGTTATGCTGTACGTATGTACAAGCCACCACCTTATAAGTGTAAATATTCCATCTGATTTCATTATGTTAGCAACCACAAATACTGTATGTGTCATTATGAAGTGTTTTTAAATAGTTCACCAATAAGGTCTGATAACTGCAGATAACAGAGAATGTTATCATTTTAAGTAAAGTATCAAATTTGGTCCATAAAACAGACCTAGCTCGTCTTTTAGCGTGCAGGAATATGCTCGAGCTGTCATTGCAAGACTGGACATTAGCCATGTTGAGATGAGGTGTTTATTCCGCTGCCTCTTCCTACCCACAATTCCCTCTGACCACAACTGCCTGCCTGACAAACCAAGTGAGACACATAGACCTGAAAGGAAGAGAAGACTCCAAAACAGCCCCTCCCCACCTCCCCCCAAAAAAACCTAGAGGTGAAGAAAGCGAGAGTAACCCACAGACCGCATTATGGTTGTGGCATTACTTGTATGGTTAATGCTTGAACAGAGAGGAACTTCCAATCAAGCAAAAAACAAACAAAAGCAAAATTTTAAAAGCACTGATTCAATTAAATTGCTTAGGGCTACTAATATTAGTGCTGTACTGATGAGCTGAGAGAGTGATATAGCAGTAACTATTTGAGTTGGCGCCATATCAATATGATTGGCTGCTGCATCCACGCAGGTCAAGTCCACTAGTCGTCGTACTTAAGTACAGAGTGACGGTACTTCTGACACCTCTGCTAAACTTGTTTACCATCTAAGAAATTCACACCTTCTGCAGAATAATTTGAGGACTTTCTCAGGATTTGGAACGTATCATATACTGAGCACCGAGGCAGCACTAGTAAAAATGATAAAATGTGCTCGTGCAAAATGTACATGTTCGAGTTATTGTCTCCTACTGGCTACCCTCCAACTTGGATCTAAAATGTTGTTGTATGTTTCTTTCACCAAAACGGACAAACATTTAAAAATATTGAAAAAAGAAGAAGAAAAATCAGCGAATATACAAACTTGTGCTGAACTGCAAATATGCTTGAAGTCTACGTTGTAACATCGTCATTCACAACTCGATGGCAGACATGGCTAAGTTGCACTTCTGCCAGATCTTATACTGCCCTGTATTACATCATGAGTAGGCCGAATAACTTTTTGTGTGGATTTGGAATGAAATGCAAGACAAATATAGTATTTCAATATTACAATTTTGACTGCAAAAAAAAAATAACAAAATGAGTTTTTGTGCTTCATATTCATAACCAGGTGTGTGACACATTTTTGTCACACATCTGGTTAGGAAGTGTATGATGTATGTACCGTATATTTCTATGTAGAGTATACAGTACAGTATATATACATAAACTGTATGTATTTTTGCGCTTGAAACCACAGCATGGGATAAGTGTTTGAATCAGAAATTTCTCAGCTCAGTGCGAAAACCCTCATATGTCATATTCTTCATCTTAAACACTCAGTCCTCCAGCCATAAAGATTAGACACCTCCACACATTGGTCTGAAGTCCAAAGGTCATATGCACCTTGTTAACAAGACCCACACGAGTCTCCAAGCCTCACTCCTGTGCAACCACAGAAGGTGAGTGATCCAGAGACTGGTTTTTGGGTAGGGCGGGTCATTAACCAATATAACCGCTGTGCATGGACGGGAAAACAATGTTACAGCGTGTGCTGCATTTTTTTTTTAATTTTTTATGAGGGATGTTGATGAGGAAGTACATTTACTTTTAAATAGCTATTTGATATAAATGATGAAGTGTCCACAAAGGTGGAGCTTTTGTAAAGTTTGCATGGGCATATTCATGTACAACAAAGTAGTTCGGCATTCATTTGTATTTATTTGACACTTACTCACCTTTACAAGGTGCACCTGCTCACTCCGATTGTATCTATGACCAAAAAAAAGTAATAAAACGAGGTCATCAAATAATTACAGTGTACAAAACAGGCTAAAAACAAACAAACTTGAAATTAATACAGACCGGCAGTCTTATTCGTAACACAGATTTTCAAACGAATTACATTGCGGATGCAGTTTATGTTGTTTATGATATTGTCTTGAGATTTGGCTGGATGGAGATTCTCTATAACCCGACTGGTGAATCCTTCCTTTTCAAGAAGCAATCAAGCTCTGATGGAATGTTTTGCTTGCACAAAGATGTTACCAGATGTTAATGCAGTCAACATGATCTCAATCCAATAGTGCAGTGCGACTGCTAAAAGGCCCGGTCAGAGCACACAGCACACACGTGCACACACACACACATGCGCACACACACATGCGCACACACACACACACACACACACACACACACACACACAGTCACTGCAATCTCCGCCCAATTAACATGATTGTGTGTGGGACACTCGATACACTGAAAATGTGATGGAAGAGAAGCACGACATAGCTTGTTTTTTTTTTTTTTTTTGCTATGGCATTGTCGCAGACGATATCATGGCATTCATACTTTTATTTGAATGCAAATGCTTCCCTCCTTTACCTTCCCTCTATTTTCGTGTGTTATCTGCGCCTCTTTAACAAATGACGATTGGGCCCTTAGCCTAATGAATAATTCATTATTCAGCTTATGAATTATTTACTTAAATTGACGGTTTTCCTGCATCCCTGGATAGAAACTAAAATTTGTGAGCTGTGCACAAAAGGTGACAAAAAGGTTAAGTCGCCATTATTTTTGTTAGCGGTGGGGGGGTACTTTATTCAGTTTATTTTAATTGTTGGTTGGTTGTGTAAATGATTAAATTTCAACCACATTACCAGTTAGTGTGCCGTAATGGACGGCAGTCCATCAAGTTTATCTGAATTGTGCAAGGCGCATCAAATTATGCGTTGGAAATGATGGACATCATGTTGAAAATATTCTTTTTAATTTGTATAATATTTTTTACCATGTACCCAAACTTTATGGACACGCTGTTTTCTCATATGATGCCGAAGCTTCTTGTTCGAAAGACAATCCAGCTCCTTCTGACCATTGCTGTGGTGACCATGTCTTAACATGAAAGTGGAACTGCCTCCTGTCTCCCGTTTTCATTCCAGCCAATTTCTCCTTTGCATACATTTTCCTCTGTTGTCTGTGAATCCTCATTCCTCCACCAGGTCTCCTTTCCATCTCTCAGTGCAGATAACCTAAAAAGCACATCTCAACCTCTATGTGCCCATTCTTCCAGCCTCCTCAGAGATTGTGTCAATTTCATTGGAACAACTCTCATGTTGTGGCTGTGCAAGCTTGTGTTTTGTGCATATGTTCCGTGTCTGAACTGGTAAGCAAAAAAAGAAATACGTATAGCATAAAAAGGCCAGGACGACGTTGTGATGTGACATTTTCAGTAACAAGGATTCATCCTGTTTTATTGCTCAGGCTGACAGGAAGTCACTGTTACTGGATATGAGAGTCACACAAGCACACGTACCGGTCAACACATGGGAAAATGTGCCTAAATAATGTCAAATTGTCCTATTTTTGTGTTTGTGGAATAATTCCTCTGCCGCCATCTGTGGGTTTTACACAAATATGGTTAAACTTGGATGACAAAATGAAACTTCTAGGTCTCATGAAGCAAACACGCATGTGTCATTATGATGACCTTCAAGCTCAGCAAAGTCAAGCATCTTGGATCTGACAAAAGACCGACAGACTGGAAACCACAGCAACCAACGGCCAACCCCTGATTTCACTGGCAACATTCCTGTCACAAATCTGACTCGGCCACAACATCAGTTTCTTGCCTTTTGAGGTATTAGCCTTGAATGGCTTCCCCTTAGCCTCTTCTGCTTATCTTGCGGTCCCATTTGTTACTGTACAATGAATCAAAACGGAGCAGCGTTTGACAAGAAAAGCCTGACCGCTTCACAGTTCCGGTTTTGTCAAATATTTTCAGTGAGTGAGCATCACCTGAAATTGAACGCTGTATAATATATATGTCACTATTATTTTAGTCATTTAAAGGCAATTTTGTTGGGTCGTGCTTGCCTGAAATCTCATTTTGGTTGCTGTTATTTCTGTTATGTGAAAAAAAATTCCATTTCCATCTCCCATGATATTCCAGTGCCAAAGCGACCAGTGAGTGGGAGGGGGAAAACGACGACACAGAAGACAGCGTCACAAGATTTATCTTTTGATGGGATGAATAGGGAGTTTCCAAAGGCACTGATCAATGAATAAGATCATCGTGAGCATTATTAGCCTGATGCCTTTTCCACCAAAATTAGTTTACGATGCTCGAGTGCTAGCTAACAGTCTTACGAACATGGGTGATCTGTTTTTCTCAACTGGTGGTGAACCACAGCCATTAAGTGTTTTTTTTTTTTCCATTAAAAGAATGGAAAAACCCACTCCTCCTGATCCAGATGTCTTTTGTCTGTCTATTATTGTTTCAGGGTGATATCCCAAAGAAACACACCATTAAAAATCATTTACCGGGTAATTTAATTGGAGAGAAATAAGTTGGCCTGCCACCGCTCAAATCCTTGTTCCGTGTTGAAATGTCAAGTGGTGCCGATCCAAAATAATTAATAGTGCACATTTACGACAGGTTGGACCAAAGTTCGGTTCATTTAAAACAAATCGGCCATAAAAGTACATAAACATTACAGAAGATCGAAACAATAGCATCATACAAAATCAATAAAACATTGAACACCAAAGTAAGAACTGAACAAATGAAACACAAAGCTTGCAAGTCTTCATGCATGAGAATGCAAGAGAATGCTATTGAGAATAAATGCATATTAAGAAATGATTTGAAAACTGCCAGAGTGGGGGGACGAGACACTACAATTCAATAAATGACAAATGTACTGTAAATCGTGTTTTTCTGACAAAATTAAAGTATTTTCGGACTTCTATGCCAATCACTTGTGATTGGATGAGTGAGACTTTGGAAGCAGAACTTCCGTCTAAATCTACACCGACTTTCTGCTTCGGAAGGATACAACAATTTTAGTTTACATGCAGTATGAATGTTGCCGATGACCGTGAGTGGAGATGGGGCTTGCTGGAGAGCGCCTGTAGCCCGAAAAGGCAGCGTGGGTTGCCCTTCCCATGGGCTTCCCACTTGTAGGAGGGGCTCGAGGGTTCCGGTGAATTGCGCGGCTGCAAAAGGCAGGGACCTTGGCGGTCCGATCCCCGGCTACAGAAACTAACTCGAAGGACGTGAAATGTCACTTCTCTGACAGAGAAGGAGCCGAGCTGGTGTGTGAGGCAGAGAAGTTCCGGCCACATATCGTCAGGCTCGCCTCCACGCACAGCTTGGGTTCTGGTACCTTTCCTCTCGAGAGAGGTCGGACACTCTTCCATTCTGGAGTTGCCCAAGCAGTTTGAAATGACATAACACTGCTGTACGTAGGTGTATATTTGCAGTTTAAATTATGAATGTTAATCATTCTAAACATTTTAGGGGACATCAATTACTCAGACTTTTTGGCTCGGTCCTCTGAGAAGATCAATCTCAAAACCCCCCAGTTTTGGGGTTTAAAGATACCCCAAAATGACTAAGCAGTAGTTTGAAACGCGTGGCAATAAATGTCACTGTCTGACTTTTGGGAAGACAACAATGTGATATTTGCGTCAGTACGTAACAACTTCAGGAATTAGCCCCAGTATCTTAACGCGGGCATCTTATTTGTGAGAAGCTCTTGGGCAACAAAACACAGACACACCGAGATGGTAATGCGCACACACACCATCCTCTTCTTTGCCCCCATCGGTTTGTTTTCACACCGGCAGTTTGTAGACAGGTCCTTGTGTGTATGTGTGTGCGTTTACCTGCCACGAAGTGTTTTCCTACAACCAAACACTTCACTCTGACCCAGGGGAACCTGCATTCACACATACGCAGAATTAAACACACACAAAAAAAAAAAGTCTCACACCCCGACCCTGCGAGGCCTCCCGTTAGTGCCTGCTTAGACATCCCACAGTGACACTCGGGAGGAAAGGCAGCCCAGCGGAACGAACCAGGCGGAAGCAAACACAAACAAAATAACAGAAGCCAGACGCCAAAACAAGATCAAAAGAGCAAGCGATTTTGAATGGTAGCGCTTGCTGCTCGGTCTGAGCCTTGTAACATTTTCAACTAAAAGCAGGTGTTGTCGTTGCCGTAACGTTTTGACCATGAATGTGTCGTTTGATCTATCGACGATGGTTTGATACATACATACACACATTCACTTACCGGTAAATTCGCCACAGATGAGAGGCTGCAGGCAATACGTGGACTGCGCCATTCAGAAAGTCCAAAGAATGAGGCTCTTTTGCGCGTTTCAAAGGTCAGGTGACTCAAAATGTTTGTGTTTTATTCAATATGTTTTCCATTTCCATTATTTACGAGTGGACAATGTGTGACCATCTTTATACAGACTGGCTTAAGCTTAAAATAACCTGTGTGCTAAAATAGAAGCAACACACTTGAGACAATTTTATGCGTGTCATAAATCTCCATTCGATGATATGTTCTATTTTGATATTGGATTTTTTTCGTAACATCACGTACCTTAACAGGTTTTGGACAGGTGTGATACTGGTTTGGCCGCTGTGTGCATGTCTGATGTTGCTCAACATGATCCAAGGACTGCTCAGAGAGTTTGTGTGAATGCTCAGACGGATGGAAAATTAGAGGGAGCATTAATCATAGGTAATATTACGATTTAAATTAATATAAATTCAGGGTTAGCTCCAGCAACATTTCTGCTTGAAACATCATAGCTATAAATGACAACACACAGTAAGGTCCGCACGAGTTTTTATTGGTCAGACAAGCAAACAAACAAACAAGATGAAATGAAATTATTGTCAGAAATATGTAAAGGGACACATATAACCATCACTGATTAATATTTCCTATTGACCGGTGTTCTTAGAGGAAGAAGTCCTGTTATTTCCAGAGCAAATGAATTGAGAATAAAGTCATTATTATAAGGATTCATACTTTCCAGAATAATTAATAAACATTGCCAGAATATATAACAGTTGGGTTTTTGAAATGTACTTGTAAAAATACAAAGACAGTATTTTCCTTTTGTAAACTTTGACTTTCACATCTTATTATGAACTTATTATGACTGACTATGCCAACAAATATGTCTTGGTAATAATAATAATAATAATAAATTCTCTTGCGACGCAGAGGCCCAGTCTCATTCGGCTGGGTCGTCGCAGTGCGTAGAGCCGATCAGCTTCACCAGAGATATGTCTTGGTCCTTGTTAAAAAATAAATAAATAAATATATAATTTTATTTTATTATTATTATATATATTTTCTCCGGGTCCTCCGGTTTCCTCCCACATTCCAAAAATATGCATGGCAGGCTGATTGAACACTCTAAATTGTCCCTAGGTGTGAGTGTGAGTGCGAATGGTTGTTCGTTTCTGTGTGCCCTGCGATTGGCTGGCAACCGATTCAGAGTGTCCCCCGCCTACTGCCCGGAGACGGCTGGGATGGGCTCTAGCACCCCCCGCGACCCTAGTGAGGATCAAGCGGTACGGAAGATGAATGAATGAATATATATATATATATATATATATATATATATATATATATATATATATATACACGGCTGGATAGCTCAGTTGGTAAGGTAAGTTGGTAAGGCATCGGTTTGGCATACGGGAGACGGTGGTTCGAATCCCGCTTGGGCCAAAAATGAGCACATAACACCATCCAGTGTGGGTCCTTGGGCAAGATCCTTCACGCTAATGCCTACCTCATACAATGATGAGAGACAATAAAACGAATGACATGCCGGCTCAGACGTCGCCCGGCCAAACAAGGTCTGCGTCAGGTGCTGGGGAACCAGAGCACCTTGATGAAAAATGGGCTACTGGAACAAAGCGGAGATGGGCGAGATGCGATAACATGGCTCTGTTGGAATGCTACTACTCAAGCAACCCTAGTCAGAGGGGTTACATGCAGAGAATGTGGGCTAAATGGTTACTCCGAAACCCACAGTCACGGTTGACCGCGAAACAACTAGTAGCTCAGTGTTCCAACATCCACAAACGGCAACTGCTGTCACAACTTGAGATTGATGAGGTACAACGCAGGTTCCATGGTGAAGGGCCCCAGGCTGCCAGATCAGAGGAGGAGGTCTTACAAGAGATTGGGAGGCAAGCCCCAATGAATACAGATGATGAGATTGGGTGGCCAGCCCCAATGAATGAAATGCTGAGCGAGGCAGCAACTGACCTGAAAGCTAAGATCATGGCGAGAATGAAAGCTGGGCAACCTAGAAACCGATTACAACGGCTATGTGAAGTACCATCTGAAAGTCTCATAGAAAGTGTGAATGCAGCACTGAGGGCGATCCCTACCGTAACAATCACAGAAACCAATGAGCTGATATACGCTTCAGCATCAGTGATCCTGGAGACTCTGGGCTATAAGAGCAACCATGGAAGCCATGAGATACGTTACCCACCATGGAAAAGACGGTTGGAGGCTAAGATCAAGGCGGCCCGGAAAGATGTGAGTCAATTAACGGAGGCCCAGAGAGGTGTGATGAAAAGGCCGATACCCGAGAGGTACATCCAGATGACCATACCTGAAGCACTCGAAACTGCCAAACAAAGGCTCCAAGCCTTGTCCAGTCGCCTAAAGCGGTACACGAAAGAGAATGAGGCCAGACGAATAAACAGGCTGTTCGCAACACAACCTGCGAAAGTGTACGCTCAGTGGCAGGGTCCTAACAACAGAGCTGACCCACCAAGACTGGAAACTGAAAGGTACTGGAAAGGCATATGGGAGAAGGAGGTTGCACATAACAGCAGTGCACATTGGCTGGTGACCCTGAGAGAGGAGCACAGCAACCTCCCTGAACAGAACCCGGTTACCATAACAGTGGCAGACATACAGGAAAGAGTCTCAGATATGAAGAACTGGACAGCACCAGGCCCGGACATGGTCCACACCTACTGGCTAAAGAAACTCACAGCACTCCATGAGCGCCTAGCAGTACAAATGAACCAGCTGCTGAGGGATGGGACTCACCCAGAATGGCTAACCGAAGGGCGTACCATCCTGATCATGAAGGATCCCTCAAAGGGTGCAGCCCCATCCAACTATCGGCCAATAACCTGTCTCTCCACAACATGGAAGCTCATGTCAGGCATCATTGCGGCTAAGATAAGTGGACACATGGATCAATACATGAGCGAAGAACAGAAGGGCATTGGTAGAGATACCAGAGGAGCCAAACATCAGCTCCTGGTTGACAGAACAGTCACACAAGACTGCAGGTCCCGACGTACCAACCTGTGCACAGCCTGGATTGATTACAAGAAAGCCTATGACTCGATGCCACATACATGGATCACTGAATGCTTGGAGTTGTATAAGGTGAACAGGACCCTCAGAGCCTTCGTTGCGAACTCGATGAGGATGTGGAAAACCACACTTGAAGCCAATGGCAAGCCACTTACCCAAGTGTCCATCAAATGTGGCATATATCAAGGTGATGCACTATCCCCACTGCTGTTCTGCATAGGACTGAACCCCCTAAGCCAAGTAATCACCAAGACAGGCTATGGATACCGCCTCAGAAATGGAGCTACAATCAGTCACCTCCTCTACATGGATGACATAAAGCTGTATGCTAAGAGCGAAAGGGACATAGATTCCCTGATCCACACAACCAGGATCTACAGCAGCGACATCGGGATGTCATTCGGGCTTGAGAAATGCAGTCGGATGGTGACTAAGAGAGGAAAGGTAGTCCGCACTGAAGGGGTCTCACTCCCTGAAGGAACAATAGCAGACATTGAGGACAGCTACAAGTACCTTGGTATACCACAAGCCAATGGCAACCTCGAACTGGCAACAAGGAAAGCGGCTACGGCCAAATACCTCCAGCGAGTGAGGCAAGTCCTAAGAAGCCAGCTCAATGGCAAGAATAAGACCCGGGCAATAAACAGCTATGCCCTGCCAGTGATCAGATACCCTGCAGGAATAATAAGGTGGCCAAAGGAAGAGATTCAGACCACGGATGTTAAGACCCGAAAGCTCCTAACCATGCATGGAGGGTTCCATCCCAAATCCAGCACCCTGAGACTGTACGCAAGCCGAAAGGATGGAGGCCGGGGACTAGTGAGTGTGAGAGCCACTGTCCAGGATGAAACATCCAAGCTCCATGAATACATCAAGGAGAAGGCTCCAACGGATGACATACTCAGAGAATGTCTCAGACAATGGGGAACAGAAGATGAGGCGCTGGAAGAGGGACCATCATGGGAGGACAAGCCCCTACACGGGATGTACCACCGGACCATAACTGAAGTGGCTGATCTCAAGAAGTCCTATCAGTGGCTAGAGAGGGCTGGCCTGAAGGACAGCACAGAGGCACTCATCCTGGCTGCTCAGGAGCAGGCCTTGAGCACCAGAGCCATCGAGGCCCAGATATACCACACCAGACAAGACCCAAGGTGTAGGTTGTGCAAAGAGGCACCTGAGACGATCCAACACATAACTGCAGGGTGTAAGATGCTGGCAGGGAAAGCCTACATGGAACGCCATAACCAGGTGGCTGGCATAGTCTACCGAAACATCTGTGCGGAGTATGGACTGGAAACCCCAAGGTCAAAATGGGAAACACCTCCAAAGGTGGTGGAGAATGACAGAGCGAAGATCCTGTGGGACTTCCAGATCCAGACTGACAAGATGGTAATGGCGAACCAACCAGATATCGTGATCATAGATAAAGGGCAGAGGAAAGCCGTTGTGGTGGATGTAGCAGTCCCAAGTGATGGAAACATCAGGAAGAAGGAACATGAGAAACTCGAGAAATACCAAGGGCTCAGAGAGGAGCTGGAGAGAGCCTGGAAGGTAAAGGTGACAGTCGTGCCTGTGGTGGTCGGAGCACTCGGGGCAGTGACCCCCAAACTAGATGAGTGGTTGCAACAGATCCCGGGAACAACATCGGACATCTCAGTCCAGAAATGTGCAGTGCTGGGAACAGCAAGGATACTGCGCAGAACCCTCAAGCTTCCTGGCCTCTGGTAGAGGACCCGAGCTGAATGAGGGACGGACACAACCCGAAGGGTGAGATGAGGATTTTATATATATATATATATATATATATATATATATATATGGGGGGGTAGACACACACACAATTTTAATCTCAAAACATATACCAAATTAGTTTGAGAATCCCCGAAACATTTTGGAGTTAGGATCATACAATATTAATTCCCCATATCCATTCAACATGCGGTGTACATTCAATGAGGTGCAATGCATTTTATCAGACGCCTTCTCAACCCTCAGAATGATATTGAATAATAAAATATCCAAATGTTAAACCATCTTAAAATAGTGTAAAAGGTGTGGCTGGGTAGAACAACCGAGCTGTGAACTGATGTCTGTGTGCCACAAAACGACTTTCATTGCCTTGTGTAACTTCCTTGTTTTCTACAATCTTGTACAACACTTTTAAGTTTATGGCAAAAATAAAATAATGGGAGTTCTCTTTCACAAATACATTTGTTCGAAGGGGCATACACTTTGATTCCAAGACTCACTGGAGGATAAACAACCTGCTGAATTCACAAGCCCGAGTTAGCGCTGAGCAGAGCGTCGCGTATCGTCCTTGCCAGAAATATTTTAGAAGTGACCCTGGAGATCTATGTGGACCCTCTCTGTCTCTTAAAGATTTCTGCTCATGTTTCGCACCATAAGAAACTGATATTATCACACAGCGGCTAGTGCTTGTGTTCCCCATAGAGCCCTTTCCCTTAAACAACTCCCAATAACAATCATCAAGTTACCGGGCAACAAGGTGTACCTGCTTTCCAAAGAAACACAAAAGACAATTAAACTCTTCTCATTTGTGTAACTTTGTACTTACCTTGGTTATTTTCTTATTAAAAAAATGTAAGTCTTTATTGTAAATCCAAAAAAAGGGGGGGGGGACAAAAAAGTTGCTTGGCAGACTTTGCACGGACTGATTGATGCACGCTGTCAAAAATATTTAACGAATCGGGATCCTCGAGATCAACTTGGGTGTTGTTTGAAGAAACTGCCATTTATAACGAATGGCAGCCCATGAAGAGATTCACAACAAGGCAGGAGATTTTGTTGAAGAACTTGAAAACCTTGACATTTTTGCCATGGGTGTGGATCCAGATTCTTTTGATTTGTTTATTTATTTGTTTATTTTTATTCTGGATCAAGTGGAAATGAGTACCTCTATGAGAGATGAGATCCTGATTCTGGCTGGCTTCTACCCTTCAAGACACGAAGCAAGAAGAAGTTATTCTACTTAAGTAGATTTTTCAGGTAGCTGCGCTTCGTCTGAATATTTTTTTCGGGCTTTCTCCCAACATTTGAAAACAGATATTAAAAGAATACATATACACTACTGCATACTTACGCATCTGTGTTGGGTCTGGTCTGGCATTTACAAAAAAAACCTGTCAAATGTGGAAAAACCACAAGTAAGGTGCATCTTTTTCTGTTGTTTTCATTTTCTAAGTGAGCATCTTTCTTGAGTCAAGCTATGGGAACAGATTTTCTTGATAGCATGAAAGTCGAGGCAGCACTAGCTAGCGCTGGAATAACGTAACCTCATGTGATCCATTTTCTTCGTTTCAGAACGATCACTATGCAAGTTTGTGGGGTAACTCTGGTGAGCAGAGAAATGCGCAGTGTGTAACTGTCCGTAAAAATGAATTTGTTCTCTGTACTTCTACTTCAGAATAAGAATTGTATCCGAACTTCCATTGGATTACAGCACATGAGTACTTTTGCTCTGACAACATGTGTGGGATTGCAAAATAGGATGAGCCAACTTGTGTGTGACGGTGCTCCTCCACAACCCCTGACAGATGCACTCTAGGGACATCACACACGGCGACAATGTCGACACTTTGAAAATTGAATGTTTTGGCATACACAACGCCTTTGTTCTGTGGAATTTATTGAAACTAGGGGTAGGGAACTCCGGTTCTTCATGGGAGCCATATCCTGCCTGTTTTAGATCCCTCCCTACGCCAACACACCTGATTCAATTGTTCATGTTGAATGCGATTGTAGCCGAGATACAGCACTTGGAGTCAGAAGGTGACCAACACAACAATGCTTCTCGGAAAGTAGAATTGGAGAATCTACAGACAACGGCACTGTAATGGTGGTACACATCTTTAATTGAAAAAATAATAAAAAGACGATTTTCTTCTTTTTATTATTCTTTCTGATAAAATGTTAAAGTGCTATCCATGTATCTGTCTCACTCTCAGAAGCGGCATTGAGGGTTTTTTGGGCACATCATTAGACACAACATTCATGACAGATGGATGGCACTTTTTTTTTTTTACCAGGAAGTAAAAAAGTCCCCCTCCTCCTCCTTCTAATAATAATAACTACATAAATATTTTCCACACTAGCTGTAATGAGAACTCTCCTCGGAAAGTGCAATCAGATCCAGCCGACCTTTCCCGCTTGTAATAATTTTGTTTTCATATTTTTCACATTTTTATCCCATTGGTCATTTCTGCCTTTTTTACGGGTCTGTTTGATGAGGCATTGGTCTCTCTTGATTAAGCCTGCCCAGTGGCAATCAATCCTTTCATAGAGCCTGATCTGGAGCTAAATCACAATTGACATGTTTGGTTGAGAATATAGAGTTTGCATTCTTGTTTTGGAAAGTGTGTTTTTAGCCACAGGTGCTTCTACTCAAGAGCTCGTTTACCTGTCGGTTGAGTAGAAGCAGCTGTGGCTAAAGACAAACGATGACAGGCTTTACTTTCCCTACCTGGATTTGACAAGTGTGTCAGATAGAAGAATTTGCATATGCTGGTCCTTGAAACATGCTTTGCTTTCATTGGAAATTGTGGAATGAACATTTTTTTCTGAAAAGCTTTTTCATTTTCTTTTAATCTGTGGTTTTGATCAGAAATGGTTACTGTTGGATCTTCTGAAAAGGTCCAAAAGTTGAATTACTTAGTCGAATTGTTGTGACTGCCTCCGAGAGCATAGCTGTCACTGATGTTGCTGACTCCTGTCTGTTGTTGTGACAACAGTGAGTACTGGCATCTTTTTTAAAGTAAATAGCAATGTAAAGATGAAAAGTAACTGTATGGTCAGCATGGTGGGCGACTGGTTAGCATGCCAGCCTCACAGTGCTGGCCTTTCTGTGCGGAGTTTTCATGTTCTCCACGTGTGTACGTAGGTTTTCTTCGGGTACTCTGGTTTCCTCACACATTCCAAAAACAAGCATGGCAAGCTATGTGAACACGCTAAATTGTCATTAGGAATGATTGTGATTGTGAGCGCGAATGGTTGCTCGTCTGGCAACCAGTTGGGGGTGTACCCCGCCTACTGCACGAAGACAGCTGGGAATGGCCCCAGCACACCCACCACTTATGTGAGGGTAAGTGGATCAAATAATGGATGGAAGGATCAAGTCATTGGAAACTGAAATGTCAAGAATTTAAAAGAAATACAGTATGAAACAAAATGTGTGAGTCCTTTTGCCACCTCTGATACACACGCGCGCGCGCGCGCACGCACACACACACACACACACACACACACAAGGGATGTGAATCGCAGCACTGAGGACGATTCGATACACATCTCGATGCACTGCCAGCGATGCGATACTTAAACGATACATGGAATTTTCTGGCGATACGATGCGATACGTTTCACCGTCGTCACGATGCGATACGATACACATTAAGTTCAAATCAATGCGATCCGATACGATACAATGCAATTTGTTGCGATATTGTGCAATTAAACATGATGCAAATAAGCAAAGAATAAAAGCTTTTAAAAAGATGGAATTCAGTATGGTATTACAAAAAGGATACCACTTTATTCCTTATAAACAGTAGAACTTGTAAAACAACTTATTTAAGCCCTTTCACAATTGGGTTTTGTGCAAAGAAAATGTAAACAATATGGCACCTGAGACCCACAGCTGTTCCTATAGTGTAAACACAAACAGACTATTCTCTCTGAGTCTTATATGAAAGATAATAATTATATATATATATATATATATATATATATATATATGAATCTATAGCGCACGATGTCCACCCATCCACTGTAAGTGCAACTCTTTGCGCACTGTTCAGCGACACAGTAATCTCACTTCTCACTTTGTTGTACACATCGGGAATATGTAAGTGAACACAGACCTGTCTGGTATTTTATACCTGGGTTCCAAAACGTTCACGAGCTGTCTGAAACCCTCGTTGTCCACCACGCTAAGGCTGGAGGTCTTTGCATATGAAATAAGCAGTGGCCTTTGTTATAGCCATTGCGCGGTCACAGTGAGTTGCAAGGGGACTCCCAAAATAAGAGGCAATTTTTTTTCTGATCCTGACCTGGTTTACCAAGAGTTTCTCCGGTGTCCGACGAGGAACTGGGCGGGGGAGCGGGAGGGAAACTTGTCGGTGATCTGGTGCCATCGTTTTAAGTGGTCTGCATATTTGTGGTGCTGCCGTTGTATGGCTTCGTAGTGCGACATTCTTTGCAAATTACGGAGTTTTTATCAATCTTTCCGTCTTTCTTTTCGAAGCCGTAGTCTTTCCAAACATATGATCTGAATGTTGCGGAAGCATTAAATACAGTAGTTTCCTCGCTGCTGCTTGCGCGAACTTCCATAGTGTTTCGCTAGTTGTGGACTGGACTGTATGTGACGCACGGCTACCGTCCGTATTCAACACAAAACGCAAAGCAATGATGGTGCATTCATTGCGCCTAGGAAAGGGCAGGTAGGTGACGTTTAACATGAATAAAACGGCGCTTGAATCGGATTTTACCGATACCCATCAATGCATCGTGATGAATCGCGATTTCACCCGTCAATCGCGTCGTACCCAGTGAATGAGCCGATGCACTCGGATCGCGCACGTGCGCATCGATGTATCCATTAATATCGATAATTTTCCACACCCTTAACACACACGCAACTTCACAGTTCCATCTGATGGCGCTGACTCCCCCAAAAGAAGGAGACGCCCACATGACTATGACCTTTAAAGTGTCCATTGTCACCAAGTGAAGGAATTCACTCAATAGGTCCTGTTTAGGTGACCCTGAACTTGTGAAGCAAAAAAGGCCTGCAATGCTTCAATACCATAACAGCAGAAATTAAAATGTTATGCACCAACATTAAAAAATCCCAAAGAAAACTGTGAAGACCCATGAATTTGAGATTCTTATTAATCTCAATATGGTGCATTTTATTTTCCATCACCAGCCAGATGGTCTGTCCACCAGGTTAGTCCAAATTATGGAACGGAGATGGAGTAAGGCATGGAAAATGGACCCATGAAAGATTTTTCTGTCATGCAGAAAAGGACTGTAACTTCTTAGGAAATGTCTTCTGGTAATTGATTACGAAAAAGGATAGAAATGAGATTTCCAGTATGTCTTCCTGAAAAAGGCTTACTGTAAGCCTTAATTGTATAAAAGACGATGCTCGACCCTGCCCTTCATTTTTTTTCTTCCTTTCTTCCATTTGTTCAAAAGAGGCACACTCTCCATTTGCGTGGTCTGAACAGCGTCTTTACTTGCCCCTCATCCTGACAGGAGCTTTAAACGTCGCATGCTGTTGCAGATGACGTTACAAAACAATCTTTTCTGAAATTCCCCTACACAAAAACGACCAATTTCAGCAAATTAAAAAAGTAAAAGTCAACATTGATTTCCACTTAAAACCTCAAAAGATTTTAAGATTATCAAGTGGCTCGGTTGGCAAAAATGCATCTCCATGCAAACGATACTTCCTGGCTATCATATCCCCCCCGTGACGACCTGCTATAATTAGACATATCAGAGGTCTTTGCTGGAGCAGATCTATAATCACAATTGCACAGATTAGTCATTTCATAAGCAGACTTTGCAACGTGACAGCGGAATCAACTTTACATTGTCGATGATGAGATCTACAATAATCAAGATGACACATCTCATTCGCTGTCCATCTCTGGGCAGTTCCCTCACATGAATGAGTGCTGTCTGCAGGAAAATGGAGTTTGCATATCAGAGGGGAAAAAAATAAATTAAAAATCATCTGATGAGTTGCCATATGACGAGATCCCCATTTTTATCTTTTGATTAGAAAGATGTAGAACTTGTTTTGTTTTTAGAACTGTCATTTACTCATTAATGGTGCATTCGGAAGGCAAAATAGGAGAAGACTAATGAGTTTATTTGTTCGTACTCCTGTATTTATTCAGGAGTTCATGCACCTAATGCACTACGTACGGTATTACTTTCTTGTCCACAGTCATCTTGTGTAGGCTGTCTTGATCTCAGAATCCCATTTGTTGTTGTAGTAGTAGTTAGTAGTAGTAAAGTTAGTATTATGCTTATTTTGTGATCTGGATTGAAATAATGACCAATTCTGCATTTATTGTCATACTTTTAGACTCGGTGTAAACCCACTGCCATTTCCATGAATTGAAATAGTCAAATAAATCCATCACTTTACCCCATCTCGGTCTCACTTGCCCTCAGCCTCTCACCCTGTGTTTGCGTCCTTTGCCCACTGCGGTGGTCTCTGGTTTCCTTAATGGTTCCCAAGATGCATTGTGGCTTTGTGGGAACGTGAAGGCGCGAGCGACTGTGGGTGTGTGTGACCAGCAAGAGGTGATGCGGTCATTTCTGACACATGATCGTTTTTTTGAGGGGCGGGGGGTTGATTTTATTTTCCATCACCAGCCAGAAGCTCAGTGAACCAGCTCAAAGACACTTTGCAATCTGAAACACAATTCCTCTGTCTGAGCGAAACCACATTGGTTTTGAAAATAAATTCTCTTCTTTTGTGCTCCTGGGATCCTCCTATTTGTCTGCATTTCGCATCACACTTCCCCAGACAAAAATATCCAACAAATCACAAAACACAGCAATCCACTGCAAGCAAGGAAGGCCAATGCAGTAAACCCTCTGAGCCCTGGCGTGAATTGCAAAATGAAATGGCTAATTGACTCAACTCAACTCAACTGTATTTATATCGCACTTTCAAACAGCCATCGCTGCATACAAAGTGCTGTACATGGAGCCCTTAAATTTACACGCCCTGTAAAAATGTTAATTGGACACATCAATAGATTAACAATCATTTTACTATTATCCCCAAAGATTTTCATGATTTTTTTTGGATTGGATTGGATAAACTTTATTGTCAAATGTACTGTATGTGTTACATCCAGCACAGAAAAAATTTCTTCCTTGTCAACATAAAATAAGAGGAGCCGCTGCAGGTGTCCGCACCGTTATCAAGCCGCGATTCCCAGTTCCATCGGTGCTCTGCGTTGACGCTCCTTTCTTCTCGTCAGCTCATCAATCCATGCATCCATCCATGCATGATTTCAAACTTATTTTACAGTACTATTTAAGTTTTTCTACGAGCGAAAATTTCTTTCTCTCTCTCTCTCTCTCTCTCTCTCTCTCTCTCTCTCTCTCTCTCTCTCTCTGATCTTGGACTTTATAAAAACATAGTCATAGCATAATTAAATCTTATGGACAAATTTAAGTGTTTCTCCATCATCATGAATGAATTGCAGCTTTGTTCTTCTTTCTTTCTTTAATATTACTTTTCATAGAGGATGAAAAATATATGCATGTGAGTATTGTCATATCATCTATCTACATGTGTTGCACCACCGTTTACTCTCAAATAACCATCGCCTATAGCAGGGGTCCCCAACCGGTCCGGAGGGCATTTGGTACCAGGCCGCACAGAAAGAACTTAATTCCGTTTTATTGATTTCGGAATACGAAAGATGTTTTATTTTGAAAAATTACCGGATTCTCCGTTACATCCGTCTGTGTCACGAGTAAAAAATTAGTTTTAAAAAACTGCTGCAGATCACAAATGACGGCGACCTTAAAAGTACGTTCGAACCAACTGGATTAAAGTTATGGCTGAATATTCTGAGATCGCCACAATAGCACTGTTGCTATTTCAGACATGCTACCTGCGTGAGGCGGGGTTTTCTGCAGTAACGGCGACCAAAACAAATTACGAAGCAGACTGGGCATAAAACACGCCCTTGAGGTGTCATTGTCTCCTATCACCACGAGAAAATGAGTCGTCATTTTCATGCACTTTGAATTTGCATTGTATCGTATTTTGTGCATGTTAAATCGCTCCATGTACAGCACTTTGTATGCAGCGATGGCTGTTTGAAAGTGCTCTATAAATACTGTTGACTTGTCTTGACTTTGAAGGCATTAAACATGACCATCGCGATAAGAGTGTTGCGGCCAGATTAGACGCCCCTTGTGTTTATTATTATATTTCGAAAACACCACCGTTTTCATGCAGCTCATACCATATTATTTTGTCGTATTATTTCCGCCACACCTTAAATGCCGGTCCCTCAAAATATTGTCTGACATAAACCGGTCCGTGGGGCAAAAAAGGTTGGGGACCCCTGGCCTAAAGCATTATAACTTTGCCTCATGAATGCTATTTGTTCACCCATCTTTAGCATCCTCCACAGACCGTAAAAGACTGTAAGAGGTGAATTTGTGAAGAACCCATCTTCAGTCACAGCAGAAATATTTGAATCACCCTAAAAACAGAGGACCCCTCAAAGATGAATTATTGAAAAGTAGATGTCAAAAATGTAGCGCCACATTTGTTTGTGCGACCACAGTACGGTCGGTGGCACTTTCCATACTTTTTAGAACACAACGTTGGATAATGCTTAACATCAGAACCTGAGGACCATTGATGCTTGGCATGAGCAAAATTTGCACTCTCAGCAGGCCACCTTTTTTCATATCACTCATGCAGATTCAGCATAATCCTGTTTCAGTGCATATGCTAGATGACGTTCAATATATTTGCTGGAACTAATCAAAGGCCATTTGGAAGCGATGACATCGACGGATGTGTTTTTAATGACATGAGTGGCAGGCAATATGCAAAACACCACCGGAACGCTATGTGCATTGTGAAAACTTGATTACCTAATTGATTTTTTAAAAATCCAAAATGGCATCAAATATGAATAAATATTCTCATATCAGTAGGTGGGTGAAAATCGGAGATGCCGAGTCGTATGCACTGATCCCTGTGTTAATGGGAGGGCACATTTACATTTCTCCCTCACCTCATGACATGATGAGTGATTGCAGTCCCCCCCCAAAATTGTTGACATTAGAAGGCCAAAGAAGATAAATTATATGAAAACTATAATCGTGGTTCATGCGTCACAGTATATCACTGCGAGCACTGGATTCCATACAAATGTGCCCCTAGAACAGGGGTGCCCATTAGGTAGATCCTGATCTACCGGTAGGTCTAAGACAGGTCCCGAGTAGATCCGAGGAGTGTCGAGAAGACAAAAAACAAACAAACATTTTTGCGTCTTTGTACATCTCAGTAATATATTTTTTGTGTTAATATACACTGCACACTAATAATATTATCAGTCTCATTTTCACAAAAAAATATTTTAAAAATTTAAATAAAGCAGGTAATCCTTAAATTTGCAGTGGCGCAAATGTGTGTGTGTATGTGTGTGTGTGTGTGTGTGTGTGTGTGTGTGTGTGTGTGTGTGTGTGTGTGTGTGTGTGTGTGTGTGTGTGTGTGTGTGTGTGTGTGTGTGTGTGCGTGTTCGCATGCGCGCAGCGGCAGTGGCGTGCGGTGAGGTTCATGGTTGGTGAGGCACAGACTCCTTTAGTGTCAGATTTACAAATGTATCAACCAAAAACAGTAGCTTATTCAATTGGCTACTGGTTATTTCATATCCAAAATTTGACCCCATGGGTAAAAATACAACATTCTATTGTATTTTTCTTAGCCTAATTTATTTTGTTATAAGATTTTGACAGGCTCTGCAGTTTGGTGTCATCAAAATGTTGTGACATCTCATTAAATTTTGTACAGTCGACCAAACCGAGGAAAGCTAGCTCACAAAATGATCAAACCTAGCTTTCATCTGAACACTGATGTTGACCATAATCTTGTCGAACATTTGTTTTCTCTCGTCTCTGACCGACTGATTTCTTCCACTGTTGTTTCGGCCAAGTGTGCTGCATTTCTGCTCAAATCGCTCATACAGTGTGTTAAAGTCCCGTCTCATGCGTTCAACAACTCTGATGGTGTCGTGGGTTCGCGCACAACAATATCCAATGTCCATGACTTTGTTTTGCAGCACTCTAAAAAGTGCATCAGTTTCACTGAAAATGCCCTCATAAAAAAGCATGTCGATGCTTCTGACAGCCATCGATCATATCCAGTGACCATCATTTGAGTATCATTGTCCCAGCGATCGGGATCATAGGTTTGCGCTACTAGTTTTTTAACACAGCTGTTTTCTCCAACACTTCCAAGACATACGCAGCTACAGCAGGGGCTCACCTATCATCACTTACATCATCAAATCCTAAAAATGCTTCCACCACCACAGTCCACTTCACTTTTGGCAACATAGCGCAAAATAACAGATCTGTGCTTTGTTTGTGATATCCGTAGTCTCGTCCAACTCTATGGAAACAAATGGGGCAGCATTGATCTCCCTTTTTAGATTTATTATTATTTATTATCACATCACCGAAAGCTTCAATTATATCGTTCTGTATTCTATTGGACAAGCCAGAAAGCACACTGGATGAGTCCAAATGTCTAGCTAACCTCTCATCTTTCTCATCAAAAGCATGTGATAGTTCTACATAATCGCCACGATTAGAAGAGCTTGCCCTCTCGTCGTGACCACGAAATGCCAACTCCCGTTTAGCGAAAAAGCAGGTTGCATGAATGAGGTCTTTCACAATCTCTCGGTTTTCCCTTACCTTGGCATTGCGGATGCTAACGTTGAACCTCCGCTGTTCGTTCAATGCCAAATCGATCCTTGCGCTTTTTATATCACAATATCCAGACAAATTGAGAACAAAAGGCAGGGAAAACAGTAAAGACGGGTTTTCGAAGGACAGCCACATCACCGTTCTTTTCGGCTTTACCACTCCGTTTGAAAAGTTGTCCGGGCTGTCCCGTAGTTTGAAGCAAACCTTTTCACTCCGGCGTTGGTCTACCTGTGTTAATCACGTCCACTTTTGACTGAAAGTCCAGTTTTGAGAAGTTTTTAAGCTTCGATATATAATCCTTTTCTTCCATTTTGGCTGTCCGACGTAGCAAATTTAAAAAAGGATCGCACTTGACTCGCCTGGCGCCTCTGCACAGAAGAAGAGCGCAACGTACCTGTTTGCTCACGTACGCCCTCTTAATTGCGGCAGAGAACGATCTGCCGCAACCTGTGCCTTTTCACTGCGGTTTTATTTCCCATCAGCAAATCTAAATATGTCACAAAAAAACATTAAACTTTAATGGTTTAAAAACATTAGCCAGACTTAGGAAAAGCAGATCAAATAAATGTATCTGCAAATGTTATATTGCTGATGTGCAGATGTACGGCAAGCAGGACGTGCCAGTTGCATGTATCAACCCAGTTTGTGATGATTGCGCAATGCAATGCGCGCTCAGAGGTGCGGCACTGCCTCACCTGCCTCCCCTGACCGCACGTCCCTGCGCAGCGGTATGGGTAGATCCCGGGAGGTTAGTTGATCGAAAAGTAGATCTTCGATCCAAAAAGTTTGGGCACCCCTGCCCTAGAAGATATGAGTAGCATAGGGGCGATATGTCAACAATCTGAGTAGGTGCTGAGGGCCTGGTTTACTAAGATCCAAATTGCTTTTCACTCACTGTAACAGATGTTAGCAAGACATGTAAAAATGGTGGACGGACCAATTTTTAAAAAGGGTGGGAACATTTGTGAGAACACTGCAAGCACAAAATGAACTCAAATCAAGTCTCCAAGTGCCCACTTCACGCCGCGGATGTCCTTTGGCCATATCGAGGCTTGAGTTTGCCACTCGCGTGCCACATTTGAAAAACAAACACCAAAGGAGCCACTCTGGTTACCAATGATTGAAGTTGGCTGTGACATCTCCCACAGTGGCGCACCCCTCCCTAATCTAAGTACAGAAATATGGCACATGCTGCGGAGGATTTACATGAGCTTTTTAGATTTGTGCTGTTTTTTATTTCCAACAGTAGTAAGAATGGCTTCAGCACTTATGCTATGTAGCTCATTTGTGGGACGATTGTTAAATACTACTCTCTGATTCGAGTTGATATTCTACTTAGAAAAAGAGATGATTCAGAGAAAAAAGAGAGCGAGGCAAGCCTTGAAAGGGTCTCATTTGCCCCTCGGGGAGGACAACATGATGCCATACTTCTCACTCCTGAAGACAGATAGTGATGCTGTTGAAACAAAATTCCCAAATACTGCAGACGTTTTGTCAGCAAAAACACTCATGGCTGTTGATTTTGAATGACTTCGACTTCTGGACTAATGTTGGGCTCGTACTGTAAGTCATGCAAATGTAGATACCGGTACTAAATTAGTAGTGTAGAACATGAGAATATTAACATTTCTCTATTCATAATACATGGTGTATATTGCTGGCTATGACTGTTGAAAATTTCCCAGATAACTCATACAAATTGGATATACAAAGAATGAGGCGTCTGCATATCTCAGTTGAACAAACATGAAAGGTTTTAATCAGCGCGGAGCCTTGACAGAGTCTAACCCAGTGGTTCATAACCTGGGTTCAATTGAACCGCAGGGGTTCGGTGAGTCGGTCTCAGGGGTTCGACGGAGCCTGTGCCATGCAGTGTAAGACAAACTCGACTCAACATGTTAATTAGTTATGACGCCCACTTGGCCATCACTGGCTGCAGATGATCACATGACATTGTTTGTCCAATCAGTGCTGTGGGAAATTTATTTCGCTTAGTCGTCAACGTGTGACTGTCGTGATAGTACGTCGTGCAATTTAAAAAAAAAAGCATACTTATCTCTTGAAATTGTATTTACTTTTTTTCAGCTTTTAAAAAATGTGGGTTTTTTTAATATCTTGAATTTATTTTTTTAAATATTAATTTAGTTTTCATTCATGAAGGGTTCGGTGAATGTGCATATTAACTGGTTGGGTTCGGTCCCTCTAAAAAGGTTATGAACCACTGGTCTAACCCTTTCAGGGCCAGCTTTATTAAATAGGTTTTTGTTGCAGCTCAGAAAAAAAGGAGAGCTGTGGTGTTGTTTTTTAAAACACACACTTTTTTAAATGTTTTTCACAGTCTCAACAAATACAGGTACGTCTTTGTCCATCTCTGTGCCTTCTCTTCTTCTGTTCGACTTGAGAAGCGTTCATGACCGCCTCCGAAAAACGTAAATTAACGATTCCTTCAATGAAACTACGAAAATTGAAAATCAGAAAATCAAGCGAAATAAATTCCTTATTTTGTGATTTCCTAGTTTGTGAATACAGTCCACAAAAAAGGAATAAATAACCAGTCCAGTCTCCTACATTTTACTGATCGTTCTGTTGGTGCTACGGTCAAGGACATGCCAAAATAAATTCTGTAGAGGGGCTGTAGAATTTATTGCGCCTCAGAATCCAGTGCGCCTCATAATCCAGTGCGCCTTTTAGTGCGGAAAATACGGTACTCAGAAACTGCAGGTTTTTGTATGTGGATGAACATTTGAACGACGGGACATAAAATGACCCGGGTACATTTTTAATAGTCCACTGTATTTCCGTAATTACTAATTCCCGGTATTTTAGATTTTTCCACATTCATTGTATTGTTGGATATGAATGTTTGAAATGAATGAAAAAAATGCTTTTTCATTTGTTTTTTTTTTAACTTGTGTAAATCCATGATAACAATTGCGATTTTTATTGGAATTTAAGCACCCCCCCACCCCGCCCCTCAACCCCCAACCCCCATACCCCAACTGCCTGCGGACAAATGGTTGCCAGTCCGCAAAGAGCATGCCCTTGTCTGAACCGGTATGTGGTGCAATGTGTTCTTATTTTGGAACAGAACCTCTACAGTGCAGACGGGTAGATAATATAACAGCGACAAGAAACAAAGCGCATCTATTTCTTATCGTCATGCATTGAAACCTTGGTGGCACCAAATGTGAGATCAATGGGCTGAGACCAGTACGTTTAGTCCATTGAGGAGTCAGCATGGGAGCATATAATGTTGCATATTGGACCCACTGTACAGAATCTCAGCTGCCGCACTTCTCAATTGCATGACGCACACACACGAGTGTGTGTGTGTGTGTATCTGTGTGTGTCTGTCTTGTCAATAATTTTGATTGTTTCTGAAGCTACATTATATCAGAGGAGGGAAATAAAACAAAGCAGGACTTATTGGAGAGATGACGGGCAAGGAGGGGTTACAGTATTGCTTGGTTGACCCGTGAGCCTGTATCATAGAACCGCCATGCCGCACAGTCATAGGTGGTAAATATAAATAGATTCACACTCTGCAGTTCAGAAAAAAAAACATGTAAAAATGATTACGTTCCTTTACTTCAGTCTCTGAAATGCACAAAAGTAACAAGTACAAATAATGTTTTCCTGTCAATTTCCAAATGTCAAGAATGCAGAATACCGTCTGTACTCGTCAACTCAGCGATTATGGTCCTCCTAAGAACATGCTCACTAACGTACTTCCTGAGAATGCTACTCTCCATGTTATTGGAACGGCTTCCTTGAACTACCGCTTTGACTCTTGTAATTCATCACAAAACTGATAAAAGGGGAAGAAAACAACTTACAAAACATGAGTCTTCTCCTCTGCTGTTGTGTTGGGCCATGACTCATGACGTTTCAGAAGATAGAACGCGAATTGAGAAATGGCTACTGTATTCCCAAAGTTTTGCTTGCGACCGTTTCAGAAAAAGCTAAGACAGCAAAATAAATGAATAAACCATATTGTAGTGACTTCTATATATATAATTCACCACCAACTGCAAACGTGTGAATGCAATGTTACATATGCGTGTCAGAGAGTTCACGATTTGGTAATATAATAATAATTGCAGTCCCTTTAAGGACCGCCATGTTTATCTGCTGGTTTCTATGGAAACCGACTTTCGGCGGGTCTCGGTTGGCGCGGGGAGTTTTGCTGCTGTTGGTGCTAATAAAAAAATGACACGCTCTCTCTGAGTGCGAACGTGAGAAATTGTCGCTTTCTTCGCGTTGCTACAATTTCCACACTGGTGACCCTCGACGTTTTTTGCTGGACGATTCCAGACCGCGAAGATGTCCGTGAACGCTGTTTCGCTCAAGCTCCCCGTGTTTTGGGAATCATCTGCGTCTGCTTGGTTCGCTCAGACTGAGGCCCAGTTCGCCCTACGCGACATCACTGCGGATACTACGAGATACTACTACGTTGTTTCCACGCTGGGCGGTTCGACGGCGTCCAGGGTCGTGAGTTTCCTCAAATCTCCTCCGACAGAGGGACGATATGATGCGCTGAAGGCTCACTTATTAAAAACCTTTGAACTTTCCGACGCTGAACGGGCCGACAAACTTTTTTCTCTCCACGGCCTGGGGGACGGCAAGCCCTCCGAATTAATGGATCGTATTCTCGAGCTGCTAGGCGAGCACAAACCGGACTTTCTTTTTCTTCACCTTTTTCTGCGCCAGTTACCCACCCAGGTGAGGGCGGCTTTGGCTAACACCGCTATCACTGACTGTAGAGGGCTCGCTGCGGAGGCTGATAAATTTTTCCTGGCCGGCCGGCAACACTGTGCAGCGGCTCTCCTCCCCGTGACTGCCGCGAGTGCCTCCGATAATTACGCACTCGTCGCGGCGGCTGTCACTCACCCGCGGCAGGCTACTGGTTTATGCTTTTACCACGCCAAGTTCGGACCGAAGGCTAAGAGGTGCCGCTCGCCGTGCTCGTTCGGCGGGCCGGGAAACGCCGCGGCCGGCGCTCATTAGTGGCCATGAGCGTCGGCAACGTTGGCGGGCTGCTTTTCATCTGCAACTCTATCTCTGGATGGCGTTTCCTCTGCGACACAGGGGCACAGCGCAGCATTTTGCCCGCATCGCAGATCGACATGGTAGCTGACAGCCACGGCCCTCCTTTGGCAGCTGCGAATGGGAGCCCCATTCGTACCTACGGCATGAGGTTCGTGGAACTGTGCTTCGGTGGGCAGCGCTTTAGTTGGAACTTTGTTACAGCGCGTGTCGATGTACCTCTTTTGGAGGCGGAATTTTTGTGCGCTCATGGAATTTTGGTGGATGTGAAAAACCAACGCTTAATAGACGCTGCCACTTTCTGTTCTTACGCGTGCACACTCGGACCGCCCGATGTTATCCGCCTCTCCAGCATAATCCCCCTCACGGACGTTTTCCACTGCCTGCTTGCCGAATTCCCTGCACTCACACAGCCCACCTTCACTTCGGCGGCTGCCAGGCACGGGGTGGAACACCACATCGCCACCACGGGCCCACCGGTCTACGCCCGAGCGCGGCGCCTGAACCCGGCCAAGCTGGCTGTGGCCAAGAGGGAGTTCGACAACATGGAGCGCCTGGGAATTGTCCGCCGCTCGAACAGCCCTTGGGCCTCTCCTCTCCACATGGTCCCTAAACCCGGCGGCGGCTGCCACCCTTGTGGAGATTATCGACGGCTCAACGACGCTACTACGCCCGACCGCTACCCTGTACCGCACATCCAGGATTTCTCAGCTCACCTAGCCGGCACGGTGATTTTCTCCAAGGTCGACCTCGTGAGGGGCTACCATCAGGTTCCCGTTCACCCCCCCCCCCCCCCCCCCCCCCCGACATCCCTAAAACAGCACTGATCACACCTTTTGGATTGTTCGAGTTTCTACGCATGCCGTTTGGGCTTAAGAACGCTGCTCAGACCTTCCAACGCCTGATGGATTCTGTGCTGCGGGACCTTCCCTTTGTTTTCGTGTACCTCGACGACATCCTGGTAGCAAGTTCTTCCACGTCAGACCACATGGCACACCTCCGAACCCTTTTTCAACGGCTCAGTCAACATGGACTTATCATCAACCCTGCGAAGTGCCAGTTTGGCCTCTCCACCATAGACTTCTTGGGGCACAGGGTCACGGAGGCAGGCGCAGTTCCTCTCCCGTCCAAGGTGGAGGCCATCACAGCGTTCCCACGCCCAGTCACCGTGAAATCCCTGCAGGAATTTCTTGGCATGGTGAATTTCTATTATCGTTTCATCCCGGGAGCGGCTCACACCATGCGGCTTCTATATGAGGCCCTTAAAGGCAAGAAGCCCAAACACACTGTTGACTGGACTGAAAGCAGGGTCAGGGCTTTTATCGACACCAAAGCAGCTTTGGCACGGGCTACGATGCTGGCACATCCCTCCTTTTCTGCCCCTGTGGTACTGACCACGGATGCTTCGGACTACGGGGTGGGGGCGGTGTTTGAACAATGGATGGACGGTACCTGGCAGCCTCTCGCTTTTTTCAGTAGGCAGTTATGCCCCCCTGAGCGAAAGTGCAGTACTTTCGACCGTGAACTGCTTGGGATGTACCTCGCCATCCGCCATTTTCGACACATGCTGGAAGGCCGCCGGTTTACAGTTTACGTCGACCACAAACCGTTGACCTTCGCCATGTCCAAGGCAGCAGAACCATGGTCCGCCCGACAGCAACGCCAGCTGTCCTATGTCTCCGAATTTACTACAGACATTCAACACGTGGCAGGGAAAGACAACTGTGTTGCTGACTGCCTCCAGAGCCATAGCTGGAGCGGTCCACCTGGGTCTCGACTACTGCAGTATGGCGAAGGACCAGGTTTCCAACACCACAGTGCAGCAGTGCCGGTCGTCTACTACAGGTTTGCAGCTGAGGGACATGGTTTTTGGCAGCTCCGGCACCACTTTGCTCTGTGACGTCTCCACAGGCACACCTCGGCCTGTGGCTCCCTTGAGCTGGCGACGGCCGGTTTTCGATGCTATCCATGGACTCTCTCACCCAGGGACCAAGGCCTCTCAAAGACTGGTGGCAGCCAAGTTCGTGTGGAACGGCCTAAGGAAGGATGTCAGAGATTGGGCTCGTGCCTGCGTGGAGTGCCAGCGGGCCAAGGTGCACCGCCACACCAAGGCCCCTTTGGAACACTTTCATGTGCCCGAGCGACGTTTCGACTATGTCAACGTCGACCTGGTTGGCCCCCTGCCCCCTTCTCGGGGGTGCACTCACCTGTTAACTATGGTCGACCGCACCACACGTTGGGCGGAGGTCGCCCTGCTCTCGTCCATTACATCAGTCGACGTGGCACGAGCTTTTATTGGCACCTGGATATCCCGTTTTGGCACCCCTTCGGATATTTCCTCAGATCGCGGCGTGCAGTTCACTTCTGAGCTTTGGACTGCAGTGGCGGACGGCTTAGGGGTGAAGTTGCACCGCACCACAGCGTATCACCCGCAGGGCAACGGCCTTTGTGAACGTTTCCACCGGTCGATGAAGGCTGCTCTTCGTGCCACTTTGAAGGATGGCAACTGGATTGACAGACTCCCGTGGGTCATGCTGGGCATCAGGATGGCGCCTAAGGAGGATCTCCGGTCTTCCTCTGCGGAGCTGGTTTATGGCCAGCCTCTGCGGGTGCCTGGAGATTTTGTGCCGACTGCTTCGACTCCTTGGTCGGCCACAACACAACGCTCCGCCCACTTGGACAATGCCAGGCTCTTTGCCCCGCTGGCCACTTCTTGCCACGGTGTTCCAGGTTCTCACATGCCCAAGGACCTCCTGTCAGCTGGTTATGTGTTCATTCGCGTTGATGGGCACAGAGGGCCCTTGCGCCCTCCTTATGAGGGCCCCTTCCGAGTTTTGGAGGCGGGACAGAAACATTTTGTCATTGACATGGGGGGTAAACACGAGCGGGTCTCGGTGGACCGCCTTAAGCCGGCTCACTTGGACTTGGCCGGGCCGGTTGAAGTGGCTCGCCCGCCAAGGCGAGGTCGTCCTCCTACCGGAAGCTTGTCTTCTCGCCTTCTCCCCTCTGACCCTTTCCCCGTGACTTCCCCGTCTTCGGTTTCTCCTGTTCCTCCGCGACCGCCCCCTGCGGATGCGCTTCCTCGCTCCCCCGTACGGCGTAGCCGTTACGGCCGCCGGATTCGCCCCCCGCGACTTGAAGTTTAGAGTGTCTGTTTTTGTTGGGTTGAATTCTGGGGGGACGTGTGTAGTGACTTCTATATATATAATTCACCACCAACTGCAAACGTGTGAATGCAATGTTACATATGCGTGTCAGAGAGTTCACGATCTGGTAATATAATAATAATTGCAGTCCCTTTAAGGACCGCCATGTTTATCTGCTGGTTTCTATGGAAACCGACTTTCGGCGGGTCTCGGTTGGCGCGGGGAGTTTTGCTGCTGTTGGTGCTAATAAAAAAATGACACGCTCTCTCTGAGTGCGAACGTGAGAAATTGTCGCTTTCTTCGCGTTGCTACAATTTCCACAATATTGTTGTTGAAACAACCACATGCCGCTGATTAAACACGTGCTCATAGCTTTGCTACCTAAGAACTAACCAATAAAAAAAATGCAGAGCAAAAAATGACCAATGTTGTTGAACTGACTAACAAAAAGAAATTAGCTAGGGATGACACCTAAAAAAATTACTCCTTAGGCCCTGTTTTTTCAGAAGACATATTTTTTTCCCCACATAAAAAAGTGGATTCAAACAAAAGTCCAATCTTCTAGGTTGAGTATTAGCACTAGATGTGAAATGTTATATATTCAACTTTTACTGTCAACCGCACCCCCCCCCCCCCTCCCCAACCCCCTTAATCTACAGCAAGAATAAAGTAATTGGCCTTCCTACTTTTTGTTGGCGACTACCTTACCCACTTTGTGGATATAATTTGAAATCAATGCTTTTGGCTGCTCTGCCATTTTCTGTTAAAATTTGAAGAGTTGTCCCACTGTCAAAGAGAAAGAATGCTTACAGTAAAGGTGATATTTTTCACAGGCAAATGACACCTCACTTTTGCAAAATATGTATTTGACATTTCAAATAAATTGAGACAAATTTGCTTGTCTGTTTGCCTCGGCTGTGTGCAATCAGAGCCATCCGAAAATATGATACGGTGGCCATCTGCCGTTCTGTTCGGCTTCTCTTACCTTTAATTACATATCCACGCTGGCAATAATGACGCTGTTCGAGGAGGCATAACGATCTTGTGCCAGAAAACAGCCCACCATTTACACATCAATTGCACAATTTGCACGTGTGTGTGCTGAATAATTAGTTGGAAGTGCGAGAAGTGACAGATGCAAGGAGGTCTGTCCACGCCTAACTTGAGGCATTAAGCTGACCACGAACGTGCGCTGCATTGTCTTTTCAAAAACAGCTCTGGGTGTCACTTGATTGGACCTCGCAGTTAGAATTTGCGATAGTTAGGAAATGCCCAGATATTGAAAACCAGAAGTCCATCACCAAAGAAGCTCAATGTAGTTAGAGTACATAATTTTAAAAAAGCCCATGACAATTTTACCACAGGGGCAGCTCTGAGGGGACAATACATAATATTTAGGTTTTTTTTTATTATCTGTGAAATTTCTGGGACCGTAAAGCTGCACAGAGGACAACACACAATGCTGAAAGTGTTTCATCACTTCAAGATGTTCCTTTAAATTAAATCATTAGGTCATAAATATGGAAGCCACGCAACATGTCGTAATCCAAATTGCAGGATTGTCAGTATTGTTAAGACGCCGTTAGTTTCAAGAGACGCGCACGTGCCAGGCCAATAAAATTGGATTTTAGCTGTACCATTATGGGAGAGTTGAGAAGAAGTCACACATGTGCAAAGCTCCCAGCTTCAACCAAGCTCCATTTTACTCTGGCAAAAAACCAAACGGGTCAAGTTGGGTTCCCACTAACTTTCAAGCAAGTCGTAGTTGGCAATGTTGGTGAGATAAACTGCAGAGTTAGGGTAATGCAGTGTTGTTGTCTTAGAGCGACAAATGTTTGGGTGTTGCAAAAATCGCATGTTACTATTTTTTCTTACCCCAATTTGGTCAGAAATGATCGTTGGCCCCTATTTTTGTGCTCAGAAAATGTCTAGTGCACATCCAGTGCAGTCTAACTGTACACCTGTGAAGTTTTGTTTCTTTTGGCATTTTCGGAGACGGGTGCAGTTAGAAGTCAGCGTTTGCGCCGTTGTGGGACTGAGGACAGCCTACCTGATTCCTGGCCAATCGAAGTGGCTTTCCTCATTCCCTTTCAATTAGCGCAGGTGAGGTGCGTGTTCGACATGGTGCAAGCTTAACAGACTTGCTGGAGTCCATGCAGGATTACATTTATAAAGAGCTGCACGAAGATATCTAATTTTGGATGATATAAAGTCAGCCACTGTGAGGTGATTAGTAAAACACTGCCTTAAGAATGCCACCAGCTCAAGTGCTGTTATGTTATTAGATATTGATCACCATAATTAAGAGGTTTACAAAAAATGAAAACAACAATAATTATCATTGACCACTACTTTAAATGAAACAATTAAACATGTTGTTTTAAAGCAATTGATGTGAGCTACTGTATATCAAGAATACATAGGTTCTCAGACATCCAGTCCAAAAATAAAGTCAAGAGAGGCCAAGGCCAACACGGAGCAGCTACACACTGAATTCCACACTCTTGAAAACCTCATGGGACCAATTATTTCATTTGCTGACACCCCAAACTAACTGACAGAGACAGCATGGAAGAGATACTGTAAACACACCTCATTAGCCTGGGATGACAATTTTTTTTTTTTTGTTGTCTTATGAATTGTTTAGTGCACTACATATCCATGAACTAATCCTTAAGTTTTAAAAAGTGAATTCTGATGATAATATACGTGATACCTTACAATACGTGTTTGCAGAGGTGAGAAGGATCAACACATTTAACAGTTACGTGGTACTTACTACACATGGGCTGGAAAGTTTACATTCATTGAGACAATTTCACCATCGCCACAGAAAAATCTGCATCGTTTGAAGCTAGGACTCTCTCTCTCTCCCTCTGTCTCTGTAGTGCCTGTTTTGGTCACCTCGCGGCCATACACATACAATTGGATATACTCTTCACTGAGTTGGCTCAACTCTGTTGAGCCAACACTATCAGCACAGCACAGCACAATATCAGCACAGCACTAATATTAGTCATTCAATGTAGAGGATGAAGAATAAATAACTGTGAGTAACAATAATGTCAGCCTACACCCTTTGAGGTTGCTAATGAAAAACCGACATGTATCCATGGAGATAACCATCGCACTGCACTGCCTGGACAAAGTGTATCAACAAGAGTCTGAAGTTGTAGTAAATGACTCAGTCCTGAATTTTCCTGGAAAACTGCCACTCCCTCCACCTTCCCCAAAGACTTCGCTTTAATGTTTACTTTTGTTAGTGGATTCATTCTGTTGTATTTTAGCAGCTGCTAAGAACACACACAGAGTGACTCAGCAAAGACATGTGAGCTGTATTCAGTCAGATTTGGTTTGATGTCGTGGGATCTCAGTGGGGGTTGCCGGCAAGGGGGCCATGTGTTCGAGGGTGCTGAGGATGACGAAAGGAGCACAGGGTGGTGGAGGGGAGGGTTCCGGATAAGAGTGGCTTTTTCAATTTCTTTACATTTTTTTTACTTAGTACTTTGAAAAACTGTTTGACGGGTTTTGGTTGGTTTGAAAAAAAATATGATCATGCACAAAGAACATGTCATTCATTCATTTGGAAGTTAACTCCCAATTATTGAATTATTCTTTTCATTTGTTGAGCGACCTTAGTTACTGTGACCGTGGAACGATTTTCTATCTTCAGCAGAAGCTCCTTCGGCCTTGAACGTCTCACTCGATCCAGGAAGTTGCAGCTGGGGGTCATGTTTTGTCTGGGAGGGGTCAAAACTGAGCCTTCTCCCACTGAGCGCTCCCAGAACACACGCAGTAGGATGTCCACTGAGCCAAGTTCCACCAGTGACTCCACTGTCCATTCAGCGTCAAGTTCTATTTGTCTGTCCCCGCTTGCCCAAATCTAATCAATAATCAGTTCACTACATTTATAGATAGAAATGTACTGTATATCCATGCATCCATTTTCTCATTAAACCGATCATTCTCATGAGGGTCAAGGGCATGCTAGAGCCTCTCCCAGCTGTTTTCAGGCAGTAGGCGGGGTACACCCTGAACCGGTTGTCAACCAATTGTAGGGCACACGTAGATGAACAAACATCTGCGCTCACAATCGCACGTTGGGACAACTTAGAGTGATCAGTTTACCTACCATAACTGTTTCTGGAATGTGGGAGGAAAAAGGAGGACCTGGAGAAATTAAATATATTTGTGTATATATATATATATATATATATTAGAGCTGTTAAACGATTAAAATATTTAATCTAATTAAAATAATTAGCTCATAATTAACTCAAATGGACAAAAAATTAATCGTGATTAGTCACACATTTTTTATCGTTTCTGAATTTCCTTTTACATTTTTTGTCCTATTGTCACCCATTTTAATGCTCTCATCAACATGGAATCATGAATCAGTTTTCTATGTGCCAAATGCAAATATTTACTAAAATAACAATTTCAATTTTCAATTTTACATGAACATTGAAACACACAATATCACTCTCCATCAACAACAGTGGAAACAATATTTTGTCACAAAACAGCTGCTTTAACAGCTTTTTTTTATAAAATCAAAACAGAGCAATATAACAATATAAAGTGCACATCTAAGGTAAACTAGTACTCAGCCTATAGTGCATTTAAACCATGGTTGCATACTTCGTTTTTCTCAAGTTTGCTTTGAACACAGCAGTCTGTTTCTGTATGTTTGTTGAAGAATAACGAGACACCAGACACCAGTGTTCACTATGTGCCGCTGTATTTAAAACTGCCCGCCGTACAAAAAAAGCGCATGCACTTCCCACGTTCTGCTGGGGCAAACCATTCTGAAAGGGGGGGGGGGGGTCACTCCCCCTAACAGTCAGGCTATGTTGATTGTGTTGGTCCTTCTTGTGCGGAAGTCTCTCTACGGTTTTTGTGTATACCTCATTTCGAATGACTACACTTGGTTCGATGACAACACTGGAGACGTTTTATTTTCGCTAGGTCGCTACCACTGTCAGACAAACACAGAGAAGCTCCACCCGCTCTATTTATATGGACGCAGAACACTGTAACCTTCCACACAAAATAGTTCCAAACAAGTAACAATCGCGTCAGTGGCATACATCGTATACCTGTATGATACAGAGAGAGAGAAGAACAGATAACTTTGGTCTTGTCAATGGAGCAATCGGGCAACTTTTTAAAAGCAAACTTTCCATTCATAAACTCTTTAAGTATCCGTTTTCGGTGTCTTGTGCTGCCGTGGCTGGCAAAACAGACATGGGCTTGGACTTCTGCAGCGCGCTTGTTGTATTGTTCTGGTGTATTTATAGAGCAACGTAACATCCGCTTGTGACGTGTGCCGCGCTAATCTCGCGAGAAAAAATTTAATCCCGTTAAAATTCATTTGAATTAATGCCAATAAAAACGCACTAAACTGATAGCTCTAATATAATATATATATATATGTATATATATATATATATATATATATATATATATATATATATATATATATATATATATATATATATACATACACTAGCTGGTTCATCAGCTAGTTCCTGCGGAAGGATGGTAAGGTGGGCCTTCGGCCCACAAAAGTGTTGTTGCTTGGTTCAACTTTTTGTTCATCTTCATTGCTTATCGCGAAAATAAAGAGATGTTTAGCTCTACTAAATAACTAACAATTTCATTGCAATGCTTGTGGGTAGACAACATTTTTTCGCTAAGATGCCCGCGCGATCGTAGTGAGCCACTGCCTGAGCGGCGCAGTGGCGGCGCGCAGTGGCGGCGCGCAGTGGCGGCGCGCAGTGGCGGCGCGCAGCGGCGCGGTGAAGTAGGTACGTTTTGAAAAGGGACAGACGGAAGGACAGACCGCGTGCGGGACGACGCGCAATATATATTCATTCATTCATTCATCTTCCGTACCGCTTGATCCTCACTAGGGTCGCGGGGGGTGCTGGAGCCCATCCCAGCCGTCTCCGGGCAGTAGGCGGGGGACACCCTGAATCGGTTGCCAGCCAATCGCAGGGCACACAGAAACGAACAACCATTCGCACTCACACTCACACCTAGGGACAATTTAGAGTGTTCAATCAGCCTGCCATGCATATTTTTGTAATGTGGGAGGAAACCGGAGCACCCGGAGAAAACCCACGTAGGCCCGGGGAGAACATGCAAACTCCACACAGGGAGGCCGGAGCTGGAATCGAACCCGGTACCTCTGCACTGTGAAGCCGACGTGCTAACCACTGGACTCCCGGGACGCCCCGCAATATATATATAGATATATATATATAGATATATAGATAGATAGATGTATATCAAAATCACATGCACACCGCATATTTTTTCCAACAGGCTACAGCCGTGTCATGTCATATTTAATTCACTCTATTTATGAAAAATCCTCCCTTTCTCCTGTTTTCCTTAGTTCCCATTCCATTAATCTTCGATGTTTTGATGGGAATAAAACCATCAATGTGGCATGGTATTGTTTTGGATTTTGTTTCGGTGCTGGGTCCTCATATATCAAGCTGCATTCTTGGTTGTTTTTCTACCTTTCTGTCATGAATTTACACCTCTTGCCACATGATGTGGAGTGCTGCACAATCTGTTTCCACTTGCCGACATTGTTCGCTGTTCTCAGCCTCGCACAGGGAGCTTATTGTGGTTATCTGGAGGCGACACTTGGGTTGCCTGCGTGTGTGTGTTTGTGTGTGTGTGTGTCAGGTAACGACAAGAGAGGAAACTCAACAGGTCTGCTGGTGGCTGATTTTAAGACGAAGTGATGCAAACTGAACACTTTGGCACTCCATATTTCAACTTTAAGGCAGCCGTAAGTTGTTTTGCTTCCAGTCTCTGCCCACGGTCGGCAAGTGCAGCAGACTTTTCACCACTGGCGTATTTTTTTTCTTGTCAGGCTTCTATTTCTGCAATTGTCTGCAGTCTGACATGTGTCATGACCTATCCCGAAGATTAAAGAGTGTATTAGCACCTCATGTATTTGTATGATCATAGAGAATACAAATCGTAATGGCAGAAGCAAGTTAGGAGGATGTGGGTGGCAGAATGATTGTTAGAAATGCTCAAAATGTAGTTTTCCATGTCTTTTTTTTAAGCTGACTTCCCTCTGCGGTTTCTCTGTGTTGAGATCTGTCAACATAGTCTTCATCCATCCATTTTATCTTATCGTGTTTCGAAAAACCACGACACAAATGAACCACTAGGCTCACACATACTGTAAGTTCACTGACTTGCTTGGTTGAGTAAACTGTAAAGTGTGTTTCGGGTTGGGGAAAAGTTCCTGTTTAAAAATTCAACTGATGACAAAGAAGTCAGACAAGACCAGCTGCTGCTTAAGGGATAATATGGCTTGTCATTGGAGTGGTACCCCCTTTATGGTCCTTTTTTTTTTTTTTTACGATAGCTTTGGGACGTACTTAAAGAAAATGTCCATTTAGGTTGAGGGATACATTTGCCTGGAGGCGCAAGAATTGACACGTACAGTAGCTTATTCCGAACTGTGTTTTATGTGCTGTTCACTTGTTTCGCGGCACTTCGCAGCTCATTTGAACTTGCATCAAAGTTTTCCAGCACAAACAGTGGAAACCGCCAACAGCGAACAGCCATTTGACGATCGATGAATTCATGCTAAGCTCTCTGGATGTTTCCAACGTCTCCTAACCACACGGGGTCCCTTCGACCCTTAATGGGCGAAATGGCGGCTTTTGTGTTTGCCAAAGTCTGGCTTGGGCGGCTGTCCCGTGCGAGGCGAGGCAGGGTCCCATCAGTGCTGCGGTTAACAAAGAAGTCATGCAAAGAGTCGCCTCACCCTTTTCACATTCTCCCTCACCCACTCTGACTGGCGTGCGCCCCATTTGTCCCCACTTTGTGGTTTAAAAAAAAAATGAAGGGAAAGCGTTGTCATGATGTGAATGTGTACGTATGTGGCAGCCACCCATTAGCATCCTTCTATTCTTGTAAATTCCACACATTGACGGCGCCTTCTGATTTATTCATTGGCTCGTTTGTGACTTGATGCGTCTATGTGTGGTCGCTTTCAAAGTGTCTGATTGGCTAATTTGGTCGGGTGCTTCCACTTTAATGATTCGCTTGCGTTACAGGGCGTCTTCTGGCGTACTTAGCATGCAAACGCCCAATCGTATGCGTGCAGTCAGTGCCAACATACTGTAACTAATGCTTAGAGGGAATGAATTGATAATGTGCTGTTAATGGTTATTGAACTCCCAAACGAAAATGCTTGCTTGTTACATATGGAGACACCGTTTGATGTGAGAGAACAGTGACAACTTGATTGCATGCCCCTTAAGGCTACAGGGTTTGACTTCAATGACAGGACGGCTGGGATGATCAAGATGGTGTTTCTTTGAAAAGAAAAGAAAACAATCTGTGGGCAAATCCCCTTTCAAGATATATGGACAAATATTGAAGAAAACAGTATCAAGTTGCATGTAGTAACTTTGCCTTTAATTAAACCTGCGTATATGAATATCAAACTTAATGTAATGTGTGCATGTCACATTTAACAATTAAAAATGTTTAAAAAATCTTTCACAATGAATGTGAAGTACACAGTGAATTTTGTCGATTACATTTTAACTAATGGAGGAAAACCGTACTCTGAAAAAGGCCACCGGTATATTCGGTTCAAGTCTAAAAAGAGGAAAACTTACACTTGTAGGAGAGTAAAATATTCCAGAGTAGTGCATTAATTGTACTCCAAACGATCCAAACCAACTTTTATTTGTCACTCACCCACATGTGACACCAATGTGAGTTAGGGGCAGGGCCTCATGTATTCGGCGTGAATAGATTTGGATTCGTTCTGAAAATGTTCTCCTGCTCTAGTGGGCAGGGTGGAGGGCGGAAGCGGGGGGGGGGGGGGGCAAACTCTGATCCTCGAGCACCGGTATCTTGCATGTTTTAAATGTTTCCCTCCTTCACCATACCGGATTCCAATGATCACAATCGTTACCAGGCTTGTTGATGAGCTGATCATTTGAATCAGGGGTATTGGAGGAGAGAAACCTTTAAAATGCGTAAGATACATGGGAGCGCACACACAAAAGACAAAGCAAAACACACTTGTGGATTTAATTTCCTTTTGATAGACACTGAGCTCAAATTTCCTGTGTGTGTGGAGTGGGGACTCAGAATTGATTATTTTAAGACAAATAATTTCAATTTAACTCTGTGTATTAGAGAGAGAGAGAGAGAGAGAGAGAGAGAGAGAGAGAGAGAGAGAGAGAGAGAGAGAGAGAGAGAGAGAGAGAGAGAGTCGACGCTTGCACGCTCGAGAGTTTCTCGGCCTAATGCACCTGCTCAGCTATTCAAACTGCCGGAGGCTCCTCGGTCTTTCTGCCTCCATCTCCTGGGCCCTCTCACTCTGCCCCGGTGTCACTCGACACATGCGCTCCCACTTTTGACTCCCCCTGTCCGTCCCCATCTTACTCCGACTTTCAACCCTTCAAAACGATGTCGGCTCTGTTCAAGTGAAGCCGGGTGTTCAGCGTTCTCTAGCCTTCATTTCTTGTGTCAGAAAATCAATCGTTAGTTTAGCAAGAATTAGCCGCTCGTCTGGCTAAATAATTCAATATGGACACACTCACATACGTACAAAGGATGAAGACTTGTTTTGGCATTTTTTAAAAGTCATTCTTCTGACAAATTTCAAGCCTTAAAGCTGCCGATAGGAGGAAGTGGGAGGGGAGCTTGTGGTGCAGATCTCGAGGTATTTCCAAAAACAGGTCTAGCCTTTTTGCATGTGTTGTGTCATTACACCCAACAAAGTCCCATTCATAATGTCTGTGCCCCTTGTCCTCTAAGACAAAACAAACAAACAAACAGAAAAACAAAAACCTCAGCATTTTTTGCGAAACGTTTTCAATGCTGCTGTACCTCAATCAAATTCATTTAAATCAGGATTATGCTATTTCCCTTGACAACATGGTGGGTGTTTGGTGAGCAAGTCTGCCTCACTGTACAGAGATCATGGGTTCGATTCTGGGCCCAGGCCTCCCTGTGTGGCGTTTGCAGGTTCCCCGGGTACTCTGTTTTCCTCCCACATTCCAAAAACCTGCATGGCAGGCTAATGGGACACTCTAAATTGTCCCTCAGTGCGATTGTGAGTGTGAATGGTTGTTTGCTTATTTGTGCAATGCGATTGGCTGGCAGCCATTTCAGGGTTTCTTCCGCCTGCTGCTCCAGCATGCCCGCGACCCTCGTTAGGATACGCGAATCAGATAATGAATAGATGCTATTCCCCACACTTATATTTAAGCTCCTAACTAAGAGTAAACCACTAATTTTATAAATCATGTGTTCATTCCAATGGATTCCCATAAATGTCAAATAATTTTGCTTTGGAAGTTTCCAACTTTGAAAATTCCTGCAATGATGCAATTTGAGATTTGAGTGAGTTTACCTTAAAACAAGAAATGCAATTTTATCAATGAAGGCAGTACCTACTATATCTGCACTGCTTTTACGACTAGCTACAGTATGTTCATGGTTTGTTGCTTGCCAAGTCAAATTTTCCTGATCTATTGGCAGATCATTTTTGCCTAAATTAAATAATAATATTCCTCCTGTAATGACCTTTTTGGGGGGTATTTTTGCAGTGTATTTGTTTGTCACTTGCGGACCTGCGAACTGCTATGTCAGAAAATCAATTAATTACTTTGAAGCGGCAGTTAACTGCATCCACACAATACTCCCCATGAATTATAGAAAAGGTGTGTGAGTCTGTGTACTGTACAGGTTGTATGTGTGTGTGTGTGTGAACTGGCTGATCTGTTAATAAGGGACACCTCTGACACTCATCTTTGATGAGAGCAATTGAAGGCTGCGTTTATCCAGTCCACGAATCAACAGCCAACCACTTTGCACCGCACCTTCAAAATAAGGAACCACTTTTCATTATTTGTCCTCACCGCATCCCCACGAGCCACACGTCCTCCTCCCGATCAATCCCTCGTATGGGGTGGCCAAGTTGTGTTGTGTAAAGCTTTTTGTGACCGTCGCACGCCAATATTGATCCAGGTCCTGCCATTGAACCTGCCCTCAGGCTGCTCCAGCCAAGGGGGCACATAGCTGCTGGCTTTTTATGCGCGTGAAAGAAAAATTCATTCATCCATTTTCCATGCAGCCTGTCCTCATTAAGGGTCAACTGGAGCGCTTCCCAATTCACTTTGGGTTAAAGGTAGACTACACCCTGGTCGCCAGTCCCCCCAGAGGCCACCTAGATGCAGGCGACAGTTGACGCTCACATTCAGACCGTCATTGAATGTGAATGTGAATTGAACCCACGCAGCCTGCACAGAAGGGAGGCAAATGAAGGACCAATACTCTCTTACTGTACTCCTTTCCTTGTTTGAAAACAGATACCTGTAATTTCTGCTGCTTACTTTGTCAAAGTAGGCTTGTTCATTTTCATAGAGGTCAACTGTGGTGGAGGTCTTCATTGATTGGGAGCGTGGGGTCTTATAAGTAAGTGGGGGGGGGGGGGGGCGGGGAGAATGGAAATGCAGTGAGATGGAGGAACGCGGACCGATTAGTGATTAGTGATGATTGCAACAGATTCAAAGCAAAGATATTCCCCATCTATGACCTTATTTAAAAGAATTGTTTGATGTTGGCTAGAAGAGTGATTTGCATTGGTTTTTGTCCCAGCCTAAAAACCACTAACTGTTGAATCTGGAACCGAAGAAAATAAAGCAACCGAGAAGTAATTAGTATTTTTTTCAGTTGATATCATTGGCTAAAGGCACATCGGGCTCAAAGCAGAGCTGCAGCGTTTGATTTTCGCTCCAGCCTTCGTTTTGAAGTTTGCATGTTCTCCCTGTGGCTGTTCATCTCTGTGTGCCCTAGCAATTGGCTGGCAACTAGTTCAGGGTGTCCTCCACCTGCTGCCCGAAGACAGCTGGGACGGGTTCTAGCACCTTGTGAGGATAAGCGTATTAGAAAATGGATGGATGGATCATTGGCTAATTTAGCATTCTTCTTCCTCAATTCAAATCATTAGCAGAGTTATGGTAAAATGTGCTCTGGATAGCACAAAAGTAAAAGAACTTGTTTTTACATTCTTCTTCTCTTAATTACGCAACGTAAGTTATTACGTCAAAAAAAAACATTGTGAGTAAAAAAAATCAAAACTGCTATTGCAGATATTTGACTGTAACATTTCTCAAGTATTCTCAATTTTTCTTTACCATTTTTTATACATACCTTCAGGAGTTGAATCAATACTTACACTTGTGTCAGTCTTCGCCGCCACCCCCCATCATCATCAGAGCAAGCGGTTCCTTCAGCACCACGGACAGCACCGCATGAATCCATCGCTGACATTCATGATTTCGTGTTGTTTTTGTGGTCTCACTCTGCTTGCATGGACTACCAGCGCCAATCTCACAGCCCCAAACACATATGCAAGCTTTCCTGAGAGTCTAAATTTCCAGTCCGACATTTACATTGCTAACGCTTCTGTGTTCTGTTATGTAACAACCACTCAAAGTGATTTTTGTTCCAGGAACGTTGGCCTTCAAAAAGCATGCTCATTTAGAACCACATTTGGATACAATTCAAAGGATGGAGTATCAAGCGATTAGCATATGATATTAATAGTTTACAATGTGGAAACCTTTCACATCACTCCAATTTTATCAGGTTCTTGTTTTACGAGCTGTAAGTTAAAATTATTACAATTAAAAGAAAGAGACTTGGAATATTTCCCTCGTGTTTGCGTAGCAATGGTCTTCAAACATTTCACACCATCGACCAATTTGAAAAACGTGACCCCATAGGGACCAACACTGTTACAGTATATAGTCATGTGGTGGGCCTATATGGTCACCATATGGGTTTTTACTACAAAAGAGAACATTTCATATTATTGAAAGCCGCTGTAATATTATGTGCCCTGAGATTGGCTGGCAACCAGTTCAGGGTGTCCCCCACCTACTTCCTGAAGACAGCTGGGATCGGCTCCAGCACGCCCCGCGACTGTTGTGAGGATAAAGCGGATTAGAAAATGGATGGATGGATGGATATAATATTATGCAGAGTGTATGCAGTGTGCTTAAACACAAGAAAATGGAACGTGAATATAAATGTGTGAAAACAAAAATTTGTAACATATTGAATGCAAATGTATTGTACTTAAAAGTTCAATACAGCTGAACAGTCCTTAAAAATGTACTCTACCGGACTAAATAAAAATAAAACATTCAACATGATGCGCAGTTTGAACATTTGATTCAATGATTCTTTCACATACCACTGAGGGGAGCCTGTGTACCACAAGGGTTTTACTTTTTGAATTCAACTCCCTGTTCTGGAATAAATGCTGTTTTCCACCATATTCTCATTAATTGAAATGCACCTGTTCGTATTATTGAATGGTTGGTGAAAAAAAATTATCTTGAACAAAAAAAAAACAAACAAAAAAAACTCAGCTCTATGGCAAACAACAGACAAAAAAAAGAGTATTCCAAACTGCTGCTGTAATATAAGATGTTTTTGCTGTTAACATTTGTCAGCCACCTCAATTTTAAATTGCAGCTTTCAAATAGGATGAAAATGAAAGGGAAAGGCTTGGAGATTATGGGAGTGACCCAAAAATATGGAGAATACGGCACTGAGTAGCAAGTGAAAATGAAATTAGCTACTGTGAAAGTGCCCGGGGGCAAAGTGGACTCGTGTCCCCCGTGGCTACGAGCTTTAGAGGCGAGGATGAATTCAGCTTGACTGGCTGCTCTTCTTCCTTCGCATTTTGGTGTTTTTTTTTTTTTTTTAATGCTCGAGGGGGAAGGAGGGAGAGATAAATGAGAGTATAAAAACTGCTGATGAAGGTGACTGAATTCTTCCTCTTCAGGGTTGATCATCTCACTACATTTTTACTAACCTGATCCTGTTTGTTTTATTTGAAATATTCTTTTGGGCCGTTGTTATCATCGGTTGTCGACATTGCGCTTGGCTTGGAAATTGGACAAGTGGGCGTCACCTGCCGAGGATCCCAGCATGAATCCCGGAGCTTTCTCCGGTTCTGGTCCACTGTCCTTGGCCATGTTCTTGATGAGGAAAGGCCGATCGGGCAGCGAACTATTTGGTAAAGCCGCAACTTCTCTCATTGATCTGATTTTCAGCGTTCATGCCGAGACTGATCACTTTGACCTTTTCAAGTATGAAAAAGCCATGAACTGTTTTTCTCTTTAGCTTGTGCAGGTGTGTCAATACTTGTTTAGGACGTTACCAAAACATTTATAACTTCGACATGATGAAATGCTGCGTATTGTAAGAATCAATTACAGATGTGAGGATTTTTCTGTTAGTTTTGTGTGTGTTTGTTTCAGGTTTAGGAGCAACAAAGACTTTGTTGACCAGGAAATCAGTAAAGTCCCTTAAAAAGTCTTAAAAAGCTACATTTCTACTGATACTAATAAATGGGGAGGAATGTGGGTGATTTATTTGATTAAGCAAGTCGCATGTTCAAACTACAGATTCATGTTGGGAAGAATAAAATCTAATTTACAGGCTCAAAATTGCCTACCTGAGGGCAGAAGTTAAAATTCCAAAAAGAGAATTTGTGAGGAATCCTCTAAAGTTCTCTATGCCTGCTTGGCCACATTTCCGTCCGTTCACCTTTGCGGCAATTTTCCTTCACATATATGCAATTGGTGCCTTCTGTTGGCTTGAAAGGTGATAAAACCAGAGCGCTAGAACATACGGTATCTGATCAGTCTGCCCAGCACGGCGTTGTGGTAAATTTCCATTTCAGTTCGAGACCTAATGTTCGGATTTAAAGTGTTATCAGTAATTGTGCAATTGATTTTTTTTTTAAATACATATAAAGACGACACTATAACTTTATTTTCTGTCTTTTTTGGGGGAGTAAATAGAGCTGTTATCAAGACAGTGGAATATAAATATTTCCGTGGTCAAATCACATCCCGTTGAGCTCTGGGCCAGACAAGAAAAGAGGCATTTACATTTTTTATCATTCCCTTTGGCCACAGGGGCAGACTGGTGTTTTCATAAAACACTTCCGACAGCAGCTGTAAGGCAATAGAATTGGATTCTGTCACGTCGCGTGTCCGCCAGCAGGTGGCGGGTTTTCTCCCCCGCCATCTGCGCACCTGTCCGTAATTTCGGGCTGATTACCCTCTTTTATTAAGAGACTCCGACAGTCATCTCGCTGCCGGAGAATTCCACGCCGTGCCATTGTTCTCTCGTGCTAATTCCTCGATTATAGATTACTCGTTGCCTTCTTGCCTTGCGGCCTTTACTCTTGCCATTCGCGATTAGTCACTAAATTGTATTTTCCTATATTGCCTAATCAGTAGTTCCTCGCACTTTGTTTTTTCGGCGAGCGTTTTCGGTTGTTTCCTTATTTCTCCCCTGGTCCTTATTTGACCAGCGTTTTGTGTTACCGTTTTTTCCCTGTCGGGCTCTTTCTGTTTTTGTCATTAAAGACACTCTTTGTTTTGACAAGATTCTTTCGTTGTCTGTTTTCCGGGGATCCAACTCTTTATTTTCTTGTTCTGCACGGAGCGATCGTTATCGCTTCGGGCAGAACCTGACAGATTCACTCAAATATGGACTCAATGATGGATTCAATATAAAGTTTGGCCTGCCAAACTTTGGATTGTATTTGGTGGACAAGGTTCTGCCAGATATCTGTTCATCTGAAATCTGAAATCTGAAAGAAAGATAGAAAACTAGAAAACAATTGATATTGTTAATCTGACATTAAATCTATCTATCTATATCTATCTCTCTGTCTGTCTATTTGGTTTTCGATTTGTGTGAAACATCCGGAAGATCTGCCACCACCAAGGGTTAATCATTTTCTTCAGCATAACCAAACGGATCATATGATGGCGATCATGTATTCACATACATCAAGTCGGTCTACCAGTCAAATCTGTGCAAAGCAAGGAGAGACATTCAAACTTCTGTGTGATGAAAAGGATTTTCAGACTATATCCACCTTCACTGACCACGATATTTTATGACAGGCTTTTTTTCCAATTTCCCAACATCAGTGTGCATCAAATATCTACGAAGAAAACATCAATCGTGTGTACAGCAGATTGACTTGAACACAGCTATGCCTTCAATCCCTCACTGTCCCCTATTGGCCGTAAACTGGTACTGGCCTGTTTTTAACTACAGGATAGAGGCATTCAAATGTGTGCTTTGCGGGGGGCTAAAAAAGAAAAATGATTCAGCTTCACCTTGCCTTGTGATATTTCGTCATTTCATCACACGTGCACCATGGTTGACCAACAACAGAACGACTCCTTTGACTGAAGTGAGCAGTCAGACAGAGAGTCAGTTGGAGCTCTTGTGTTGGTTGCTTCGCAAGAACCCCCCCCCCCCCCCCGTTGACTTTTGCAAGCGGTGAATTTGAAATTTTCTCCCTGTGTTTGCATGGACAGGCCAGCTTTATCACACTGTTCATATACACCTGCCCCTTCAAAAGTGAAATGGCATTCTTATAAAAGAGGGAATGGGGTTTTTGAAGGACTGTAGAAGGGATGATACTGAACTGAACAGCCATATTATTAAATGCAATGTAGAAAATAGGTTTGAAGTTTCTGTTTTTCCGGACAAAATATTTCTTCCAGTGAAGAGAGAATTCGCTCACCTTCTTTCGGTGTGAAATGTAGAACATGGGTGCAAATGTGTAAAATGTCTCTTCATTTGTGAATTTTGATTTGGAAACCTGATTTGGAATTTTGAAAAAGTGGCGGTTTTTGGAATGTGGAAAGAGCTCCGTATATGTCCTGAATGATTAAGCTGCCCTTTGTTAACATGTTAGAATCAGTTTAGAAACAGTTGAGAAATGTGGAAGGGTTAGGTACGTTTGTGAAACTTCTCCATTCATTTGGGATTTTTTTTCTTGGAAAATATGGAATACTGCAAATGTGGGAATTTGAGAATTATCCAAAAGAATATCTCTGTAGATGTTTGGAATGCACGGAATTGTTTGATAATGGACTGGTTTGGGTCTGTGGCAAAATGTTGAAGGGTGAAGTTTTTACTTGACCCTTCAACATTTGACACTTCAATTGGATTTTTTTTCTTGGAAAATATAGAATGCTGAAAAGGTTGGAATTGTGAGGAATATTGAAAAATAACTGCAGGATAGAACAGCTGAACGATGTGATGTTGAAATGATTTGATTCTGGAGAGAAATGAGACAGGGCTAGGTAAATGTGTGATTTTCATTTTGAGATTTTGAAAAAAAAGTGAAGAAGTAAAAAAGGTATTTGAAGGAATATGAAAATTATTTAAAAACAAGTCATGAATGACCCGAATGAACAATTTGAAACAGAAATAGTGTGGATAATAACTGAATAAGTAGAGCAATAGGAATCTATGAATTAAACTTGAAATTGTTCTCGTCATTTTAAAGGGATTATTTTTTATTGGAAATGTGGAATTGTGGGGAAAGTAGTGTTTTCATGAATGTAAAAAAACTTTCCGTCATGTCCTTAATGAGCTGTTTGAGGAGGTTAAAAATGGAGGACGTCCTTCAAAGCCAAGCCGCCTCCCACCCTTGCGGACGGACGCTAACCTGATTGGCGCCTTTCACCTTCCATCACAGCGCTTAGCGTCTAAACAACCAATCAGCTGGCAGCAATGAGCAACCGCCGCACTAGCCCGGATGAGACTAAAACGCGCAGTTGTTCCGCTAAAAATTCAGTGGCTGTGAGCGTCAATGGTCATTTACGGGGAAGACACACACACGCACACACTCACGCGAGTGTGTTGGCTGCTATTATGACCATTTTTGTGTGTGTTGAAAAGACCTTCGTGTTTTCTTTCACCCTTCTCGCTCCCGTTCCCGTCTGCGTGTTTGAACGCTCAACTGTGGCAACCTTGAGTTTTTTTTGAAGATTGCTGCAGCTTTTTTTTCCATTTCTCGCGGACTGAAGGGGAAACAAACGATAGGAAGCTGTTATTGAAGACCGCACCGGTTGTAACGGACTTATATCATTCACAAGAAGACAGAAAAAGGGAAACGGAGACTTGTCTGGACGTTTATTGACTGAAAGAATCGCAAAAATGGTCTTCCTTTGGGACGCCAAATACGGTACACTACTCATTATTTTTTATTGATTATTATTTCTATTATTACATTATAAAGGGTTGCGTTTCAAATGAGGTGTTTTTGAAATGGATCGATCCGAATGAGCTAAATTGAATGACAGACATCAAATTTAGCACAAAAAGAAAAAACGCCGGTGCAAAAAAAAAGATCATGCATTAATAGTAGTCAGGGTGATTAATTTTTTTACACAATTTATTTTTTACTTGGAGTTGGGGGGGGGGGCGACGACAATTTTGACGTAATGATTTAAAGTAATTGAACTTATTAACGACAATGTTAAAATATTATTTTATTCAAGTACAATGAAAGCAATATCGGTACTGAAGTAGAACTGAATTGACTTTTCTATGTTAAAACATATGTGCTATTTTGATAATAGATGCATACTTTATTAATCCAAGCAGGTAAATTAAGTCATTTAAATTTTTTTATTTTTTAACAATGACACTCATTATTGTAATAAGGATTGAAGCCGATACCATGCATTTGTTATCCTTATAGTGGGCATGTGGACCAAATATTGTGACCGGCGAGTTTGAAATGTGCGCTAAGTCTGTCTTACTCTGGGTAGTAATTTTAGGTATGAGATATGAGCACCAAGATGACTTTTTTTTTAAAGTGTGATGAAATTGCTTCATCTTGTTGCCTTAATTGTGAAAATATCTCACTGTTCATATTCCAGGTCTGCATATATTTCTTGTATTTGTGTTTCCAGCTTTTCGTAATTATTCCGGAGCACATTCTCATTTGTCAATCAATGTCTCTTCCAGACCCCTGCCCTGGCCGACGCTACACTCCCCCATCCACCACCCTTGCCTCGGGGGGAAAGATGGCCGAGGCCCTGGGTGCCCAGGAGGCCGGAGGCGGAGCATCGCTGGTGGGCAAGTTGCGCATGGCCGACCGTGACATGGTAAGATGAACCCTCGTGGCCCCTTGTTTATGTTCTTATTATATTTTAGCAAAATTAAATACTTGATCATTTATCTGGCAGGTGCTGTCAGATCATCCAGGCGAGCTGGTAAAGACAGACAGTCCCAACTTCTTGTGTTCAGTGCTGCCCACACATTGGAGGTGCAACAAAACCCTGCCTATTGCTTTTAAGGTCAGAAAGCTTACATGCGTCCTCTATTTTTTTGCCCACAATTGGATGATATTTGCTGCTTGTAAGAAGACCCGAGATCAAGAGTGTCATTTTTGTCGCGAGTCACAGAGGAGTTATGACAGGAAATTTGTCATCGTCTGCTCATATTACGACAAATAGCATATATTTTTCTAATCTGAAGTCAAGGAAAATACTTTGCTCAACTATTGTTCAGTTGACTTAAAATTAAAACATTAACTTTGATTGCCACCAAAAATGCTTTCAATGTTTTAAACCCAAAGACCATTTACAGTTTATTCCAGCAAAAAAAATATGAAGAGGGAGCATTTGAATTGCTTTAGCGGGCCATAACAAGTGATGTGATTTGATGTGATGTGATGTGATGGGCTGGATCTGGCTTCTGGGCCTTGAGTTTCATACCACTGCCTGACCTCACTTGCATGCGAATCCAAACCACTCTGTCAATGTACTGTGAGGTGTGAAATGATGCATGTGTGATTGCACTTAATTCATTTGAAAATATCCATATAGAACAAATCCTGGAATTTATCTATCCACGTCTGTCTTTCCGAGTGACGTAGAGTGACAGGCAGAACACTGATATTCTCTTTTACACTGGAAGATACATTTAACCTGTGTACCCACTTGCTGCCATTCATTGCTTTGTGTTGACACTTTGTTAGTATAACAAGACAAAATGATTATTTCCATTTATATACTTTTTATTACATTTTTCTTGACCGTGAGAGATTATTCCTCATGTAAAATATATGCCATGGCTCATTAAAAGGTTGGTAAACACTGGTTTATACAGTTGCAGAATGCAGCAAAACACTATGTGGTAATATATCATTTTTTCTTGGCATCAGCACTGGTCTGTTCAAAGAATAGTCTGTCATTTCCGTGGACACGATCACCACCACCATCATCATCATTATCTACTTTGCTCGGCTGTTGTGTTGTTGGATGTACCTTTCCCACAGTGGATTAACAGTAAACTACAAGTCACATGACTGCAAAAAAAACCAAGAACAATTATTCAACTGCTATATTATCAAACGCACATTTGAGCTAACGCCATTCGATGCAAGTCATTAATTCCAGTCGTTGTATTTTTTTCCATGTGTGGGATTAATTCACTTGTTACATCCTGTTGACTTTTGCACACATCTTTCCTGCACTTTCGGCAAAAACGCATTTGTGGCAATAGTGGCTTTTAGCCACAGACCCGACTCATTTAGTGGGTTTGCTGCATTAGCTCGCTCGCGGGCGCTCACACTTGCGAACATGCACGTGTCCGCATGTGCTGTGTCACACATCCTAATGAAGCACTAGTTACACGTTGCCGATAATTGTTATGATGCAAGAATATGATGGCTGTATATATATGTACATATATAGATTTTTTTCTCTGCATTGAGTTGACATCTGAACCATTTGTCAAAGGCTCATATTTTAAAAGGTTGGATTTTTATTTGACTGTAATTGTCCTTTTTGAATTGGGATGCTAAAGGGTTATGCTGACAAGCTGAGTGTTTACCTCATCAGTGTCATTAGTGTCATATTTTTCACAAATCAGACTTTGACGCACAGCAGAAAGTGAAACAAACAATCATGATTGACACGTTTTTCATCTGAAGTGGAATTATCTTTCCTCAAAGCATATCTTTCTTGCATTTTTTTACATGGCGAGAAAAGCTCCATATTAAATGAATGTGTTGTTTGAATTATTATCAGCGGTAGCTTTGTGAACTTCACATCAATGGAGTATGCTATTTTTTTTTTCAATCATGACATCAGCCGAGTCAAATTCTGTTTTGAGTATATTCCGTGGACCGCATAAACCGGATCGCGGCCCTCATATAGCCATAGTTTGAACCCCTAACTCAAAAACTTTGCACACTGTTGATCAGATTCTCAAGTCCTTTGTTATTAATTGACAATTTTTTTGGGGGGGTGGGGGTTCCACGGCTTGATCAGGTGGTTGCGCTTGGCGAGGTCCCCGATGGCACCATGGTGACAGTGATGGCAGGCAACGACGAGAACTACTCGGCGGAGCTCCGTAATGCCACGGCTGCTATTAAAAACCAAGTAGCCCGATTCAATGACCTGCGCTTTGTCGGCCGCAGCGGGAGGGGTATGCTGTTATTTACTTGCAAACCTACACCTCATTTGTGCACAAAATGCACATTACACTGACATATAAACACGGGAAAGGGCAAGTGAATACAAGTTAGTATTCATACGAACTTCTTGGTCGAGGTATTCCCCCCCGCCCACTCTGTTACACATACACACACACACACACGCACACGCACACGCACACGCACACGCACACACACATGCACACGCACACGCACACACACGCACACACACACACAGTGCACACGCCCAACTGTTAGGCAAATAGTTGAACATATCTATTTAAAACAGCAGTGTGTAGGTACAGTATGTGACAATGTGTTTTAAAATAGAAAAAGAAAACGAAGAGCTTTTATCTCCACATGTGCAAAGCATAATACAAATCTCCCGTGCTTGTATTTTCCCTTACAAACTCCAACATTTATGGACAAATGTCGGAAGATTTCGCCAACTTGTGGCACCTGTGATTTGTTATGATTTGCAGTCCAGGACGATGGGACAGCATTCCACGATTGGATTCCATGCAACATGGTTGTGTAGCAGTGCTCGCAAACGATGTTTCAACACCTAAATATTCTTCCAATATATTCACAAATAAAATTTGTCTTGAAAAGTTAACTTACATCTCTGTCTTAAAAATTAAATGTTAACCAGTGTTTCTACGCTGAATACAACTGCATTTATTACGTAAAAATGTCTTTATTTAGTTATACACATTCAAATAACTACAGCCAATGGATGACGTCTACTGTTGCCTATGAATTTATAATGTGATGTAAATTACCCAGGTAATATTCATCCTTGTATAACATTCGTTTGGAACGTTAAAAGGCACAGCAGGCATTTTATCCCACCGGAATGTACAACACTGTTTCAGAATAATTCAAATGATTGCAAATGCGAACACAACACAAAAGTGGTTGACCAAAAAATGACGAAAACAAACTATTTGTTCGACTAAACACATTTACACATTTGTAAACGCCTCTGGTAGGTCTGATGGCGTAACGGTGATGAAGGAAAGATGAACTTACTCATCATTAGTCAGAGCTTCCCGTTTAGCAGAAGGTGTTTTGCATACACTGTTTGATATTTGCGTAAGGTCTTGGCAAATGTACTGACCATATTGTTACTGTTTATTTTAATTCATTACTTCATTTTTTTCCGGACATGTTTCAGCTGCTCTCTTCAATAGCTACTAAAAAGGGACATTGTTGCTCTCTCATGCAGCGAAATAAGGTACCTCAAATAGCTGTCGCACTTAGCAAAATATGACAATTGCAACAATTCCTATAATCCTTAAAAGTGTGTTTAATGTTATATTGTTAGCGTGCATTTCAGCACATAAACATGGTAAAAGTCAAGTGTTTATCTTCTGACATTGTCAGTCAAAACTCAACCTTGCTATCCCATAAAGGGCTGCATGTTGTATTGGACGTCCATATCAGACTATTAGCGTATGTGTGTCGTCATTTTATGATTCATGTAAGATAAGAAAACCTTTATTTGTTTCACAATGGGGAAATTCCCAATTACAGCAGCAAAATTATGAATGGGAGAAGTAGAACAAAAAGTATCTAAAAAAATTAAATGATGAAATATAGATGGAAGCATATCAAAAATGGGTGAGTGGCCATTTTTTATTATATAAAAGAATGTGCCCAAACCTTGTCAAAATCTTGAAAAGTTGTTGAACTAAAGTTTCCCTTCATCAACAATGTATCAATAACACACACACACACACACACACACATAGGCAGACGCATACTTGAACCGCCTATTTGAGACAGACGTATGGATGCAGCATGGCAGGAAATTAAACTGAGTCATGTAGTGCAATTTTCTTCTCTTCCTCTGAATGGATAAAAGTTTGTAAAAGGGTTGCGTGTATGTTAAGAGACGCAACTTCACTGCATAATTACGGCTATTGAAAGAATGTCTGCAGGTCAAATAAAATGGGTTTGAACAATTAGACGACACTTGAGGTATTTTTCCATTTTGTTTCATATCATCGCTTGCTTTCTTTTCCCTCTCCACTTTTCACAGGCAAGAGTTTCACCCTGACCATCACAGTGTTCACAAACCCCTCTCAGGTGGCGACATACCAGAGAGCCATCAAAATCACAGTGGACGGTCCCAGAGAGCCCCGACGTGAGTAACAAATGAAATATCGTGTGGCACCCATCAGGGCTCTTTAAATAAATTTCGGAAACACACTACCTTGAAGCGATCGAGATCAAATGATTGCATTTTGTAGCCATAATTCTAGTTGAAAGTCTATTTGTTGTCTTGTTTGGGTAAGCTCGAAAAACTTGGAATCCTTGCTTCTGAATTCACTGTTACGTGAGTGAGTCACTGATGCAAATGCGAACTTCCTCTCTCACTTCAGCTCTGCTCTCCACAGTTAGTGCACTACTGTCGCTGGTCCCTCACACACTTAAACATACAAGTGCTTATGCGGAAATAGTGAAGCCCCGCCTATTTGAAGTTCACGATTCACCACTTCACCTTTTGGTCTTTTTTGTCCGTGGAGTCTATCCTCAGCTATTCATCCCAAACCTTCAAAAACATGTATTTGGAGGGTTGCAAGATGAGTTTGAAATGATGTGAAAGTGTTTTGTGATGAGAATTTGTGGTACATTTACAATTTAAACTATTAACATGTGCAATTATAATTACAAAGCCATGTCTCGTAAAAATGTAGTTTTTTGACACCATCTCGTGATATCTGGGTGCTAAGGAAGTGTTGGTACGATACAGGACTTTGGCCTGTCTACTAGAAAAATAGTGTTTTGGCGCCAACTTATGCCATCTATAGGAAGTTATAAAATGTATTGAGCAAGGGGGATGGTGGCTTTGTCAATTACTCACAGTTTTTCACGATTGGTGGCAGGGCTACATAATAGCGGGGAGATTACTGTACACGCACACACACACACACACACACACACACACACACACAGACACACACACATCCATTAGTAGCTTTGAAGTGTAACCAACACCACAGACATGTGCATGCGTCCATAAACATAAACGCACACACGGACAAAGCTGTATTAAGCTCTGTAACGAAATCATCTCTTAGGTCATCGCCAGAAGATGGATGACATTAAGCCTGGCTCGTTGGCCTTTTCCGAGAGACTCACAGAGCTGGAGCAGCTGAGGCGGAGCTCCATGAGAGTGACTCCCCCACACCATCATCCTCATCCTCATCATTCTCATCATCACCATCATCAGCCCTCCGCTTGTAACACGCGTCAGTCGACGGCAGCGGCCACATTGCACTCGGCCACGTTCTCCAGCCCCGCGCACACCCAGATAGCGACTGGTAAGAACAACAACGTGATGCAAAAGATAGGGGCTCAGATCAAAAGTAAAAGCTGCTTCTATCAGCAGACTTGATGAAACAATTTTCTTTATCACAAGAAAAACATGTCAGACTCAGATGAACGACACAGACACAAAAATACATCGAACTTCATTTTTTCTTTTCATCTTGTTCCTCATTCCGCGATGTCACAGAAACACAAACAGTGCTTCTGTAGCATCGCGGAAGCTCACGGAGGCACTAAACGATGGTATCGTTTCCTCTTCTTGGCCGGGTAGTGACGCTGAAAGTGTCAAACTAAAAGTTAATACACGTGCACAATATACGTCTCCAACAAAAAGGGAAGCTACTCATTGTTGTGTAACTTCCAGCCAGTCACACCTCAAGATTATCAAACTGTCAGGGTTGGATGTAATCAATCAATTCAATCAATTTCTCACAACAATTTAACAATATAAACTAATCAATATCAATATGTAGCACTGTAGTTCTGTATAGGTAAAGTTGGACCGGTGTTTCATTTCGCAAAGATCAATTCTATGACATTCCTAGGAAATCACAACGTTCTATCACTGGTGGGCTATTTTTAGAACAGGCCTGCGCACTACTCATGTGGTCCTTGGTGGCTACCATGTGGAATATTTCAAGTGGAATATTTCATCCACCAAAGGTGCGATTTACATTGGAAGTAAAGTCAAACTTTTTTTTCAGTAATATGTTGTGTGTGGCCCCACAGAAACGTCATATTGTGTTTGTGAAATATGAAATAAGCCGCAAAATTGACCCATTTTAATCCAGCTCAGGGGACAGCCATTTTGCCATTTGCTGAAAATGAAAATGAGATCACAGTGCCCGATGGATTGTATATATATATGATATATATAACCGCTTATTGGTCATTGTGAGAAATGAAACTCCCAGTGGCCATATTGCATTGCCATTCGCTAAGTATGCCTTACTTGAATAATATGATTTCTACGCAACTTTTTCATGTTATTTTCCGTCACCACCCAAACCCCTTCGCCACTACGATGTCATTTTCAGTTGACAACAGGTGGCAAAATGACAGGACTCTGAGGAGGATAAAAGCGGTTGGATTTTGCTGCTTAATTTGTATTCCACAAATACGATTAAACAGAGTTCCGTGTTTTGACTATCATATACTGAAAAACCGATCCTTTGGATTCTAACATGTACAGTGTACATCGGTTGCACATAGTTAAAATGTCATAAACCAATGTAATTTTCCCGTGTTTTCCTCAAAAGTAAAAACGTGATAAGTGTTAGTTTCATACATTTTAATCATGTGCAACTGAAAATCTGGTACATTTTTCTGTGTAATCAGGGCACCTAGAACATATTATTGGAAAGTAAATATTTAATGTGACTTACAAGTTAAGTGTTGACAATTCAGAAACGAAAACTTAAATGATGTGACAAGCATTTAACATTTGTTCATTCTGTCCTTTGTAAATTTCCCCAGTGTGGGACAAATAAAGGATATCTTATCTTATCTTATCTTATCTTATCTTTTTCAGAAGGGCGACAGATGCAGTCATCTCCAACATGGTCCTATGACCAATCCTATCCCTATCTTGGACAGATAAGCACACCTAACATCCACACGACAAATCCCCTTTCACCAAGTCGCTCATCACTAGGTGACCTGTCCTCACGTCTAACAGGTAACACACACATTTCAAGATTATAATAACACCAAAAGACCCAAATCATAATCATTGAACTTTGCCCTCATTCAGGTCCCGACCTGACCGCATTTAGTGACCCAAGGATGACCTTGGAACGATCTTTCACCTCTGTCCCCTCCTTGCCGGACACTCGCTTCTCAGACCCGCGTGTGCATTACCCCCCCACGGCTGCATTCACCTACACGCCCCCGCACAACCCCGTCAACAACGGCGCCCTCGGCATCACCATGGCGACAGCTATGGCCACCACACCCGCCGGGAGGTATCACACTTACCTGCCGCCTCCATACCCATCAAATACGCCGCACCAGGGCCAGAACAGACCCTTCCAATCCACCTCCTCACCATATCACGTATACTACTCCACGGCTGCGGGCTCGTACCAGTTCTCTATGATGGCCGGGGGAGGCAGCGGTGACGGTCGTTCCCCTCCGAGAATCCTACCGCCTTGCACTAACGCCTCGACAGGCTCCCCACTCCTGCACCCGTCTTTGCCCAGTCAGAATGAGGGCGTAGCTGTAGAGGTGGAGTCCAGTCATAGTAGTTCCCCGGCAAATGCGGAGGCTGTTTGGAGACCTTACTGACAGGAATCAACAAGCATTTTCATCAATGCCAAGTGTGGCTGCACAATCATCACTAGGTTTTGATAGCTGTATGAAGGTCAGCAGCTCTACAGATTTTCAGGAATGTTCAGTCAAAATGTTTGAGGTCAAAGGTCATATTAGTACTTTGAAATTTTGCAGATGATCTACATTCAACCAGATTGTATTATTTCAGATGTACATTGACTCCAGAGTTAACCAGACTCGTAACTCAGATCACTTGTCTCAAATTAACTTTCCCTCTTAAAATGAATGGAAATGGCATGAATCCATCCCCCCCCCCCCCCCACAATGCTGTCTTCTTACAAATAATGCTGTCAAGCTGTATCAAATTCACATGTAAATACCTGGAAATAAAAGCTGAAATGTTGTTTTGTTTTATTATATCGCCACCCTCTTAAAATAATGGCCTAATGTCTTATATCATGTATGGAATATATTGCTAATATTTTGATTTGACCCAGTTGAAGAATAACGGCTCCATCCATGCTTCACTGTAGGTATTGGTGTTCCTTTGGTGATGAGTGTTGTGTTTGCGGCAAACATATCTTTCTTCCGGCTCAGAATTTCTACATTGGTTTCAACAGCCCTTAATAATATATTTTGAGCACATCTCCAGTTACAGTATTGGTATTCAGAAACGGCCTCATTTAAAAAATAATAATAAAAATAAATAAATAAAGAGTTTTTATTGAAAACAATCATTTCCTGGTCAGAACATTTTTTAAAGTGTTGAAAATGGATTGCGGACTTTAATGATCTAATGTTAATGATTGAACATAAAACGTTTTTGGGGGGGTCTCGGGAAAAGCTATGTTTTTGATGAAAATGAAAAACATGTTTAATGTGAGACTGAAAAATGCAAGAATTTAAGACAGATATACAATTGTAAATAAAATGTCTCCATTAATTTCGGAATTTGATCCACATTCCAGGCCGGTTGGTCGCAGTAATGCGTATGAGCGCTGACCAACCACCATTTTACTCAACAAAGAACAAGCCGATGACGAAGAAGAAATGTCACGTCATTCGGCTGAGGCGCCAGGTTTTCAAAGCACTGAATTCTCGGTCCATTCTGTTTACATGACTTAATCGTTACGTTTTGTATTTAGCGGCTTGACTTGCTGTCTCCACAATGTCTGAAGAGTTGGGCTATTCTCCCAGCTTCAAACGACCGTCGGACATTATGCGAATGCGACGGAAAAGAGCCCGCAGCGAAGCTTTTTCCTCGAGCCCAAGTGGTGACACGGGCGGTATTGAGAAAAGTGCCTCTTCCGCGTCGTCGTCATGTGTCCGACCCTTTTCGCCCGGGCCGCTTTTCTTCAACGACCACACACGCTCCGTTGGTGGGATGAAACGCAGGAACCCGTTCGCAAACATTGACAGCAGACACAGCCCAGGGAAGAAACGTAACCTCGGCGGAAAAGGCGACAATGAAGCCGGCGGAGACTTCACAACAAAAAGGGACGACTTGACTTTCTCCGAACTGTTGAGCAAAGTAGAAGATACCGGACGACAAGATAACGATAAACAGGTGATTGAGCCAAGGCACACATTTTTCATGCGACTTATCTCACGGCACACCAACAGACAAAATGTCACAGGATGTATGTTTACGGATTTCACCTCGTCCTAATTTATTCACAAACCTACAGTTGTGCGTTGCCTTCTAAGTCTAGTTCGTCTGGAGATCGAAAATACCCGTATATTCACAAGGTTTGGTCAAGGTTTAGTCATATAGAACATTTAAATTAGAGTAAACCATGCCCTAAGCAAAGCACATATTAAAGATAACACGATGAATAACATACAATACAGAAAAACATTACTAATTAAAATAAATTAAGAATTTCTACATTGTGGGACAAATAAAGGTTTTCTTATCTTAAATGAAGCAGAGTGAACCTTCAGGGATATGCAGGTTCATTTGCCCTTCTGCCGTCTGTTTCAAGAGCATTCACTTTTGCTGTCTCTCACTATACACTGCTAGCATGCATACTTAAATGAATAGTAGTGGCTATATTATCTAGACCAGGGGTGCCCATTAGGTAGATCCTGATCTACCGGTAGATCTAAGACAGGTCCCAAGTAGATCCGAGGAGAACAAAAAAAACCCAACCATTTGTGTGTTTTTGTACATGTTAGTAATATATATTTTTGTGTTAATGTACGCTGCACCCTAATCATCCTATCAGTCTCATTTTCACAAAAAATAAAAAATGAAATAAAGCGGGTAAATCTTGAATTTACGGTGGCGCGTGAGTACGTCACCGGAAGTTGTTTGCGCTCTGCAGTCTGCAATTGCAGCTTGTAATCAGAGCTGTTGCGCTCTATCTTTTATCGTCATTATTCTCATTCAGAGTTTGCTTCGTGTACAATTCACCGAGGGCACGGGCAAAGAATAGGAATCTCGGAGGGCCCAGGGAAGCACTTTAAAACTGTACGAGAGAGCTACGATAGTAAACAGGCTGCAAAAGTGCATCGCATGCCTCAGTTTCAGGCTGTTTCTCATCATGACGTTCATGTGTGCGTGTGTGTCTGCGTGCGCGCGCGTGCCGCTAAGGGTAGATCCAGTGAGGTTAGTTGATCAAAAAGTAGATCTTCGATCCAAAAAGTTTGGGCACCCCTGATCTAGACGCAGGGGTGCCCAAACTTTTTGGACCGAAGATCTACTTTTCGATCAACTAACCTCCCGGGATCTACCCTTACCGGCGCACGCACGCACACACACACACAAATTTAAGATTTACCTGCTTTATTTTATTTTTTAAATATTTTTTTAGTGAAAATGAGACTGATTAGTGTGCAGTGTATATTAACACAAAAAATATATTACTAACATGTACAAAGACACACAAATGGTTGTTTGTTTTTTTTCTTCTCGACACTCCTCGGATCTACTTGGGACCTGTCTTAGATCTACCGGTAGATCAGGATCTACCTAATGGGCACCCCTGATCTAGAGTATTTAAAATAACTACACTAATAGTTTTGGGACCCATCAAGGACAACTGGGTCATTTCTCTTGGCACACCTGATGACTTCACACAGCAAAACTAATGTGTCAGAGACCCCAGCTTTTGAACTAAAGATTTGATATGTGACCTTTCTTTGCTCCTGCTGTCCATTTCTTCATCTTTTTTTCCCATGCCAGAAAGGGTTTTCCCTATCTGAAGATGACTCTCTCTTCGAGGAAAGTGAGGAAGATGTTAAATCACAGCTGCTGAAGGTAAATGGGGATAAAATGTCCTACCCTTCCACTATGTTTTATGCAACAGTGCACAGTAATCATGACATGGGATTTTCAGAATGTTTCATCAATACCAGTAGGGTTGTGCGATATATACAGTATATTATGGAGATGATGCGGGAGGGGTGTGTGTGTGTGTGTATACATATCAGAGGGTGATACTATAGCTTATTTTCCTCCGCTAAGTAATGTGTCTGCGCAGATCAGAATTTCTTTGAATTTTCTTGAGGGACATCAACATTTTGACATTCCGGTGCATTTCTGTTACTTGTTTCTCCCGTCTCTCCATCTAGAGCCCACAGGCCATTTCCTCTTTCTCCATAGAAGCCCCTCTGTGCACAGAGTATCCAGCCGACTGGAGCTTGAAGACCCGTCTCATTTTTACTTCCTCACTGTCGCTGTCTTGGTCTGAGCAGCCCAAAGCTCAAGAGGAAGCCTCTGGGCTCAGCCAGCACTGCCGAGCACAGTTTAGCTCATGGCCGCACAATCTACAGGTACAGCGACCTTACTGTTGTGTCCTAAGGGAGGTTTTCTATTTGGTTCCTTTCTGCCACCTTCAGGATTCTAAGTCGTGCACGGAGCTTCGCTGTGCTTTCCAGCAGAGTCTGATCTATTGGCAGCATCCCACTCTGTCTTGGGTGCCACTATTCCCCAGGATCAAGGCTGAGCGCAGATTTACTGGAAAGAGCGCTCCCTGGGCACATGACGCAGAACTGCAGCGGTGTCTCATGAGTGAATGGTAAGGATGCATGTCATTTCAGAGTCATCTCACAACACTCCACCAAACAAAAATGTCACAAAGGTGGTGTTTTCACTCCAAGTGCCTCAACATATGAATTTTCTGAGTGCTGAGGCTGATAGGTATTCTTTTATTTGGCAGAGTAAAATGGAGATAACGGATTAATTGTCCGATAGATTACAAAAACGTATCCGTTCAGCGTCTTAACCGTTCAGTGAAGATTTTAATCAAAGGCATAACACCTGACCGTTTTACTATTCCTCCTCCTTTAGTATTTGTTTCACATTAAAACTGAGAGAAAAATCGCAGATTTTTGGCAAATCTTTAAATTTCATTATCTTTGCCTTATATTTTAACATATCAATGTGTAAAAAAAAAAAGTAAAAAGCGCTTATGTGCTGAATAATCAGTTGGGCCCTAATTATCTGTAGTAAATGAGTCATTGTTTTCTGACTTATTAAGTGAAATTGGTGAATTTACCACAGCATGCCTGATGATCTCCCAGAGCACAGTAGTTGGGAATCACTGGGCTAAGTTCATGGTTCATGGAGTGTTTCACAAATGCACATGAATCAAATAATTCTGTATGTTTGTGCAGGTCAGCCAGTCTGTCATCACTCTACAGTCTACTAAAGGCCAGACTTTGTCCTTACTTCTATGTCTGCTCCTATCAGGTACAGATGTTCTTTATAGCTTAAAGAAATAGCATCTTAATTGCAGATGTGGAGGGGAAGAATAAAGATGTGCTGTTCTGCAATCCTCCCGATTGCATTACAGCACATCTGGTTTGCGCATAGGCCTCACAGTGCAGAGGTGCAGGGTTTGATTCTGGCCTCCCTGTGTGGAATTTGCATGTTCTCCCCGTGCTTGCGTGGATTTTCTCTGGTTTCCTCCTACAATCCAGAAACCTGCATGGCAGGTTAACGGAACACTCTAAATTGCTAATTGTCTAAATTGCCCCAAGGTGTGAGTTTGAGCGTGGATGGTTGTTCACCTATGTGTGCCCTGCAATTGGCTGGCAACCAGTACCCTGCCTACTGCCCGAAGACAGCTGGGGTAGGCTTCAGCACGCCCCATGACACTTGTAAGGATAGGCGCATCAGAAAATGGATGAATGGATGGATATTCTGCAATCCTGTGGCCCTGAAACACTGTGGCATCTTGTCTTACTCGCAACAAGGGCAACAACTACAGTAATGATTATTGTAGTACAGTGCACTCCGCTTAATAGAACACCGGTTAATAGAGTAATCCGCTTAATAGAGCAAAATAGAACAGGCCGTAAGCAATGAACATTGTAAACTAGTGGTTTTCGAAGTGTAGCTATCGCGATACTGTACCACTATCGCGAGAAAACGCGGTAGTTCTAGCCGTATACAGTAACAGGTAGCACGCGTCACTCCACACATAGACACACGCACGTCACAATGGCTTCAACTTCATTCAAGAGACGAGGGCTATCACCTGCGGATAAGAAGGACATACTCGGACGATACGATGCATTGCCGGATTCTCAGAAGGTACGCCTGCGGTTTCCAGGACTTCCCTCTTATCCAGCGCATTGAGAGGGAAGTCAACCGCAAAATTATGGACTCCTGTTTCCAGACCAAAGTAACGAAATTTTTCTCGTGATTTGAGATGTTTGACTGAAGTTGATTAAAGTTGTTGTTTGATTAAAGATATGGACGTCCACAGTCGAAATATCTCTTCTAACTCGTCAGCAGGGGGTTTTCTGCGTGCATAACTTGGTCGTTGACGTGTCTGAAGGTGTACCTAATAAAGTGTCTCCGGTTAATATAAACCCCGCTTAGTAGAACAGAAGCGCTTCGGCCCAATGGTGTTCTATTAAGCGGAGTGCACTGTAATCGTTTAATTTGGAGGGGTTGTGTTTGTGTTTGTGTGTGTGTGTGTGTGTGTGTGTGTGTGTGTGTGTGTGTGTGTGTGTGTGTGTGTGTGTGTGTGTGTGTGTGTGTGTGTGTGTGTGTGCGTGCGTGCGTGCGTGCGTGCGTGTGCGCGCGCACACACGGTCAGTTCACAGTGTTGTTTCGGGCCGCCGGACTCGGAGGCTCAGGAAGCATGAATGCCCTAATTTCCCCTACGACCAGAGGCCTCCGGGAGGCCATGAAGGCAGAAGGTGAGTTATTGCAGAATCCAAAAGGATGTTTGTGTGATTAATCCTTGCCATTATTGGTGGTCAGGTATCGAGTTCAGTCTGCCTCTAGTGGAGGAAAGGACGATGAGCAGAGAGGCACCGAATCTTCGCGATGAGGAATGTCAGCAAAAAGAGTGAGATGTGATATTGTACCTTGAGCTTCATTTCTAGGAAAATGTACTGTTGCTTTCCTGAATTAGCATTACCGGTCGTCTTCTTTTTTTCCATTTCAATTTTATTGACAAAAATGTGAAAATTAGATTCACTGGACATAGTTATGCCTTGCCGTGAAAAGTAAAAATAAATAAATAATTGAGGCACCGCTAATAAATTGACAATATTGATTTTGTAAAAGTGTAAATGTAGTGCAAATTCAGCTCCAGTTACACTTTGTCATTTCAAACACATCTTACATGACCATCAGTGACATGAAAAACTATGGACTTGTACTACACATGTAGCACAGCAAAAACATATGATAAAAACTCCATAACTCATGCTATCAATCTGAGCTAAATTTTGCTCTTCTCCAACATACAAAAATTTTAGTCTCTCAATTCAGATGCATTACTTCAGCATACTTGACACCGGTCACTCCTTCTCTTTGTGAGTCAGGTCTTTGGTGCCATCTTGTTGCTTCTTAAGGCATTACAGAGAGCACAAAAAAATCTGGATGTCTTAGTTTTCTCATGAATAGCAGAGGATAAGTTCCATAGGAAAAAAAGAAACAAATAGCTGAATGGTGAGCCATGAATTTGTGGGACTTCACTGTATTGACTAGTAATAACCTGGGGTTATGAGACTGATCAGTGGGAGGTCGTCAGTGGGTCACGACAAATAGTCTTGAGATTTTTATTGTTGCCATCACATTTTTGTGCTTAAAAAATGACTCGTGCAAATACTGTACACTTGATATTTTAGTTAATGTTTTGGCCTTCCTGCTCTGCCCCTTGTTTTCATTTTGGAGACTATTGGAACACTGAATAATATAGTGATCCATCTATCCATCCAACACAGTAGCTGTGAGCACAAAGACGATGAATTGTGCTCAGATGACCTTGAAGCTGACGACGACGATGAGGATGGAGGAGGCAGCCTCTCGTGGCTGAAGGAGATGGGAGTCCAGGACAAGATCAAGAAGCCAGACCGCATCAGTGTCCAATTGTATCCTCTAACCCATTATTAAATTAATGGACAACTATTTTAATCATCAAAAAATCATATAGAGCCATTCTTTTTCTTAAAATCGTCCAAACTCTGTTTTCTGCCTCCCAGCAGTAATTTTGTCTGATTTCTGTCATCCTTCATGAAAGCATACTGATTAGTGTTTTGTTTAATCAAAAACAAAAAATCCAGGTCCTGAAAGTAAAAACCCTGTCACACTTTTGCTTTAGGCACTTCAACTCCTGGGGCAGCTTGTTAACCTGTCGGTTGAGTCGGAGCACTTGTGGCTGAAGCCCAACTGGGGCAGGCTTTATACTATCTATCCATCCATCCATCTTCTACCGCTTATCCGGGGCCGGGTCGCGGGGGCAAAAGCTTTAGCAGGGAAGCCCAGACTTCCCTCTCCCTAGCTACTTCTTCCAGCTCTCCCCGGGGGATCCCGAGTCGTTCCCAGGCAAACTGGGTGACAGAGTCTCTCCAGCGTGTCCTGGGTCTTCCTCGGGGTCTCCTCCCGGTGGGGCATGCCCGGAACACCTCACCAGGGAGGCGTTCAGGAGGCATCCGAATCAGATGCCCAAGCCACCTCATCTGGCTCCTCTCGATGTGGAGGAGAAGCAGCTCGACTCGGAGCCCCTCCCGGATGACCGAGCTTCTCACCTTGACTCTAAGGGAGAGCCCGGACACCCTGCGGAGAAAACTCATTTCGGCCGTTTGTATCTGGGATCTCGTTCTTTCAGTCACGACCCATAGCACGTGACCATAGATGAGGGTTGGAACGTAGATCGACCGGTAAATTGAGAGCTGCACCGATCCGCCTGTCGATCTCTCGCTCCCTCCTACCCCCACTCGTGAACAAGACCCCAAGATACTTAAACTCCTCCACTTGGGGCAAGATCTCCTCCCCGACCCGGAGGGGGCACTCCACCCTTTTCCGACTGAGGACCATGGTTTCAGATTTGGAGGTGCTGATTTTCATCGCATCCGCTTCACACTCGGCTGCGAAACGCTCCAGTGAGAGTAGGAGAGCCCCGTTTGAAGGAGCCAACAGCACCACATCATCTGCAAAAAGCAGGGATGCAATACTGAGGCCCCCAAAACGGACCCCCTCAACGCTTCGGCTGCGCCTAGAAATTCTGTCCATAAAGGTTATGAACAGAATCGGCGACAAAGGGCAGCCTTGGCGGAGTCCTACCCCCACTGGAAACGATTCCGACTTACTGCCGGCAATGCGAACCAAACTCTGACATCGGTGGTATAGTGACCGAACAGCCCGTATCAGGGGGTTCGGTACCCCATACCCACGAAGCACCCCCCACAGAACTCCCCAAGGGACACGGTCAAACGCCTTGTCCCAGTCCACAAAACACATGTAGACTGGTTGGGCGAATTCCCACATACCCTCAAGGACCCTGCTAAGGGTGTAGAGCTGGTCCACTGTTCCACGGCCGGGACGAAAACCACACTGCTCCTCCTCAATCTGAGGCTCGACTTCCTGACGGACCCTCCTCTCCAGCACCCCTGAATAGACCTTACCAGGGAGGCTGAGGAGTGTGATCCCTCTGTAGTTGGAACACACCCTCCGGTCCCCCTTTTTAAAAAGAGGGACTACCACCCCGGTCTGCCAATCCAGAGGCACTCTCCCTGTTGACCACGCGATGTTGCAGAGGCGTGTCAACCAGGACAGCCCCACAACATCCAGAGCCTTGAGGAACTCCGGGCGGATCTCATCCACCCCCGGGGCCTTGCCACCGAGGAGCTTTTTAACCACATTGGTGACTTCAACCACAGAGATAGAAGAACCCACCTCGGGGTCCCCAGACTCTGCTTCCTCCAAGGAAGACGTGTTGGTGGAGTTGAGGCGGTCTTCGAAGTACTCTGCCCACCGGTTCACAACGTCCCGAGTCGAAGTCAGCAGTGCTCTATCCCCACTGTATACAGTGTTAGTGGTGCACTGCTTCCCCCTCCTGAGACGTCGGATGGTGGACCAGAATTTCCTCGAAGCCGTCCGGAAGTCGGCCTCCATGGCCTCACCGAACTCTTCCCATGCTCGGGTTTTTGCCTCGGCGACCACCAAAGCTGCGTTCCGTTTGGCCAGTCGATACCCATCAGCTGCCTATGGGGTCCCACAGGCCATAAAGGCTCGATAGGACTCCTTCTTCAGCTTGACGGCATCCCTTACTGCTGGTGTCCACCAGCGAGTATACTATCTGTACCTGGATTTTCCTCTCCGGTGTCATCCTTAACAGTTTGAGTGCAGTCGCAAGGAGGGCCGAGCGGTGAGCGTGGATCACAGGCCGGAGTCTGTGGTGTGTGTGGAGGGGCCGCACACATTCACGCTCATCAACTTCCTCATCAACTGCAAGAGCGTGGTGGCAGCGGCTGGGTCTCAGGCCGGGCTACCGCCGACAATCCTGGCCCCTGTTGCTTTTAGGGGTGCTGCAATGCATTCGCTCAAGGTAAGCGCAGGTGGAAAAAGTACTGCCGCTTTATACTTAAGTTGACACATAATATATTCTGCACTGAAAAATATAGTGAAGTCAATTCTGACCGACCCTGTCACGTGTATTTACATTTGTTTCTAAATACAGATAACTACTGGAAACACCTTAAGATGAAGGCCAGATATTTCTTTAAAAAAAAAAAGTCTGGTAAAGCTAGAATCAGTAAATTAACTCTTTTTTTTTAAAGAATCTACATGGGTGTAGAAACAAAGTACAACTCCCACCATTGACCATAAACAATGTGAAATGTCACGACTTGCAATCCCAGTTGATGAGCCCGAATGCGTTGTGATATCCTTTCAGGCCCGCTGTGTGAATGTCAAGAGCCAGGTTGGTTCTTCCTACCAGAACACTAGCAGTATGGAGGTAACAGGTACATAGCAGACACAGGAGCGGTCCCAAGCCAGAAGGGCAACTGGGACTGTATCTACTTTTTTTCCCCCACTCAGGTCCAATTCTGCCATCCTCTCTGCATGCCATCACAACCCTGCTACGGCCTGCCCAGAAAGGAAACTTCTCGGCCACTCTTTACACACATGCACCCACAGCCATCTTGAACATTCACGGAAGCAGGCAACAAGTAAAGTGCCCGGGTGGGTGGGACAAAACTTAAAATATACACTTTGCTAATGTTTTTGCATTTTTATTTGGGATAGTGCGCAAATGGGTCAGAGGACCTCTCTGCATTTGGTCTCCATCCAGCCACCATCCAGCAACTGCAGCAACCATCCAGCCTGGGGAAGGCAGCGCTCACACAGATTACCATGAACAAGTACAGCTACACCTGGAAGACGTGATTTGGTTCTGGTTGACTCAGCATAGCCAAACGGGTGCGTGCTTCCACCTTCTGCTTTTGTGGTTAAAATGAAAGTGCACTAACATATCTACTCAAAATTTTGACTTTAAAAACGTCTTTGGGAGTGAATGAGTTAAACGTCTTTTCAGACTTGGTCCAGAATTGGCTGGTAGTGAATGAGTTAATTGCTTCAACTACATGGAAAAAATGCTGCTGTGTTTATCAAAAACAAGAGCAACGTTTTTAACACTAAAAGCATAAGTAAAATCAGCAACTGTAACATTATGCGCAGTTTGAACATTAACATTGTGTCCAAAGAATTGGAAAACGAGTGGTGGGGGGGACTGATTAAATGTAAATGTGTTAAACTTAAATACAGTTCAGTTACATTGAACTTTTTAGGCAGTCGTTACTTTGTTTACTGCTAGAGGGAGCCGTGTGCCACTTTCAATTGTCTATTTGATGTGACTGTGAACGCTTGTCTTTCTGTGGCACGTGTTTTGACTGGGGACCAGTCTAGGGTGTTTTGCGCCTTTTGCTTAAATTGGTATTAGGCTTCACCTCACCCAGCAGACCCCATCGGGACATATAGAAAATCAAATTGATGGTTTGTGTACTACATAAATTATTAGACAAATATTTCAGTTTTATGCACAAATTACACATGGAGTCATACAATATGCACTTGTCTTTATTTTATATGCCACTTTGAAATCTTACATTTAACTTTTCAAATGACTTGAGCAAATATTATATACAATACTATAAACTGCCAGCTATGATAAACAAATGTACACAATCATTTCCTTACCGTTATTTTTTTGGGGTGTAACTTTTTTAAAATGTCATAATTCCATAACTGCAGTTATAAAAATACCATATATTTCTTAATTCGCTTCTTACTTGTGCTGACAAGTGGTACAACTTATCAACATTATTGCTGCATTAGCACAGTAGATTGTGGAGCTCTTGAGTAAACATAGAAACACATGGCTGTTAGCAACTGTAAAAATGTTTGCTTTCAGAAAGTGCTGCACTTTCATGGAGTTAAAAAAATGAAATGGAAAGTATAACAGTTAATACAAAACACAAATCAATGCACTTCAAGTGAAGTGGGCATGATGCATGGTATTGTTTGGCTGTGTTGCCCCACAAGTCCCCTCACATCGACTCACTTCGGAGTACCAGACATGACATGACATGGGGGGTTGGATATTGTGGCACAAAATTTAGAAATTCTATGCACACAAGACACTAATTTGTGACCACCAGTATCTGGTGGCTCCAGCCAATAAGCACATAAAGTGCACCTTCTCTTGAAAAGGTTACGGTATAGGGTAGGTTTTAAACTACACGTCAGAGATAGGGGTATGAATGAATGATAGTTTCCGATGGGGATCAACTACAAAGATATCCTGAAAAGCCTGGCATTGCAAGGTATTATTAACAAGAGGCATTTTTAAATATAAAAAAAAAACAACAACAACCTTACCTTAAGGACATTGTGTACTGCAGTTATAGTTAGGTGTGCTCTGTTTGCTTATTCAGACATACAAATTGCTCTTGGGAATGATATTTAATCCATAAATTAGTATTATGGTTTCTGTGCATGTGATACTCTTTTTGTGTCCACAAATTAGTATTTTGAGGTCACATTTTATGCGCACGTTGTATACTGCATTTTTCAGATTACAAGCAGTTTTATTTTTCTCCCCTAAACTTTGAACCCTGCAGTAATGTGGTATACTGTATTTGTGGATTTTTACCGACGAGCCATCAATAGATTTACCCATTCTTGTCAGTCATATTTGACCAATGAAATGAGCAAATACGTCACAGTGGATCAATGCCAGTGTTCAAGTCCACCCTCATACTGAATGTTCATCAGCTATTTGCAGTTGGAGCAAGATGTATAGCTGCGAGAAAAGGATAACTGTGAGACACAGACTCTGGAAAGGGACAACAACACAGAAGGGGCACGTGCGGCTATGTGACGAAGCAATTGAGAGCCAAAATAAGTGTCTTAAGTTGTGTTTCACCAAAGGGAATAAGTGCAATAAATACAGCTGTCTCTGCAGTGCCACACTGGTCTAAGCTCATCTGTGAATTTGCTTAGTGTGACGCCAAGAGTCTGAGAAGGTTTCTGGAACGCTGTGTAACTTTGTCTGTGTTTGGCATTGTTTGGAGTGAGGAAAAGCATCTACTGGTGTTTATAAAATAGATCATACCCTAGTTAATAATGTAGAGACCCGCGGTTATTAGTCCGAAATGGCTTATGTATGCACAAATTAGTTTTTATGGCTAAAATTAGCTGTTGCGACTTTTAATCAGGTCTGTTTTGTAGTCCGGATATTCCAGTAAATATCATGACTACAAATAAGCACCGTATACCTTATTTGGTGGCCACTATTAGGTGTGGGTCTCCATAACTTGCAGACTGATTAATCAAATAATACAAATGGTGAAGAAGTGACATGCGCCTTAAAATGAAAACAAAAAAAAAATTCTGCTTATTCTGTTATTTTTCAGTAGAAGTGTGTGTGGAGGGGGCATTTTGTACACAGTGATTCAGCTCCTGCAAACTGACACCACCACCCATTTGACAGTCAACTTAAAGCACTTTACCTGAGTTTTTTCATGAAGAACGCTGTTTACCATTAGGCATGTTGGTGCAAAGAAGACGTTCACACCATGCATGCTTTGTCAAAAGGTTCCGATGGGATAGGGTGTGGGCTTGGGTTAAAAGGAGAGAGCCTGGATTTAAGCCTTGCCTTGGGGCTTTGAGAGCCTCACCTCTTGGCTGGGAAAAATGCCATGTAGCGACAAAGTCAGCACAAGTCCCGTCAGAATAAATGTTGATCGATATCAACTGCTACTGAGTGAATGGGTCAATGGCAGAAGGGGGTGCCTGTGGGAGGTAGGAGAGATGGTTTCGTGGGTGGGTAGCATACAGCCATTTACTATGGGAAAGAAGAGGATGATCTGCTTGTGGAGTAACTGCAAAAAACAACCCAAAAAAAAAAAAAGACCATCATAAAGCAGGTCATTTGCAATTAGGACAATAGGTGGTGGTGGTACCTCTGAAGCCTGTGGATCATGTGCGCCACCAGTGAATCCGAAATGCCAGGGTAGGCTTGCTCAGCCCGCAAGATGGCCTCCTTCAAGTCGTCCAGGACCACAGGGTTCCGGTTCACTTGCTCATGTCTGGCCTTGAGCTGAAAACATTAACACTTCTTTAGAAGCAACCTGATGGGTTCTTTATTTATTTATTTATTGTGCATTTAGAGGCTGAATTGTTACCTCGGCTAACACAGGAGTGATGACTGCGGACAGGCTCTGTGAATAAGGCTTCTTTGGAATGTCTTTAGTCTGCACAGAATAATGGAAAGTGAGAGAAGACCAATAAAGTCGGCAATAGTGAACAACAACGCTATCATCTGTGTTTACAAGTTCAGTAGTTGTACTAGGGATCAAGTGTTTGGAACGGTTAGGGTGGAAGACAGGTGAGGGAGACTATGGTGAAGTTACTCTGTATCACAGACATTACAGTGATTGGTTTTTTTCCTAGGTTTTAATAGTGTTTAGGCAAGTCCAAATTTAGAGTTACATGCAACCTTGTACTGTAAGTGATGGGCAGCACTAAGCTTTGCTGGAAAAAAAGAAAAACATAAGACGCAAGAGCCAGAAAAGTCCCCTACGAAGCACAGAGGATTTATGCCCATGAATAATGCTGTACTTTATGCTCAGTAAAAGTTAGTGTCAAGGAGGTACAGTATGTTGAAGTCATAAATCAACTTTTTAGGATTTTTATATGTCGTGAAGGGGCCAAGTTTAGCCTGGGTTGTGATTGGAAGGAGTGTCTGTCAAACACACAACAGAAGTCTCATTATTGCCTGACAATTGCTATTTTTTATGGGTTCTGAAAACATTTTAACTGTTTAATGTTGTAAGTTGGAAGTGATATTTAGGCGCGTTAGGATCATAGTTTGTGGTATACATGTATTTACAGTTTAAACCATCAATATAGATAAATGTCAATTTTCTTGGGAAGGTGGGCCATGGCAGGGCTTTAATGTTCAGGTATGATCGAATGGGCGAAGGAAAGTGTCAGAAGTGATGTGTGGCAGAAGAGCAGCAGCTAAAGTGGAAAGGAAATGTTTTAAGGATGGAAGTGAGATCAAAAATGTAACTTGTAAGGCTTGTAGATGGTAGACAATAGACAGCCTGTTGTGACAAGAGTTGAAGAGGCTGAGGACAGGAAGAGATGGAAGAAAGATGACTGTGGCAACTCCCGAATAGGGTTAAGGTCAAAAGGAAAAGAAGATGATACCCGACATTAAAAAAAAAACCAAACAAGTATTGGACACAATTGATTTGGAACATAATTTGTAGCTACGTGGCACGGCACCTGCTCAGTTGCCCCTGACTGCCCCTCGCCATTTTGTAGCTTCTTTGGATCCTTCTCCCGGATGGTAAAGATCCAGTTATCACTGCCAAAGTCGTTTCCACCCGATGCCTGCCCATCGTGCTCCCTAACGTACATATCAAACAACTCATCAGCTTTATGTGATGTAGCATTGCAAAGTCATACAAATACACAGTGGTGGCAAAAGTAGATGAAGAAGAGTGATTTAAAAAAAAAATCAATACTCGAGTAGAATACGTACAGATGCCGGTACAATCTAATTAAGTACAGCAACTATTTGTTCTTTACTTTCCAGCACTGCAAAAACAAATATCGTAAATGCTATATGTGAAATCCACGATATAGAAAGACACCGCAGACATTCTATTATTAGCATTTATGGCACTTTTTCTTTAAAGATCTTTAAACACACCTTGAATATAACACAAACACAATATGATCGATGAAAAATTTTTTTATAAAGAAAGTAATGCGTGTACTCATGACAAAGCTGCCATAACACCGAATATACCCGTTTCAACACTGAGGTAAATGTGTTTTATTTGTAAAAATAAAAAATACACAAAATTGTTGTTATTGTTATGGACAATGTTCCACCTGTGTGAGCATATACTGCGGTACAACTGTGCATTAAAATGGTCTCGGCCCTTCTACATTGGTGACTCTGTTTATTTGACTATTTATCAATTTTTTTTACATGGCTGTGCTGGCTGGCTGGCTCTGTTTTTTTCTTTTGGAACTGCTGTTTTGGACTTGCATGACAAGTCATGATGCCACTCAGCTCGCATTCTATAACGTAGAGGAAACGAAAAGGTACCGTACAAGTAATCGGTTAAGCAAGCGGCACACTATGCGTCTAGTAACAGAACACCACTACCAAACAGTGGCTCTCAACACTATAGGTACGCTCTATTTGGTTGAATCAGTAAGTACATGTATATTTACGGGACGAGTGAGATTTAAACTAAAAAGCATTTTGCAAAATGCTGGCTTAAAAATAAAAATGTAAATCTGGAACCGGTGATGGGAGTCCACCCCCTCACCGTACACTGTGGCAGTAAACACTTACGAGTCAGACTCATCCGAACTGGACTCTGCGGTTCTTGATTGCTCCGCCTTCCACCGTTTGTACTTGTCCACCAGCTCAGTCAAGTAAGATGTCTTTTTAGCGTGACGTACAATTAGCTTATGCTTCAGCAGCTCCTTGGCAGTCGGCCTCTGCAAAAATAAAACACGCAAAAAAACATTTTAAATTTAAGGTTGAAGGAAAACATAATGGCCTAATGGAAATACCTACAAAACTGGGCTCCTTGTTGAGGCAAGCCTCAATAAACTCCTTGAGTGGCTTGCTGTAGTTTCCCTCCAGAGTCGGAGGGTTGTTCTTTGGGATCAGAAATAAAACCTTCATGGGATGGAGCTCAGAGTGTGGTGGTTCTCCTTTCGCCAGCTCAATGGCGGTGATGCCCAGAGACCAGATATCTGCCTTAAATGTAAATGTTCAGAGATGTTGCCACAATTTTGGCTCAAAATAATTGGAATCACAAAATTTCAGTGAAGATGGGGTTTATAACAATTATAGTTTGAGGCTGTAACAGATTCACTCAATTACAAATGAACAAAATCAAAAACCTAAAGAAATTTAGACTGACTATGGTCCTGGAAAATTTTGCGTTCGACCTTCAAGGTTCCCCTGTAACACCTGTATCATGAGGTGTTTGTGTTTTGCTCACCTTAGAATCATATGCAGACTGTTTTATGACCTCAGGAGCCATCCAGAAAGGCGTGCCTACAAATGTGTTGCGTTTGATTTGAGTGTCGGTGAGTTGGCCGGCAACACCGAAATCTGCCAGCTTCACCTCGCCTTGCTCAGAAAGTAGCACGTTGGCAGCTGGGGTGAGCAGAGTTGAAACAAAATGAACATTCAAGATTAAAGTCACCGCACTTGTTTGATTTTGAATTGAAAAATAAAAGCAAAAATCTGCCAGCCTGTGCACTTTTGGACATTAGACATTGTGAACAGCAACAAGCAAAGTAATTTTCATACAAGCAAGACCCCAATGAAATTGACTTGAAATGACTAAGACAGCGGTGTTTTCTTCATCTAAAATGTATGAATTTCCCAAAATAGTGGAAACAGTTCACCAACTCCATTTAAAAAAAAACAATTGGGGAGGGGGGATTAGCTAATCATGCGTAATGTTCGAGAGCATCATGGGGTCCAAAATCATAGACGTAATAGTTTCACGTCAGCTGTTTTATTTAGGATGTTCTTCTGCCAGTAAGTTGAGTCTCTTCCAGTATATACGGCCAGCATACTGTAAACAGTTTGACCAAATTGCATGAAAACATACCTTTGATATCCCGGTGGATCTTCTTCTCAGAGTGCAGATACTCCAGCCCCTTGAGGATTTCTCTCAGAATGGTCGCAATTTGGGTCTCATCAAGAGCACCAGGCTCCATCTTAGAAAGACAAAACATGACAAAAACAACACATATAAATGATAAAATATGTAATAATTCGATACTTAACATTTGGGAAAAAAATCGGCAAAGGATACAAATGATATTTACACTGGATTATCCACAACCCCCTTCCATAATGTGTGATATCCAGTAGAACAGATGCATTAATATTCTGCCTTTAGATTAGAAAGATAATTAAAGGTCGCTAGCACCAATGAAGAGGAACCCGCACCGACATGCACAAAAGGAAATTGGAGCATCTTGAGTGGAATTATTCTGCTTCAAAACCAAAATTTGCATTCTACAGCACTTTTATGTGCATCTACTCATGCTCCATATGTCTCCTTCGATTGCATGCCGCAAAGTCTGACACCAAGTCTGTAACTGAAAAAGTGTTAGACTCTTCAGAGCTATATCCACATAATGTTCTTTTGATTTTCACAAGTGTATTACACTTTGTGTAGTTTTCACATACTCTCCCACACACAACAAAAACAATCAAATAAGAGCTCAGTGGAGTGACTCACTCACCAAATCTAAAGCTGAGCCTCCTCCTAAATACTCCATGATGATCCATAACTTGGCATCCTATACAGTTGAGGCACATCACAAGAATCATTCACAAATGTGGGTGACAAAGATGTTCTGTCCATCCCCAATTGTAGGGAACTAATTGGCTGAAGCTTCACCTTCAGGTAGGAGCCATAGTATTTGGTGACAAATGGGCTGTCACATTGGCTCAGCACAGTGATCTCCTGCTGAATATCTTCGATCTCGTCCTCAGCTTCCTCCAGGTCAATGATCTTGATGGCCACCACTTTCTGAGTTCGATTGTCAATGCCTTTGAAGACCTCGCCGAACGAACCCTTGCCAATGCGCTCCAGCTTGGTGAAGAGCTCCTCTGGATCCACTCTGACATTCTGCTTAGGATGGATGAGTATTGGTACATGCAGAGCGGGGCAGTGTGTGGGGTGTGGGGAAAATCGTGGCTTTAAAGATTAATAACCTTCTTTATATTTGTCACAGGAAAATCACTTACCACTCGAATCATCTGTAAAAGATAGCTATCTTGATGCTGGTTCGTGTCAATCACTTAATATTTGACATTTTTCACACATATCTAATAAAGACCCAAAAAGGCTGCGCTTACCTGCATGCCTGGCAGGTTCCCAGGGGGATGGGCCATAGTGGGATTGGCTCAGGGCTCCTTAGCTAAACCAATGTCCACCACTCGTTATGTTTCGCAAGTGTGGGCAGCTGGGCCCACGGGACTATAAGGTCCGGATAATGTTTAGCCGCTATTGTGGGGCTCAAATAGTGTCAGACCCTGCCCTCCAAAATAAACTGCATCATTAAAGGCTGGACAAGCTAACAGACGCTTACAGTTAGACAGGCGATGATCTCAGAGTTATTCAACTCCTTCCTTTAATTTGACGCCCGGAAGACGTTAAGCGATAGCAGCAATTTCTCATGTTGTTCGGGACGCAATAGGAAGTTCTTACAAAGCCCGTAGCCCGCTGTCACTTTGTAAAAGTGAAGTCTTTCGGTTAGTACTAGCTCGCTACATAGCTAGCCAATCATAGCAGACAACCGAACCTTGTCAGCTAGGAGTGGCCTCAAAGAACAACGACCCAGGCATGGCACATGTGGAACTCGAAAGAACTGAGTCCGAACGCAAATATCTTCGCACTACCTCATCGTCATGTGGTCGAGGCAGCCAGTGTTTTGGTTTCCTTCCTCACATTAGCCCCGAACTCCCGGCCATCTTGTCAGAGTTATGACGTCGTACCGTAGGGCGGTTCTGGTCCGGACGACAACACTGGCTCGTGTGAGCCGCCGAACAAGTTTATTTTTTATAAGTGTGCGTTCAAATGTTAATACCACATCATTCAAACATAGTTAGCTAATATGCGTCCTTGCCTTATGGAAAAGAAATAAATACTGTGTGAATGCTGTGACTAATTCATTTAAAGGAATGGAAAAATTAACTACATTATTTGAAAAATGTTTCATTTCATCAGTCTCCCTTTTTAACATAAGCAACATTTTTCAAACCCTTTTCCAGAACTCTGTGATACCCAGCACCATATGAATTGCAAGCCGTTAACAATTGCAAGAAAATCTTCAGAGACAACAGTTTTATATCAACCAAAGGTTAGCGTTCCAAAATACAGATTCAAGGCAAGCGTTGTATGAGAGGCTTGGGACTTCAAAGTCAGGTTTCAAGACAGATCCTTCCTTCCTTCCTTCCTTCCTTCCTTCCTTCCTTCCTTCCTTCCTTCCTTCCTTCCTTCCTTCCTTCCTTCCTTCCTTCCTTCCTTCCTTCCTTGCTTTCTTCCTTCCTTCCTTCTATAATTCTATCTTTGATCATTTCCTCCTCCTTCCTTTCATCCTTCTTTCTGACATTCCATCATCCCTCTTACTATTCTTAGCATTTCTTCCTTCATCCATTCATCTTTCATTCCTTTCTTTTGTATTTCATTGTTTTCTTGCATCTTTCCCACTTGCAATCCTTCCAGCTTTCCTCTCCCTCCTCCCCATTATAGACTACGGTATCCTGTTGTTTTTTCATCCTTCCATCTGTCTTTTTTTCCAACCTTCCGTTCTTCCTTAAAGTTTATTTAAAATGTACTGTACGTACCTATTGCACTTTGGCCTTCTGAATAAATCTCTTTTGCAGCAGAGATGAATCGGACTACTCCAACAAATGCAAAATACCACAGTACAGTATACAGTACTTAATTACAGGGACTAAAGAGCAAATGCAGTACTGTATCGACTTTGGCAAATGGTTTGAATGATTATAGCTTTCTCGTCCTGTTTAGTTTGAAGGTGTGATGTGTCAGTTGAAAAGAAGAGGTGAGGTCAATTGCTTCCAAGGGGGGCGGAACGCTGGATGTAATATACAGTACATTTCAACAGATGAATTGATTTAAATCTAGACAGTACAGTAAATGTGCTCGGTAGAGATAAGTGCTTACATACATAACAGTCTGACAACACTAAATTATATTCAAAATATTAACACAAATATAAGAGTAATAATAAAAACAATAAATAAGAATAATATATCTTTCAAAACAGGGTTATCCTTGAGGTACACTCTAAACATTTCTGATTGTATAGCAATTATTGATCTACATTTTTAAAATTTGTTATTGGATCAAGGGACTTCAAGTAATTATGTACCTCAGTCGAAAATACGGGGTGGGATTAAAAAACATCAATTTAAATGTGAAATTTCCCTGACAGAACATATAACTTAACAATAGTACATCTTTTTTAGATTCGATCACAGTAATAATTTGTTGTCCATTCAATATAATTCTGTAATTTGTTTTACATTGTATATAGTTTTCCAAATCTTTCAAAAATGCAGTGCTAATTGGGCAGTCAAAAAACAAATTAGTCACACTTTCAAATTCTGATGTACAAAAACAACACTTATTATCAGTATCCATCATACGTGAAAGGTACATGTTAGTTGGGTGTGTTTTATGTAGTATTTTTAAATGCAATTCTCTAACTTTATTTGTAATGAAGAGTTTACAAGGAACAAGCCACGCTTTAGTCCAACGAATGTTTCTAAATTGAGCATTTTAAAAAATCGCACGCATAACTTTATATAGAGAATCTCTATTTTGCAGGGATTCTAATACCAACTGGGGCATATTGGCAGCGTGTAGCGGTCGGATAAACGACGTGGCGATTTGCACATTATTGCATGCAGCAATTAACGTTTCCCATTTTTGACCAAAGAGAGGCGCCAGAGTACAAGAGTTTTGCCGCAGCATCCTTCGTCATTGTGCGGTACGCGATGGCGGCGGCACTTGATCGCGTGCCGCATACACTGAAATATGGAAATGATCACATATTGTTGTGATTTTATCTCCTTAATATTACCACATGTCGGCTGTTTATAAATGGAATTAGTTACACAGCGCTGCAAAAAAACTTAATGTGTGCTCCTGCGTCAATCATAATAACAAGGGCAGTGCACCAGTCACCGTTCTCTTGTTTTATTAGAAATTGTGGAATGACGACCGTATCACTGTTTCAATGATTTCGTGCGGAGGTTCTCTGGCACGATCCCCCCTCCCCGCATTTGTGTGGGCAGGCGCAACCTCCCTCCTCCATGCGTAAAATATGTAGGGCATGCTTTGCCACCTCCATTTGAGAAAACCAAAACCGGTAAATGTACTGTACTGCGAGTGGAAGGGAGAGCGAGCCATCTTAGCCACCCTCCTCGTCGTCAACCTTTATCAGCGTCTCAAGTGACGAAGAGCAACACATTTGGAAGGAGGAGGAAGAAAAGATGGACATTACCGACCAGGGTGCTCAAATGGAGCCTCTATTGCCAGCGGTGAGTTGTGTCTTTATTCATGTATGAAAGGTTCACGTTTGGCTATTACTCCTAAGAATAAAACACAAAACGGTCAATTTATTTGTTAAGATTCCTTGACTGTTATCCAATGCTTGCATTGCATAAATAAGCATTTCTAATCTTTAAGTGATGCACTGCAATGGGAAATTGGTATTTATTATTATTGATTTGGAATTTGGTATTGGCCAATTCATTAGTCACACATGCCAAATTCATTGGCGTTTAGGGAAAAATGTTCTGCTTTGACTGCCACAGACATAGATATATCAATTTACCAATATTTTAATTGTGGTTGTTCTGTACCAGTGAGATCTGTCTATCGTTTTGCCTCTCAAGTAACCAACTATGGTAGACAAAATATTAGACACACATCTCAAAATGTAATTCACATATACATTAATACACTACAATAATAAATATATTGTGTAAAATTCTGTCAGTGTATGTCAAAACATTAGCGCAGAGCAGTTTTTAGAAATAGAAATCTGAAGATCGCGGACCCAAGGCCCAGGGAGTGTACTTCATGCGCCCTCTAATACCTGCAGCCTCTTATGCAACCTGTGAGCTAGGATGAGGCATATTTCACTTGGATTTACCACGCATACTTTTAGCTAGCAAAAAGGCCCATGCAAAATTTTCTGAGATCCATCTTCGTTTTGGGATTAATCTTTAGGTGAGGCATAGTCAGATTGAGCACCTGTCCACTAAAGTCAGTGGCTCACTCCATATAGTCAACTGAAGTATCCAAACAAGAAAGTCTGAATTAATTGTGAACCCAGCCAATAGCTTCATCTCATCAATATTCAGGTGCTTGAAAAATAGAGGAAAATATATGTCATGGCTGAGAGAGATTTTTTGGGGGAATACACGGCATGCTTGTCCTCGCTGTTCTTCCTTGTGTTGTCATTGCATCAGCATGTTGTCATATCTCTACGTGGAGCGATTATTTCCAGGAGGCAAGTATTGATGCAATGCAATGTGATTTAAAGCAACATTTGCCAACCTTTATTGAGCCACGGCATGTATTTTACATTGAAAAAATGTACGGTACCGTACCAAACAATTACATCGAGGTTAATTTTTTTGGCAGGCAGAAGAGAAGGTACGATACTTTGCTGTCATAGATAGATGAGCAACGAAAAATGAGTTATTGTCAGTTAATAATGTTCAGACCAGTGAGATGAATCACTTCTTTAAAAGTTAACAGGACAAGAGTGGAAGAATGTTTACACATAAGGAAAGTATCACATGTTGATGTTATTAGACCACCACCCAGTATACGGCTGATGCCATAGCAGACCTAAATTACAGCACTAATAATTAACAACCACACTCAGTTCATCCAGCTCAAATCTTTCAAATACCGCTCATCTCTAGTCATGTCCGGTGTTCCACAGGGTTCTGTGATTGGCCCCCTTGTTTATCATTTTTCTTCTACCCCTTAATGTCCCCGTAATGTCTTCCATAAATACTGTATAACGCCTATTTGCACTGTTAGGCAGATGACACTCACCTCGCTTGGAGAAAGGCACCTGCAAATCAAATGTATTATCACTACCAAAAAGTTATGTCCCTGTCATGTTTAATACAGAATCATGTGGAGACTATTGAACAGAGTTGCTTATTTTTATGATTAAATTATCATTATTGTTATCCATTGATGCAATTTTGTTGTTCTCACGGTTAAATTCATCGAGAGCACTCTAAAATTTAATATGTGGAGAATTGACTTTTTAATTCCCCAAGAAGTGTGGAGTGTATGAACGCAAACACTTGTATTATAGTAGCGATCAATGTTTTTTCCACACTTGGGCTTGGGCTTCCACAAGTAGGAGCTGCTCGCCTCTTTGCTTAGTTCTGCTCCCAGTCATCCTGGTAACGAAAACCATATTTGGGTGTCCCGTCGATCATTTTCATGAGCCATTACTGCCCCTTCAAAACAGGCTAAGTTTCGAGACGCTGAAATAATTAGGTGAAAAGTGGACACCGTGAAACAATCTACTCTTTCCAAGTGTCCACATAAAACTTTTCACGATCCTTAATGGGTACTTGTTTAATTTCCTAAACCTCTTACCATTTTAACAGGATGGAGGAATTCGTTGAATTTGCTTTTGTGCTCAAATTTGAACTTGGCTTTTCTGATAAGTCAGAAATTAATCAAACATCCCATTCAACCACTAAAACTGTATCTGTTCAGGAATACAATAAATAAATCCAATTTTACATTGTAATCTGAGAAAAAATATTAGCCTCCATGTGATTGTCTGCCTGCTCTATGAATTATCACTGAATTGTGGGACAAATGACCTCTGCAGCAATGATTGGTGCCGGATTGGACTTCATGTTTTTTTGCCGAACGGGACTTGGCATTTCACGTAAGACTGTTGTAATGGTCCTTGATTGTGGTGGACTTCCATTTTATTATTCTACAAAAGCTACATTAAATATCTGAAACATGAGAAATGAATTTTGGTATGTTGGTGTGATGAATCAAAATTTGAAAAGTTCTTTGGAGAAGGAATTTACCCTTCAAAACTCTAGTCCAACAGTAAAGCCACATGGCCGCATCATAAAGTGGTCTCTCAGTGGACAAATCACAATCCTGTTGAGAGACTGTCGAGGGAGTTTAAGGTTAATCTTGAAGGTCTACCAGGAGACAAAACTAAATAGATTCGGTAATGCAAGTTGTGTTAAAGAAAAATACTTTTACTTTGGAAAACAATGATCAACATTTGTGCCTATTTTCTGAAATGTTACGGACCAACCAAGTAACTGAATAATCATTAATTCATGTCAATTTGAAATAATGTTCTTTTTTTACAAGGTGTGGAATGAAAGCACATTTTAAATATCAGATTCATCAAATAATCAACAAAAATAATCAACAGCTGAAACGATGATCAAAATTAACATTCGCTGCAACTCTTGCACCAGTTGTTGGCATCTTAACATTTTGGCATTTGGTTTTCTTTTAATCTTATTGACCGATGTCCTTTGATTGCAGGAACAAAGTTCGCAAGAAGCTAAAAATGTGGTAAGTACACTACTTTCATTCCCTCATTTAATTTATCCACACCATTTGCACTTAGCACACACGGGCTTGAATTTCTTAAGCCTGTATCCCACAGAGTAGCGAAGGTTTGCGAGTGTTTGCAAATGGAGCAGATGTTGATTCTTTTTTGTTGTTGTTGTTGTTTTTTTTTGTCAGGATTCATTCATGGTTGTGCAGTTGTTCGCCTGATGTTCAGCTTTCAGTGTTGTTGTTGGATATTCAGCAGTTTTAGTGGTTGGAAATAGTTTTTCATCTCAAAAATATTTTCAACATTTCTAGAGAATGTCATGCTTCATAATTAAAGTACAGTACAACTGGGTTTCGGTAAAGCTATCTATCTACTGTATCTGTTGATCCATCCATCCAATTTGACTATGAGTGACAGATCACAGCAAGTGGGCATGTGACTTGTAGTGCGTGGTGTGGAATACTTCTCAACCTTTCAAAGTTGTCAACTTGCCAAACAAGGGATGGAAAGCGAGACCGTCCTGGCTTTATTTAGTACGTGAGGGGTGTGCTGCATCTTACTTGATGAGCAGTATTATGCATTGCACTTCAAAGTCTATGGACTGTTGTACTGTATTTGATTTGTTGATTTTACAGGTTTTTTTTCTTCTTCTTGAGTTTTTACCACATAATAGATACTGTGATGTTTTTTTAAATCTCGCACACAAAAAATTAAGCCCCAAAAAATAACAAAAACTAAACTCAAATGAAGGGTTTGGGGAAAAAACTACAACTACCGGTAATCAAAATGAACAAACTCGCTCTGAAAACCCATTACAACTAATTCCATTTAAAAACAACAACCTCAAAACGAAATAAAAAAGTTCTACAATGAAAAATCCAAAAGTACTTGGGCTGTACCGACTGATGGGTTTCAGGGGGCATTGATTGTTGTTGTTTTTCTCTCCGTGAACTTTTTGGGACTCCAACTGTGGTGCAGTCCCTGACCCAAGATGTGAGGTGACAAATCTCCCAGGCTCGGAGAGAAACAAGCTGCGCTCAAATCATGGTAGCATCGCTGATGTCACAGCGCTAATCCCTGTTGAAGGGTGGGGGTGATGGGCGGATTGGCGGATGGATGCGAGTCAGAAACATTTGACCCTGGATGAGAGGCGACACGATTGAATCAGGGCTGAGCTGAGCCTCATTTCTTCCCTGGCCTTTTTTGGATGTGAGCGTGCCTCCTTGTATTCCGGACTGACGTCAAGGCGAGCTACGTCATCTTTCCGTGTGGGACACATAACCCTTCTGACCCGCTCATCCTGCCGTTGCCCGCAGAACAAGGGCGGTTAGCGACCATCCTGTCCCATCCCAAGGGACCCAAAATGCTCTCGGTGGACTGCAGCAAGATATTTAGTGACCAGGTAGGCCCTCAAAATTTATTTTATTCAGAAAGTTCTTGCCAAAGTGACGAAATGCGACGTTGTGCATGCGAGAGATCCCGAGGAGCTTGGCTTGACAGATGGGGCTGTTCTGTTCCGAGATTGAGGCTTATACCTGCTGCACTGATCCCGGTTACTTTATAGGGATAGTAATAATAATCATCATTATTAAAAAAAAAAAATATATATATATATATATATATATATATATATATATATATATATATATATATAGACAAGAGGAAAACAAAAATATTCATGTGTTTGCACCGTTTTGACAGGCCTTTCACACAGAAGGAAGAGTTCTGTTTTTATAAGTGGTGATGCTCTCAGTAGTTATCATTGCCACGGTAGCCATCTGTAGGGATGAAAAACCATGACAACTAAAACCACTCACCAATAGCAGAGACCCTTCCAGCCACCGATAATCCATCTTCGTCTTTGCAAACTATAAGCCACAGAATCGTCCTGTATGGAATATTTACAGTACACTAATGCAGTTTGAATCGCAAAAGATTTGCATTGCTTTGTCTTTCCGGTGATTTTGCTCAAGCTTGCATAATTTTGCCAGCCTTTTTAACATGTAGGCCTAAAACTGTGATGAATGTTTGGAGGGCAGTATCCTGTATACTTCCAAAGTAGCTCCCACAATAGTAATTTAACCTTCATTTTGTTATTCCCCAGTGAACACCCGTGAATAGCTTACCGCAGAAATCAGGTCACGCATTGTACCTGCATCCCAGAGTTACATGGTATTGGGAAAAGATGACTTATGAGGAGCATGTGTGAAATATATGACCCGAGGTCAGCTGGTCAGGGCACATGATATGGAAATAGGCATTTCTTATTGCTTGTAGGGAAATAGCTGGTTCTCTGGAGTGCATGGAATGAAACAACCAAGTTCAAGCTTTCTAATCAAGTGAGCTGTTCTTTACTGATTGTGATGTAACAGTGCAGCTAATGCACATAATGCACATAATCTCCCCAGCTGCCCACGACTTAGCAGCTGGGGTGAGTGAAGATCCGCTATATGACGATATGGCTCCGGGCGGCGGAATACATCGAAACATTTTTATGTCAAAGTCAAAAGGTAACCAGGGCTGCTATGTTAGCACAGTCTGGCAATGGCCAAGTTGTGTCATTAGTTTGAAATAATCGACAAATACTTGAATGTTCAGTGATGTTGTTGTGTTTGGCAATGCGGGTTCACTGCATGCACAACAATCCTCACAAATTGGCAAAATCAAAATGGATGAATCATACATTACTTTTTGAAAGTACCGGAATTGAATTGTAGCCAAATTAAATATTTTTGCTTTGGCGGTTCAGCCAAACATTTGGATACTCCATGTCTTAGTAATAACATGAATATCATATTTTGTTGTTGTCGCAGCAACCCCAGATTAACTTTTTTAAGTTGCATACGGTGTTTATTGACAGCTGTTAAAAAAAAGAATATGGGTGGCTGCAGCCACTTTTGCTTATGGATGTGCAGACATCATGACCTTCAGGAGAGCGGAATTGAAATTGGAATCTTTTCAGAGTCATTTCTACCAGAGCAAAACTGTACCTTATTTTCTTTGTAAAGACAGATAACCTTTTTATCGTGCCAGTGGTCATGAAATTATGGCTGTCTGGCACGTAAAAATTCTTCTGGAGTGATGATGGAGTGTACATGCAGAAACACGTGAGTGTGTCTCTTAATCACGCTTGGTTGCAGGTCCACCCCTCCTCCACTCCATCCATCCCGGCTCCCCCTGCAGTCTTGCTCACATGCTCCCTCTTCTTCCCTGAAGCCTGCAGCACACTCAAGAAATTCACCATTTCGATTCTTCTATTTGGCCACAGCACTTCTAATCATTCAAAGTCTGTCAGATTTCGTTCAGGTAGCAGTATCATTGCAGCCTATAAATAGAAACAGAGGCCTGCTGGGTGGATATTTTGGCTCATCATTACATAATAAGGGTTATGATACAAGTATTTGGATTTGGGTAGGAATCATGCGGTAATGTACAGAGGTGTACCGAGTTACCACACGAAAAATGTTAGTGCAGGGACAAGAAGTGCAAATGCGTCACACTCGAAACGTATGCTAGTCTGTATAAACAAATTTAGGTGGAGTTGAATGACTTCAGGTTTTTGGGAGTTGATGCTCAGGTGATATAAGGCGATGAGATTTGAGTCAACTGATTATTTGATGACATTCTCTCTCTCTCTTTATATCCATCCATCCATCCATCCATCCAATCAACTCTCTGTGCACAGCTCCAACAACAAGCATGTTCACTATCTTGGCCTTGCACACAGTTGGACTTTGTAAAACTCATAAGGCCAATTCACGTAACGTGTTATGTGGATTGTTGTAACCTTTATGAAATCTGACTGTCTGCGAGACTACAGCTGATAGTTCAGAGAAAGGCCAGTTGAATAAGGAGGTCTTTTGGAACATTTGGAAAGTAGTTGGTGATCAGCCACCGCTTGTCTCCGTTTCGTCGTCTGACCAGACGCTACACTATCTAAGATACAGTATCTTTTCATTGCGGCATGAGGACATTTGGCTAATTCGCTGTAATTTAAGGCTGTTCATTAGCCAGCATTCTCTAGTGCCTTTTCAGAAAGGCTTACAGTAGTTAGACTTGCATATTTTCCCTGTGACCGTGCTCCTGATCCCATTTTTAGTTTAATATTTCAGCACATTTGAGACACTGTTGCTTGAGTGAGGTAACTGTCTTGTTAAACGGTTTCAAGCGATAACTGTCATTGCAGAGCGATAAAGTTGATGTGTCGACTCGTCCATTAATCCATTTAAGCCCAGGGCACTATATTGTATGAAGCTTCGAATGTTGAACAGCACCGTTGAACAACCGGATTATGAAATATATTTGACATCTTTATTTTTAATTTTATTTAGCACACTGACTGTCTTTCATTTACCATGCAGAAGACGATTTTGATGGATAACATTTCCTTGCTGGGCATCATTTTATGCATTAAGCATGACTGACCTTTATACAGAACAGAGCAAAAACTGAACGCTACTCAATGTGGGATAGTCGGATAAGATCAGTCATGTGGTTTGTCCAATTTGAAGCTGATCAACTTAATGTTTCTTTTTTTCCGTTGTGCTAAGCTAACTATGTGGATGTTAATATTAATTGCACACACATTGATTATGAATGTCAGGACCATTTGTAACCGGCGTATTCGTCGCATAGCTGCCAAGTTTCAAATGTAATTTGTAGGTCGTTATTACAAGAGTTGTTTTGGAATATGTAATGCCTAGTTTCCGTAATTAGACATATACAAGGAAAGGGGAAAACAGTACAGACGCAAAACAGTTTTACACTTGATACACGTTTTACAGGTCTACTAAATGCTGCAGGAGCATGATGTGCTGTAAATGTGAAGCAAGACTTTGTGTTCTGTTGTTGTTGTTTTTTTTTGTCTGTGATCCTGGTTGAGTGGCTGAGTCATGAACGCTGACCTTAACTGAGGCTTTGGTTGTTGTTCTGGGTTCTTTTGTAACCGCTTGAATGAGTCGTCGATTCATTCTCGGAGTAATTTTGTTTGCCCTACCAAACCTGTAAACGTTCACCACAGTTTTTGTGGATAAGGTATTCTGATTGTGCTTCGCTGGAGTTCCGCAGCCTTGGCAATGATTTGCAAGCTTTTCCGGACTGGTAAACTTCAATCACTTTGTCTGTTATTTGTTTTGCTTAATTCATTTGCAGTAAATCGTGGCATGGCACGTTTCTTTATCAGATCTTGTAGCTGACTTTACATTGTCTAATATTTAAATGACTTGTTGAGTCAACAAATCTTGCAGTAATAATCACGCCTGAGTTTGACCAAGAAAATTAAGATCACCTTTCCAAAAAATGTAGTTAATCACAGTCAGCTCATGATTTAAGAAGGAAGCAACAAGTTTTCATTTCCCACACAGAGCCACGTACATTAAAAAAAAGTTTTTTTTACCTTTACAAATAAAATCATTCACCTTTTTGTGAGATATTGAGACTGGCTTGATGAACTGAGACTGGCACTTGCCGTATCTGTTCACCAAACACTTGATCTTCTGGCTCATCATCCACATGCTCTTCTGTGTGTTTGAGAGTGACGTGCTTCCCGTTAATCTTTGTGGGATGCTCAGAAAATGCCACGCTGAGATTGTCACGATGTACTGCATGTGTACTTATTTTGTTTGACAAAGCAGAGAGGCACACTGTTGATTGGTGTACGACCCTAGTGAGAATCAAGCAGTTCGGAAAATGGATGGATGGATGGATGTTCCTGTGTCTCTTAACAACATGTTTTCATCAAAATACCCCAAGGACAAAGAATCGTAGACATTCATACTGGATATTTGTTGTCATATTGGAATTAAGGCCCGATCTGTCTCCTGCGGTGAGCCAGCCCTCATCCTGCCCTTGCCTGGCCAATGGCAAGCCCGACTTTCGTTCAGTTGTCACCTATGGGGCTGGATCTCATCGTTGTGCGCCTGCTGGCGTGTTGCGCTGTCGCTTCTTTCGCCTCGTTCGGCAGCGAGTGTTCATGGCGGTCAGCTGTTTGCTTCTACTCAACTCGCCTAAGTCGAGCTCAGCGTGTGGCAAATAAATGAGCGCCCGAGACAATGAAAGCTTTTTTGTGGTATATGCACACAATGCCAAATATAAAATGTAAAATTTTAAAAAGACCTTGTAGTTTGTCACAAGTTGCTACCTGAACAGAAATGAAAAGGCATGATGTAAAGAGGCACGTCGCACCTGATGGGGATCTGAAATGAGGATTATTATGTCTTTGTGAAATTGGAGCTGCAAGCCTTCCTACAAATGCTACATGCTTGCAACGCAGTGGCATGCTATCAGGGCTTCAAAGTTTTCTGTTTTGCACTCACCACTGTCGGAAACACTGACCTATCTATTTATAACTTAAAAGAAATTGTATTGAGTACCGTACATTCCAGATGTCTGTTTTCTTCATTTTATGACATGCATCTTGGCTGCCCAGCTTCCAGTGTGTTTGTTGGATTATTTATTTATTTTTTTGGTCCAATCAGATTTTTGCATCTGTGTTGCCATTACTTACACTGTAGTCTGCCCAGGGCCTTCAAAATTTGGTGCGAATATCAGAATCATCTTTATTGGCCAAGTATGTAGAACACGCATTGTCTGACATGACTAACAAATCAGATTCCCACATTGACCTCTGTTCGCCTTTGCAAATGCTCAGACTGATATCAACCTTTTTTCTGTTCTTTGATTGGTTGATTAGAGCTATGGAGTGGGACGGCGGACTTTTTAGGGGAAAAAATACACACTTTGTGAGGATACTGGAGGTTGGCCAATACATTGCTTGGGAGGCTTGTTTGAACCCTCAAAAAGGATTTATTTGCCACTGCCAGAGCAACAACACCTTGCTAGCTGTTTTGCAAAAGCAAAACAGCGCTAAACAAGCTGTCTTACTGGGATATGGAAAAGAGGATGGAGATTGTCCATTAATAATAGACGTTACTCGTGAATAGTTATTTTATTTAAAGTTTGTTGTTTTAGTCGTATTATTAGACACAGCAAATATTGATTGTGAAATAATATATTAGAGTGTCTAGGTTTGTTTTTGGAGTTTGGAGCTTTAGTAGTAATTGTATTCATCCTCAAATGCAGGAAAATGCTTCTGTCTCTCTGTAATGCCCCACATAATTATAATTGGCTTTTGTATATTATTTTGCTGCAAGATTGTGGTGCTTTTCAGAAGTATATTAGGTCACTTTAGTCCCCACTGAAGGCCCACTATTACAATGAACCCCTGCAATTTGCAGGGGATATAGGCAAAGTCCTGCTGTGACTAGTGAAAAACTGCAAGTAATTAACTCTGTGCCATCTAAAACATTGTCCAAATTAATCATTTGAACCAGAAGTATGCCACAAACTATGTTCCCAAAACCTTTAAAATAATTTTAAACTCAGCTGACAATCTTATCCTTCAACATAAATGGCTTACTGATGAGTATGAAGTGTGAAAAAAATTGCACGAGAAGGGCACATGTAGCGGAGCAAAATCACATGAACACATGAAGCAGAGAAAGCAACTTTCAAAAACTGGATTCTCTTTGGTTGGCTTTGTTGTTATGTCCACGGATAGGGACAGCTAGTTTCACACTGTGGGTACAGTTTTGGACATATCTTCACACTTTGTAAGAAGAGTGTAAGGTTGAAAAATGTTCAATTCTAGGTTGCATACAGTTCCAATCGAGCCCTGAACCAAGCCTTGTCTGTGCATGTTTGTGTCAGAGGACTGATGAGGAAGCAGTGGTGGATCGAGGCGGAACCCGCTCCATGCTGAACACCAACTTTGAGAAGGAAGAACTCGAAGGTAACAACCCTGGCATTGTCATAAACTCATTCTTTGAAGCTAATGTTAAATTTAGAGTGAGTGGTTTGTACACCTATTGAATTTGTACTGCATGTTTGAAATAAATATTAACCCAATCAGTCAATTCATCAATCAAGCAAAAAAAAAAAAAAAAACATAATTTGTGTTGACAAAGCACAAGTGCCTTATTATTATTATTATTATTATTATTATTATTATTACTATTATTATTATTATTATTATTATTGTTGTTGTTGTTGTTGTTGTTATTTTTATTATTATCAAAAAACTGATGCACTAGATTAAAAAACTGATTGGAATCAGTGCCAAATGTTCATTGAGAAAAGTTTACTTGCATCGCTGATTACAAATAAACCCCACACAATTTGGTAAAATATTGTGTAATGAACCTGTCCTTCAATACACATTAGTTGTCTTTAATTTTTTAATCGGCAGATTAATGTACACTCCTTCCGTAGCCCAGTTAGTATACAGCTGGCTTTTGTTTACCTAGCTCGCCGAACTAATATATCGTGGGCCAGTCAGCCAAACATCAGTGACCTGATCACATCGTGGGCGACTGGTTAGCGTGTTGGACTCACAGTATAGAGGTTCAGGGTTTGATTCCAGCTCTGGCCTTTCTGTGTGGAGTTTGCATGTTCCCCCTGTGCCTGCGTGGTTTTTCTCTGAGTACTCCGGTTTCCTCCCACATTCTAAAAACACGCATGGCAGGCTGATTGAATACTCTAAATTGTCCCTCGGTGTGAGTGTGAGCGCGGATGGTTGTTCGTCTCTGTGTGCCCTGCAATTGGCCGACAACTAGTTCAGGGTGTCCCCCGCCTACTGCCTGCAGACAGCTGGGATAGGGTCCAGCACGCCCCGCAACCGTTGTGAGGATAAACGGATTAGAAACTGGATGGATGGACGGATCATACATATCACGAAACCAGACCACAATGATAGCAAGGAATTTTTAATACAGTTAACACTGTGACATGCCTAACTGATGGGGGTTTTTTCATCGTCATCTGGCAGGGTCAGATATAATTGGCAGTGTGGTGAGTAAGATGTTGTTTGTATTGCCTGTCTACATATTTTGCAGCACCATTTGGTTCAAAACTGTCACATAGATGCTAATTGTCAGCCATTGAGTTTCTCATTTCATGTTTGTGTTCAGGTAGAAAAAAAAAATCTAAAAATTGCCTCAATAAATGGGGGTACTCGTATTTCAAGGTGCCACTGTACAGTACTTTACCAGTGGTGCAAAATTCTGGAATAAAACATATATGTTTAAAATCTGGTGATCCAGTGGTTAGCGCGTCAACCTCACAATGCAGAGGTACCGGGTTCGATTCCAGCTCCGGCCTCCCTGTGTGGAGTTTGCATGTTCTCCCTGCGCCATTGTGGGTTTTTTTCTCCAGGTACTCCGGTTTCCTCCCATATTCCAAAAACATGTGTGGCATGCTGATTGAACACGCGAAATTGTCCCTCGGTTTGAGTGTGAGCGTGGATGGTTGTTCGTCTGTGTGTGCCCTGCGATTGGCTGGCGACCGGTTCAGGGTGTCCCCCGCCCAGCACCCCCCGCAACCCTAGTGAGGATAAAGCGGATCTGAAAATGGATGGATGGATGTTTAAAATCTGTGATGCAGATCTATTCGATTTGACTGAATACTGAAGCATCTCATATGGTGCAGGAGGCAAGAACAGGGCATTCACAGTTCTCTGACCGCTCAGCTGAGGGCCAGGCGAGGGTGGAGGGTGGGGGTGTGCAGCACAGGCCAGTCAGCTCGACTGCAGTAAAAAAAGGGGAGACAGTCAACTCAGATTATCTTCACTCTAACCTTGTGCATGCATGCTCAAGTTCTGCACGCACAAGTGTGGCTGCTAAAATGTGGGGGGAGAGCTTTCTAGAGGTGCCATTGGTTAGCCTGCATTCATGGGAAACAATCAATATCAATGTCCAATCCTAATTTTGATCAGCTCCAAATTGGATATGTTCACAGGTAACAACGTCCTCAATATGCCTACAGTGACTTATTAAGGTATAGTCAGTGATGTATATAAAAAAATAAATAAATCTGAATCTAAATGGATTTTACTTTGTCCATGCCTCGACTCAAAATTTTGTGGAAATGTTGGCGCTTTCTGTCTAATTCCAGGCGACTAGCCCATTTTACATCAATGGTGGACAACATTTTTTATAGAAATGGACAGATGGGCCAAATCTTCTGTAGATTAGATACAAATGAATAAAACATGTAAAATATGTACTGTACTTCATGTTAATGTTGAAGTAATCTAATGTTTAAATTGTATTTTTATACTAATTCATTATAATAATTGTTTTAAGTAATACAAACATTGTTGAAAGGCTTATGTGATTTAAAAAAAATATTCTGACTATTTACATCTTGATTTGAGCTACTTTTTTAATTGTATAAATTTTTATTGTGCTATCAAAACTAAATCGACGCTTTCAGCAATGGATATTTGACCACCAACAGTGCAGTTAGTTACACATGTAGACAAACAATATAATGACACAGGCATAAATTCTCTATCTTCTGCAAAAAACGACTAATATCACTGCAAGTACTGAGTCACTTACAGTAGTTGTGAGAGTCTTCTTCATTTTTGTCTGGATGGCAGTATTTCACTGGACCCAAGTTGCACACACGAGCTGGAGACGCAGTAAATTTGATCATGATGCACAAGCTGTTGAATTCTTGACATGATACAATATTTAATTTAGGTTTTTACCCTATGTTTTATAAATTACACTATTACAAAGTGCTGTTTTCTACTCAAAAAACATATTACAATTGTTTTTTTGTTTCTTGGGTAAGGTGTTAACGGATTAATGGATCCCCAGAGCAAGGAGGCTGCAGTATTAAATGTTCACTATCCAAACGTCTGTAGTTGGAATATGATGGGGGTTTTTTCTCCCTTTTGTTGGCTCCAGGTCACCGTACGCTGTACATTGGGGTACATGTTCCACTGGGTCGGAGATCACATCGCCGCCACCGTCACCATGGCCATAGACACAGGAAGCGGTCCAAGGAGAGGGACTCCATGACTGATGACGGACGAGAATCCCCCTCACACAGTCGGTGTCCCTCCTTCCATTCTATTTGCATATGACTGATTACATACTCTAGCTGCAGTTTTAACAGAAATGGAGCATTGTTGTTTGCTTCAGAAGACACACCAGCCCAGAGGGTGCAGTTCCTCTTGGGGACAGAAGATGGCGATGAGGAGCACATCCCGCATGCCCTGTTCACTGAGCTGGACGAAATCTGCCTCAGGGAGGGGGAGGATGCAGAATGGAAGGAGACAGCCAGGTGGGTCTGTTTTTGTTGCACCACATTCCATTTTTATCATCCCAATAGACGTTTTTCATGATGTTTGCAAACAATGGCAGGAAGTGATTGTCTGTCGCTGACTTTAACAGAAAACATTGTCATCCTCTTGTTGTGTTTGGTGTTGCAATATCAGACAAACATTCAACTTTTTGCTTTACTCCCCCCAAAATAATAAACTAAATTAATTAGGGATGGGCGAGTACAGACACCATGTACTGAGAATAACAGCATTTTTGAAAGGGGGTGGGGGGGGGGGGCGCGGACTCGGATGGAATTGCTTTAAAAGCACAGGGGTGGCGGACGATTATGATATGAACAAGGACGGAGGGATGATGATGGAAGGGTACCCAGGTCGCGGACAAAGGACAAAGGACAGAGGACGGGCGGACTGGCAAAATAGGGTTAAGTGCCAATCTCTGACAGTGTCATACTGTGGCTGTGTAAAATGTCGAAAAACAAGTTCTGGTTTCAAGTGGATTTATTGAACTCTGTGGTTAACTGACTGGACAATCTAAATGAGGGTGAAATCAGAACATTCAAAAAGAAAGAAATATCTCTTACTGTTCATAATTGTCTGTTGTTGTGTTTTTTGAAAATGTATTTATCAAAAGGACTAGTGGTATCAGTTCTCTCGATTGTTGTCGGTGAGTACTCAAGAATGAATACCTGTATTGGTATCAACCTGAAAAAGCGATCTCCAACAATCCTAACAATCCAATTCAGACCGCAATACTGAATAAATAAATAAACAAATAAATGCAAGCATCACTCAGTTTAACAAAAGAGCCTGCTTCTATGTGTTTATCAGTTCTAAAGTTTATCCAGATTTTGATCGTTTGGCTCCAGCTGAAATGATCTCTGTGCTCATGTGTAGGTGGCTGAAGTTTGAGGAGGATGTCGAGGATGGCGGCGAGCGATGGAGTAAGCCTTACGTGGCCACTCTGTCTCTACATAGTTTATTTGAGCTGCGAAGCTGCATTATGAATGGCACTGTAATGCTGGACATGAGAGCAAATTCGTTGGAGGAGATTGCAGGTAAAGGATGACTGTGAAACCTATTCTCAACTATTTGCTGAGCAGCTCACCGATTCTAATTTTTGGCACTTTCTATATCCATCCGTAATATCAAGTTGTTTGTGACTCTTGTAACACAGTGTGCCTTGCACTATGAATTGGCAATGCTGTACCTTAAAAATATAGTGAAACAAAACCGACCCCAGCTTCCTCTTCTTTTCAGACATGGTCCTGGATCAGCACGAAGTGTCTGGCCAACTGGGTCAGGATGCCAGGAGGAGGATCCGTGAGGCCCTGCTCAAGCAGCATCATCACCAAAACCACAAGAAGCTTGCCAACCGAATTCCGATTGTCCGCTCCTTTGCAGACATTGGCAAGAAGCAATCAGAGCCTCATTCCATGGATAAGAATGGTGAGTGTGTGGTAGCCATACACCGCAGGTAATATTCACGCAAACAAACTAATTAGATCCCAGGACAGGCACTGCAACAATTAGTCGGATTTAGTTATTGGCTACGACTATGCCATCAAAGGTTAAAAACGCTGTGGCAATAACCCGTTTTACGATTGTAATTTTCACAACACAAAAAAACAAAAGGGTTTTTCCATTCTTTTGACCGTCATGTTTTTCTCATCATTTTGGTTGACCTGACAGCAGTCCTTTCTTGACAGGCCAAACAGTTTCATCTCAGTCCCAGTCAGCCAGCACTGAGGGCAAACAGGACGTCAGCAGAGAAAACAGCGCCGTCGACTTCAGCAAGGTGAGTCACCGCTGGTTTTGCTGTTTATCCGTGGAAAGTGAGACCGGGCCAAATTATTGATATAAGATTGGGTACCATGTGGAATGGTCAACTTTTGCAGCTTATCCTGGGAAAGTGGACAACGTGTAACTGGAGGACCGTCCTATTTACATAATCATTGACCCACTCGCAGTTGTGTTTGAAAATAGTGACATTTTAGCTTTCACTTATCCAACAACATTTTGTGTTATCTGTATAATGCAGTTTCAATAGGGACGGTATCCAAGATGATTTTCATAAGGTTATCCAAGTCCATACTCCTCACACCCTAAACAGAACAAAAGAACCAACAAAATCAAAGCCAGTGCTCAGTCTGCCTTGTCTCATTAGATTCAACTAGAGCGCAAAAATACATCCTCACTATATTGCGTGGGCTTTCTCCAGGTGCGCTGACTTTACTCAGAGGTGTTAGTATGAGTGTGAATGGTTGTTTTTATGAGTGGCTAGTAAAATCATATGTTGTACCATCTTGGCCTGAAGGAAGGAGTATTCTTCGAGACAGAATTACTGTACCTACAGCAGATAGCAATGTATTGTCAATACTGTATATAGAAGCAGCATTATGGATGTGAACAAATAGTGAGGTCAGGTCAGGTCTTGCAATTATTGCGTTCGCTAAATTAAATTGAACTTGATCATTCCAAATATAATGATCAATAATCATGATCTATAATCTTTGCTAAAAGCAATTTATAAATAGTATTGTTCCCAGTATTGAGTCTTCTGGGACTCCGTGGCTAACTTTAGCTTTCAGAGAATTTATACCGTACCTTTTAATACTGTATTAATAAGCTTTTCACTTTGTGAAGCTGGACTTATATAGACACATAACATTTGTTCCATACTTTCACAAGTGCCTTTCAGTGACTACAATCCATTCCATGTCAGGGCCTTATTTAAGGTAGTTTTGTAGCTTGTCGTCATAATGTTTTAAATATTGGTGAAAAGCTGATTGTGTATAGGTATTCGGTTGGATTTGCACTTGGAGAATCCCAAGACACTATAACCAACCAATAAGCGATCCATTTGATCTGTCAAGTATTCTATTAGAGCTCAAGCCAGTTGATTTAGGGTGAGGTGCGGTACACGCTCAGGATGGAGCATTGGCTTAGTAAACCCAAGCCACATGTGGGGCAGGCAGCTATGTTATTCTGCCGAGATTGCTATGCTGATTTGACCTAACCTGGATCAAAGTTTTAAATTCAGTTCTGTTGTTTTCATTGCCACTGCTGATGTCATCAGTCATTAAAAAGTTTGCTTTGTTAGATTGACCTTCACTTCATGAAGAAGATCCCACCTGGTGCAGAGGCCTCCAATATCCTGGTTGGGGAGTTGGAGTTTCTCGAACGCCCTGTGGTGGCCTTCGTCCGCCTGGCACCTGCTGTGCTGCTCAGTGGCCTGGCTGAGGTTCCCATCACCACCAGGTTGCTCCCGCTGACCTCTGTGTTTCTTCTTGGACAGATGATCCAGCGCACTCCCTGACTGTTGTCCTCTGTGTACTCCCTGTTCATGCCACAGGTTTCTTTTCATCCTGCTTGGGCCTTTGGGAAAAGGTCCGCAGTACCATGAAATTGGACGGTCTATTGCAACCCTAATGACTGACGAGGTGAGGTTCTGGTCCGGGCAATGTGGAAGCAGCAATAATGACAGATTTCGTTGCTTCCTTGAGCTCAAGCTGTCCTATAAAGTGTGCCCAAAAATGCAAGCTCCAAAGGGATGAATGCGCAGCACGCAATGATTTTGCTCAGTGCAACCAATAATGCCAGATGTTGCTTTTCCACCCTCAGAATGAACTTCAATAAAAGTGTTTGGATACCAACCAAACTTTTTACCTCCCCAGGTTTTTCACGATGTGGCTTATAAAGCCAAAGACAGAAATGACCTTGTGGCTGGTATTGATGAGTTCTTGGACCAGGTGACAGTGTTACCCCCTGGAGAATGGGATCCCTCCATCAGAATAGAACCTCCCAAAAATGTGCCCTCTCAGGTAAACTCTCACGCCCACAAAAGCAAGAGCCAGAGGTGTTGTTTTTACCCGTTACGAGTTTCATTTGTATGTTAGTTTGCAGGATTACATTTAAACTTCACCAGAGTGTGGTACATGAAAAAAAATCTCACTCCACACAACCAAACAATGTCACAAAAACTGGATTACACAAGGCAATTGCTTTATAGTGGAAGAGCATTTACTTTTTTTCTGCCTGTCACTATATGTTCCTGGCTAAGATGGATGAAAAAAGGCACATTGTTTGTAATCAATGAATCATAATATTCAGACCAAATAAAGGTAAATGGATTGGCAGACTTGTTGAGAATCACTGAACTATACCATTGATGACCACCACTAAAATGTTTCCGTAATCGATGAATGTACCTGAAGTTCGACACTAAACATGCCGATGTAGAAGATTAGGGGATTGGGATATTGTACTTGAGATATTGTACTTTTGCAGGAGTGTTGCCAAGTGAAAATTACTCAACTTAAAGGTTGATCAAGCTCCCTTTCCACTGTATAGTACTTATTCGTCACAGTTGCCTGTTAATGCAATTCCTTTGTCAAAAGCAAGCCCTGGTACACCTCAACACTAGATTCTCAGATACAAGTTATAATTGTCATTAGTCAGTTGGGGTTCCGTGCGGGACATACTGATACAATATGTATGACATAAGTCACAGCGGCTGGGCAGGGTCATCATGGATGCATTCGTAGTGAGTATTCACAGCATGGAGAATTGCAGAAAAAGAGAAAAACATTTCAAATAGCAAAATAAACGCACAAGCTATCATTATCTTTCCCTGTTGGCACTAGACGCTACTTTGTTAGAATCCACACGAATCTCCATTGTGCCACAGCGAATGTTTTGTTGTGGTTTTTTTTACTTAAGCCTTCGCTTTAAATAAAATGCATCACCTTATCAACCTTGACCAACTGTTATGAGACGTTTTTAATATATGAAACTAATTTGAAGCAGGGCCAATTGACGTGGAGGTCCTGAAACGTAAGACCACACCGGTATTGTATTGTATTATGTTGATGAGGACATCTGCAATAAATAATCCTAAATGAGCTTTATAGCACCGTTCAAAGGACCCAAAGTTGCTCAAAATGTCGCTTCTTCAAAGCCTAACCCACATGATATCTAACAGGTGGATCTAATATAATGAATGGATGGATTTTGGTGGATGTACCGGTGAATGACTTACAATGATGAAGTTGAGTTAAAATCATGACAATCCATCCATAATATTATTGCTTATCCTTCTCACTCAGGGCAGGCGGCATTTCTGATGAACTGTTCATTGCAAAAATATGAAGAGTGTATCAAGTGTAAATTGATCCCTTGCCAGCTGCATGAAAACCAGCAAAATATACTGCTTTACTGTGTTACTCTGTGTAATCAATGACACGTGTGAAATTGAACAAAGAGTGACACAATTATTGTCCACTACAATATAACACTTAAATATGAATGCTTTCCGGGTGAGTGTTTTGCGTGTAACACAACACTGTTGAAAGTCTACACTCTTCTGAAAAAGTGTGGAGGTTGGATTTAACAAACCTCTACTATTTTTAATCATACAGGAAAAGCGCAAGATTCCGCCTCTTCCAAATGGAGTCACAGATCTGGTTGAGTCAGAGGAACACGGAGGCCACGGTGGCCCAGAGCTTCAACGCACTGGAATGTAGGTAGACGAGAGAACGTAACCGCCGTCGCTTTCACTACGGCTTTCCCCGTAAGGTGTTGCATCAGCTGCGTAGCAGTCGATTCATTCACCTTTTGATTGTAAATCGGCAGGACATTGCCGCGTCCTAAGTGTAACTTTTGCAGCCACTGCGGCTTTGTGCAATTAGTTAATTACATCCGCGGAGATGTCAGCGTGACAGAAACAATTGCTTTCAATACAAAGGCCTGCAGCGCATCTCAAGTGTTGAACTTCACACTCTGCTTTCACACTGGTAGCTTTCCTTCTCTGATGCTACCTCAAAAAATGGGGAATTGGATTCAACACCCAATCCCGCATACCTTCCATACACTAAAAAGATACAATACAATACAATACAATACATGCTGATTCATATAGCGCTTTCACAACAGCGGCAGCTCTAACAAAGCGCTTTACAAAACAGTTAACATAAAGTAAAATAATAAACACAACAACACATAACATAAAACACGGACAGTCGTGCAGTCCTAACCACTTTTCCGTCACACGCTTTGTTGTTTGGTGACAAAACCGGCTGAGATGGCCAATGTGTAAGCGGCTCATGGTAAACTGAGCAGTGGTGACAAGTAGTTTCTTTCCTGTCGCCAAGGTCTAAATTTTATGCTTACCTTCCTCCCCTAAGGCTGTTTGGCGGTTTAATCTTTGACATCAAGCGGAAGGCTCCTCACTACCTTTCTGACTACACTGATGCCCTTAGCCTGCAGTGTCTGGCCTCCTTCCTCTTCCTTTACTGCGCTTGCATGTCGCCTGTCATCACCTTTGGAGGTCTTCTCGGTGAGGCTACCGAAGGACGTGTGGTAAGAGAATAAAAAAAAAAAAAGAATAATACAGTTTCTCGTGGTTTATATACAGTATGTTGCAGACCCACCCGCAATAGATGAAAATCAAAACATCTGTTTTTGTCGCTCTTATTGGACGTTTACCATAAAACTAACACATGAAGCAAAATAGAATTCCAGGTTGTATATTTAAACACCATAATGTTCAATCAACCCGTATAATTTAGTTTAATGCTAACATATAACGCAACAGGAAATTAGCGTCAAAGTCCCAATATGATAATGTATTATTTGAGCCATAACCAATGTTTCTGTATTTTCAGAGTGCTATTGAGTCCTTGTTTGGGGCTTCCATGACAGGAATTGCCTATTCGCTTTTTGCTGGGCAGCCACTTACAATCCTTGGCAGCACCGGTCCAGTCCTTGTGTTTGAGAAGATCCTCTTCAAGTTCTGCAAGTGTGTCATTTTCTTTGAGTTAACAGTCCTCATAATTGAATTATTTGGTAAAGTCATGTCGTTTCTGAAGAATTTCCTATCCTCTTGCAGGGACTATGGCCTTTCCTACCTCTCCCTGAGGGCCTGTATAGGCCTCTGGACGTCCTTTTTCTGTCTCCTGCTTGTGGCCACAGATGCCAGCTCGCTTGTTTGTTACATCACACGATTCACAGAAGAGGCATTTGCCGCCCTGATTTGCATCATATTCATCTACGAGGCCCTGGAGAAACTGATCCACCTGGGCGTGCACTACCCCATCAATAAAAACAACACCCTTCAGAAACTAACACAGTATTCGTAAGTGCCTTATCATGTTGTTGCCTTAAAAGTCAGGAAGAGCTACAATGGTTGCCTGAGCTGAAAACAAAGGTTAAATAACTATCTTTGGGATTGTTTTTTTACTAAATATGAAACGAAATCATTCGGAATCATCTCGAAGTAGCTAAATGGTCTCCATTGTATTGTGTAGTTGCACTTGTGTAGAGCCCAGAGATCCCAGCAATGAAACCCAGCTGTTTTGGGAGGAGAGGAACATCACAGCCTCCCAGGTCAACTGGACCACGTTGGAAGTTCAGGTAATCTTTAAACTCTCTGGTCAGGTTTTCAACACAATCCAATTATAGCCGGCCAATAGTTTTTTTCCTTTAGCAGGACCGCAACTCTCAGTGCTGGGATCACCACAGTCGATCTCTTAATTGTGTCATTTCCGAGAGACACGCCTTCCCACAAAACTGTTCTGCGTGTCAAAAATATCTGTCTTCAAAAGAATGTGATTTTCTTATCCGAAGGCTTTGGCCTGAGCAGGACAGTCAAATGAGCTCATACGGTTGCATTTTTTAGTGCAAACGAAACCAGACCGTTAAATTGTAAATTAAAACTTGCGGGCAAGACTTTTGGCAGATTAGGTTACCACTCACTGGATTCACTTGATTGCCATCATCATCCTCATCGTGCCCTCTGGTGCCAGTAGGAGTGCGAAGAGCTGCACGGGGAGTTCGTGGGCAGCGCCTGTGGTCCCCACGGCCCTTACATTCCGGACGTCCTATTCTGGTGTGTGGTCCTCTTCTTCTCTACCGTCTTCATGTCCGCCTTCCTCAAGGAGTTCAAGACAAGGCGCTACTTCCCTACCAAGGCCAGTGCCAGCGTTGCCACCTAGTGATCTAAGCTACATGGAATTCGATGCCCTTTTTATCTAAAAGAACATCTTGACCGCGTTTGCCTTCAGGTGCGGGCCATCATCAGTGACTTTGCAGTCTTCATCACTATCCTGACCATGGTTCTGGTTGACTACGCTCTGGGCATTCCCTCACCCAAGTTACAAGTTCCCAACAAGTTTAAGGTGAGTCTTATGCAGTCCACACAATCAATTTTGATGAAATATTCAAAGCAAGTTTTTACCATCAGCTCAGTGTCTTGGTGCATCTGGTTTGCCATCCTTGTACTTGGCTATCATTTGTAATATCAAAGTCCTTGTATGGTATTAATCTCTTGAAGAACATAGTTGAAAACTGTAACCAGGAGACTGACGTGGATGGAAATCAGACAGGTAAAGCAGTGAGGTGCCAGGGGCAGCGAAGGATGCGCTGGAGGTGGCAGTCCTCAAAGTTTTCTAGTTTCCTTAGGTCAGCTTTTCTCACTGGTCATGGCTCGTCTCGCTCGGTCTTCCTGGTTACCCTGTCTGCGTTGTGGGACTGGGGACCACTCTCATTTATTGTCTCATAAACTGACTGTTTAATCCCTTTCAGTTTCCCCAAAACTGTCACAGCAGAGATGCGACCATAATTGTGGCTTTTATTTGCGTGTGCCTCTCCGACAGAACTCAAAAAGCCGGACATTGCCTCATCTGTGCTCAAGTTGACTATTGACACAGCATCCTGCAAACAGATAATTAGATGCATGAAGATGCCCAGACTATGTGGTGTGATGTAGACAATGCTCACATAGTGACATTTTCAACACAAAAGGACTGGGGAAGTGCATCTCAGGTGTTCAACACACCAGCCACAGCTCTCTACTCACCGCTTTCACGCAACCATCATCCCACATCTTAAAAGATACTGTTTTGAAGAGTAAGAGCCTCTTTCCTTTCTGGACTGTTTTTAGCCAACCAGGGATGACCGAAGTTGGATTATCAACCCTGTGGGCCCCAACCCATGGTGGACCACAATCATCACCTTCATTCCTGCTCTGTTGTGCACAATCCTCATCTTCATGGACCAACAGATCACGGCTGTTATTATCAACAGGAAGGAACACAAACTGAAGGTACTCCTGTAAATGACTTCAGAAGAAGCGCTTGGACTTGCGGATAAAATGCTCTGGTATTGGCTGTGGTCTTTCAGAAAGGCTGTGGCTACCACCTAGACTTGTTCGTGGTCGGGCTGATGCTGGGCGTGTGCTCTGTGATGGGCCTGCCGTGGTTCGTGGCCGCCACTGTGCTTTCTATCTCTCACGTGAACAGCTTGAAGCTGGAGTCTGAATGCTCCGCACCCGGAGAGCAGCCCAAGTTCCTGGGCATCCGTGAGCAACGCTTTACTGGGCTCATGATCTTCACCCTGATGGGCTGCTCTGTTTTTATGACCTCTGTGTTGAAGGTCAGCAAAATAAACAACTAAATGCATGTTGTGTAAATATAGACACCTCACAAATGACTCGTCTGGCTTTTTCCAGTTCATTCCGATGCCTGTGCTTTATGGAGTGTTTCTCTACATGGGCGCGTCTTCACTCAGAGGCATCCAGGTGAGTTTGGGAAGTTTTTCCAGCCTTTCTTGTTTTACAATGTGAATCCGGTGGACTCCGAATGATTTGACTCTGTTTGATCACATCTTTTTTATTATTGTTCTTTACCACCAAAACATAATCTCCATCAGTGGTTCTCAAAAGGGTGGCACGCGGGCTCCCTCTAGTGGCACTGACAGGCGAAAGAAGCACGGCCCAAGTTTCAGTTAGACTTATTTTTTACGTTCAATGGATTTGCATTCGACCTTTCAGAACAGTTTGTTTTAAAACATTTCGGTAGTTTTTCTATAAATTTTATGTGCATTCAATTTTAGCCACATTATGATTTAATTACATTTTTTCATGTTTGTCAAGCGCAGTGTTGATGTTAAAAGTGCGCTCACGGATGATAATATTAAATAGATATTCTTAGAATAAACCCTGTCTCCTTTTTTTTCCAACATCTGTTGTGACAGCATTTTAATTTTGGTCACAATGGTGAGACTTGGAGAGTGTAGGATTTGTTTAGGTGGTCCTTGGGGTAAAACGTTTGAAAACTAGTGGTTTAGAGAGAAAGACGGGGAGATAGGTAGCGCCGATTGATTGATACATGTTTTTGAAAAAAAGATGAGTAGCTGTATCTAACTTGTCTGTTGGCAGTTCTTTGACCGTCTCAAATTGTTTGGAATGCCGGCCAAACATCAGCCTGACTTCATTTACCTTCGCCACGTTCCACTGAGGAAGGTGCACCTCTTTACCATCATCCAGCTCAGCTGTTTGGTGCTGCTGTGGGTCATCAAGACCTCAAGGGCTGCCATCGTTTTTCCAATGATGGTAACAATTTTTTTTTTAAGTCATAAATGAGTCCTATGTCCCTGAGAGCATCCACTATTGAAAAGAATGTGCTTCACCCTTTGTGTGGACACAGATTCAAAAGTGGTGATTGAATATTACATCGAGTGGGTTTTGTGTATTTGTGTTGCACAAGGTCTTGGCACTCGTCTTCATCCGAAAGCTCCTGGACTTCATCTTCACCAAGAGAGATCTGAGCTGGTTGGATGACTTGATGCCAGAGTGGAAGAAAAAGAAGCTAGAAGATGCCGCACAAGAGGTGCAGTCATACTGGCCAAAAAGGACAATGTGAAATCATTTGCATTTTGAATTCACACACTTGCACAAGCAGAATCTCATCTCTTTTGTGGAGACCACTACTTCTTGCTGACGATCACTTGTGTCTCTCCTCAGGAGGAACATAGTATTATTGTAGAAGAAGAAGGCATTGTGCAAGTTCCACTTGAAGGCCACTACAAGTAAGCTCACGACCACCTTGTCTTAAAACACAGAACCCTCGCCATACACTTACCTTTGTAATTTCAAATATGATTTTGTTCTTTTATGTCTTTCAAGGGGCGACCCAGCTACAGTGAACATCACTGATGAGATGTCGAAAGGTTCCTTTGGCAATGTTTGGAAGGTTGTGAACCCCATGGAAAAGGATCCGGCTGCTAAAAGGTATGCCCTTAAAAACAACAGCAAATAAGAAGGGAATATTGTTTTTGGGTGAACCTGCCCGTGTTTATTTTTTTAATCTCTCCCAGGAAATTGCGGAGATGCTATGTTTCAGGTTCAAGTGCTTTGTGTCTGAACTTACATGGTTATTTGCCTTTGGTCCACACACAAACTGGGCTTTAGTTTTAGTTTTACAACACCTATTGGTGTCCCTCTTTGCTCTTATGACAATTAAAATAACCAAACAAGATTAATACTTGATTATCAGCCTGTTCCAAACATTTTTGTAATGAATTTACAGAACTTTTTGTCACCCTGGAGTTGTTGGGTTTTTTTTTTAATTATATATGTGTGTGCGGACATGACTTACCAGAAACCCTGTCCTAATGGTTGTCCAGCCAGTAGACTAATATAGAATGTCCTGCATTGCCTCCTTCTGCCTCATTCCACCCATCCAGCTCCCCTTCTTAACCTCTCAGAAGCTGAGAAGCCAAAGGTGAGTCTTGTCCCGTTGTTTGTTCAGGCATTGGAAGAGCTGCAAGTTTTGACTCAGTGATCTCAAATGAATGCTTTTGGTTTGAAAATGTCCACACCTGGCCTGGGCACACATGCTCTTCTGCTGCCCGTGCATGTTTGCCCTTTGCATGTTAGAAGGAATACAGCGGAAGCGCGACTTACCAGTGACCCAACTTACGAGTTGTTGAGATCCAAATTGTTGCTTGATCGATTTTTTTTTTTTTATGCTTTGACTTGTGAGCCAAAATTTCTAATCCAAATGTTGCATGTGGCGGTGATCTCAACTCACTTCACTTCACAACATACAGCAGTTCTTCAAAAAAGAAGCTTGTAGCTTTTTTTTGCCACCCCAAATTGAGTTTTACTGTGAGACTTAAAAAGAGAATTAAATGTGTTGTCTTAAAAACATAACTGAGAAAGAATCATCCATTCGTGTAATGCTAACACAATGCAAAATGCCATTGATGGGCTAACAAATATCATCAGTCTCACCGGGTTATAACCAGTGATGTGCACAACTTCCAGTAACGACTACCGGTAATTGAACACATTACTTTTTCTAGCCAAGTAATCACACTACATTTACTCTTCAAATCTCACAAAACATTACGACAGAATGTATTCACTTCAACTTGACAGCAATGTCAACATTTCGAAGAGTTGTGCAGTTGACGACTCACATGTCCATACGGTAACACATTATGTTGGAAGAAGAGAGAGTCAGTCCCATTTTCAAGCTGGAAATCCATTCACTATTTTTGCTGCACACAATGTGCTGTCGACAGAGTGTTATCTAGCCGCAATAACACTGTGTCAAAAAACAAACATGGATTGCAGCACAATATGCATTCAATCTTGAAAAGAAAGTCTCACCGGATTACAGGACTGCAGGCGGTCCCCAAATGTATTTATAAACATTGTACTTTATAATGTTGAGTTTTGGAGTTACAACGGAAATAGTTGCACATGTCACGTTAAAAAACTGCCTTCATTTGAGATTTACATTTTTAAATGAATTCATGTTCAGTGAAGTCTAGAAAGACCTTCAAATAGTTTATAAAACACGAGCATATATGTTCAGTGAAATCCACAAAAGACATTAGAAGTCCAAAAGGTTGTCTATGTTTTAGTTTTAAGAAAAACAAATTTTATTCTTTCATGTCAGTGTAAAAGTGCACTTCTAATTAAGTGGCAAAACCAGGTGTCATTTTTTTGTGAAGCAGGGTTGTCTTTTTCTGCATCGTATACAGTAACTATTAAATTTACTTGTAATCTAATTTAGTTCCATTTCAAATCAAGTCATTGGTGTAAGTAACAGTTATATTTTTCAAGGTGACCCTGTCAAAACTGGTTATAACCCGTCTAATAAGTTGGTTAAGTGTATCTATAATCCATTTCTCTTGCTGTCTTTCAATCAGACCCCCCACCCTCCCACTGCCCCCCCCCCCCCACCCCCACCCGCCGTCTGTCTGCTCATCTATCTCGCTCTCCAATCAGATTGCTCCATTTCTGCTAACAACCACTTGAGGGCATGTTTGCATGCTGTTTTGGGACTGCGATGATAGCGGAGATGTGTTATCCAGCGATTTAATCACAAAATAATTCGTTCCTTTGTCCATTCCCCTCAGCCTTCCTCTGCATTTACAAAACAAAATGTCATTTTCTGGTATGTCAATGTGTTGTCTTTTTTTTTCTCTCCTCTTACCTGCCCAGTTTACCCAAGAAAGTTGAAAAGCGCCACAAGCGTCGGAGGCACGACAAGAGCTTGGACCGGGAGACAAGTTTGTGATGACACACTCTGGCAGACAATGCCATCGTTTTATCTCTTTTGTTCTTTGAGAAAATAAAAACTGTGCCACACTCCACCACCTTTGTACTGTATGTGATACACTGTTTTTTTTGTTTTTTTGTTTTTTATCCGTGTCGTGTTCAACTTGTGAATAAATTATGACATTAGAAACAACGTCAGCGACAATACTAAAGAGTCGGTGCACATTTGTGCGAAACCAGCAACAAACGGGCCAACTAAAAAGACACTTTTGGAAAACTATTTGATTGCATTTTATATGTTTCGCCAAACCTGTATCATTTATAAAATCCTGCCTCAGCAAAATCGTTAAATTGCTTAAATCCGTGATGGACGTTATGGTAGAATTTAGGATTTCTGTGGAAAATGTGTCCAAGCAACAAGCAACTCTTTTTTTATTATATAAAATCTCATATATATTCTGCATATTTTCGGGGGTGATGTTAGAGCTGGTTTTTTTTTTCTTCATTGTTATCAAGGCAGCACATGAGCTTAGCCTCCTTTGGCTACTTGGTCTTTTTCTTTGTTCATCGTTGCTGATCTTTCGAGTGGCTTGTTCCAAAGTCTTCACCGCTGTCAGTACGTGTCATCCACGGACCTACGCTATCCTCTGTGTTGTGTTGGCGTTCAAAATGATTTTTAGTACTTCTAGGGATGCAATAATACTTTTTTTTCTGCAAAGTAAGGGCAACCTTTAATATGTGCTGAACAGTTTTAACACTGTATAATGCATACTATATTTTCCTTCATTCAGTGTTACTAATATATGACTAAAAATGACGTCCAAGGCATTTTTCTGATGTAGATGTTTTTTTTTCAATGTCTGACGCTTCTCTCGATGCTTCGACAAACTAATAAGAAGTCAGTTATATCAATATCACATATTTTGACTGCATCCGTGTGTATTTGATTTGTATTTCATTTGCCTTAATCTTTGACAGATGATCGCTATGTGCATTTGATTGGCAATTTGACCGGAAATTGTGAAGTAATCAGTTTCAATTTGTTAAATTGTGGTTTTGTTCAGCCGAACGAGAAAGATATAGTCAAGAGTGTCTATAAACGTTTAAATAAACATACATGAAGTTATTCTTCTTTTTTTCTATGTCTATTTTTGCCCTTGAACACAACAAGATCATTCACCAGGAAAAAATAAAACAGATTATCTGATTGAGCTTGATGTGAAAGACAAATTGCAGGTCTCTTATTAAATTTGGAAAGACTGCTGGCATAACTACCAGATTACAGTAGAAGAGGCCAAAGGAGAATATCTGTCGGACCTTATTCGAGCTAATCGTCAACACCCACGCGCACGATTTAAAACCATAGATTCTGTACCCAAACCCCCTCTGCCTACTTGCTCGGATTCTTCACCCAAGATGTACAACAGATTCCTTCAGTTTTTCATTGATAATGTTTCTACAGCTAGGACTCTGGTGTCAAATACCGCATCTGACCCCTCTGTCCACATTCCGTGTTCAGCTGTGCTAAATTCTTTTGAAACCGTTTCCTTGACGCTTTTGGAGGATGCAGTTCGCCAAACGAAGCCATCTGGCTCCTCCTGCGACTCGTGTTCCACAGGGCTCAATTCTGGGGCCTCTGCTGTTCTCACTGTATCTGCTCCCATTGGGTTCCATCTTAAGGAAAAATGGTATTTCCTTCCACTGCGATGCAGATGACTGTCAGATCTATGTCCCACTGAGCAAAAAAGACGCCTTCTCATTAAGGCCACTCCTATCCTGCCTGGAAGAAATCAAAACCTGGATGGGACAAAATTTCTTGAATTTCAATGCAAAGAAGACAGAGGTGATACTGTTTGGTCCCAGTGGCCCTTGTACATCCCATCCTGTAGACTTGGGCCCCCTGTCTCCTTATCTTAAGTCAACAGTCTCAAACTTGGGTCTTAAACTCTGACCCACAGTGGGAGTGTCATGGGGGAGATCCCAGGATAATCAAAAAGGAAGGACCGTGGGGTGTGGGGTCGGTTTTGGACTGATGTCCCAAAAAGGGAGACCACTGGCAAAATTAGGGAGCACCAAAATCTCTAGGAATCTCTGTGTTAAACGCTTCCAGCTGGTCCCAAATGTGTTCTACCGTCTTTGTTACCAATTTGTTGCTTTACTGTTGTATATGTTAGTTGCTCCATGTACAGCACTTTGTATGCAGCGATGGCTGTTTGAAAGTGCTCTATAAATACAGTTGAGTTGAGTCATTAAAAGGGAATCAATTCCTCTCTTTGGGAATAAGTTAATTGAAGATTAGCCAAGGAGTGTGTGGTTTCTACATCTATCTGTTCACAGGGGTGCCTTGAGTTACAGATTGCTCAAGATAGCAGTCGTTCGGCTATCTTGAGAAATGTTTTTTTGCTGTTACAAGATAAGATCATTGATCGGTGGCCATGACCTAAATTCAACACATTCCTGGCAGACAGTGAACAATTCTCCACGAAAGAGGATATAGATATACATATATAATACAATTGTATAATATTAAACAATTTTATAATACATAAAAATTTTTGAATTGCAGACAGTAATTCCTTGCTATTACAAGGTTCATTTTGTACAGTTTTGATGTTTCACAGATTTTTTTCCCAGTTTTTTTTTTTAAGGTGCATTGTGTTCTGCATCCTGATTGGCTTGGGGACTGTGGACTAATGTCAACCGTAGATGGCAAAAAGTATGAAATTGACATTTTGTGTCCTATATTTGGGGGAAACGGTGCCGTATTGCATTCTGTAGGAAATAACTGTCAAAAGTAAAGACAATTCCTTCACGGATTTCACTTATCACGGGTTCTTTTTGGAACTTAAGCCCCGCAATAAACAAGGAATTACTCTAATGAAATTTTTGAAGTGATATACAGCAACAAAATATATTGTCATCTTCAGTTTTTTTTATAAATGTGCAAATAAAGTGTCAAAACAGGTTTCTTAATGTGCAGGAGAAGTAATGCCAAGGCTCAATGAAAAAAACATTTATTTTGCAGAGCAAAATAGTTTATACCTGAGCTTTACTTTTTTTGTACCTTTTATAAATAGAAAATAATTTAAATGTGTAAAAAAATCTAATTCTGGAGGTACTTTCAAGTAATGGAAGAATCTTCATTTTTTATGTTTTGTGTTTTTTTGTATGGCTTCCTGTTCCTCATATTTGTTTTCTTGCGTCGTCCGCATAGAGAGCTTGTCCTCAGTGATCGGCTTGTCTTCTCTGACTGGAATACAGAGAACATCACGCTAGAATCATGCTGGTTGGCCAAGGCAACTACGACTCAGTCACTGTATCGTCTTTACCTCTCCCCTGAAGACTTGGAGTTCATGACCCAGAGTAAGTACTCCTTGGCTGCCATGGAGTCCAGGACTTTGTTCACGTCGCTGGTGAAGCTTCCGTCCACGTGCCTTCTCCAGTTTAACCCCCGATCGTGCATCTTGACCGGCCATCTGGGTACATGCATACCATGGAAACCATTACGGGTCCATTACTGGCCCATGGGGTGTGTCCAGATTTGTGCCCGTGAACAAAATCCCCTGGTGTTTTGTAGTTTGGCTTTGTTTTTTTATGTCAATTGTGTGACAATTAAATGCATATTTTTAGATCAACTTAAAACAAAAGGAAGCATTAAGTCTAGTTCCCATTGTGTTTAATTGATCTAAAAATATGCATTTAAATAGTCAATCACTTTCGCACTTTCTAAGAGTTGTTTCTGCTGTTTCATAAAAAAAAAAACAACTAACAATGTTCATTTGACCGTCCTTATTTACAAACCATCCATCTTTTTTCTATATCGGTTATCCCGTTCAGGTTCACGCGCAGCCGGATCCTATCCCAGTTTACTTTGGACAAAAGATTATAACCTGAATTGGTTGCCAGTCAGTCACAAGACATCATATAGAGACATTGTTAAACTGAACAAATGTATACTGAACACTCATCTCATTACAGTTTGATAGCTGATTTACTTGGAAGCTGCTAAATTTCAATGTGAATAGAGTATATATTGTATGTACAATATGTATTCGAAGCTACTTATTTGATGTAAAGGAAGCCTTAGTTCGCCTGGTTCATGTTATAAAATGCAACTTCTCTTCACCCCACTCAACACATTCATGTTATTTATTATTGCAAGGAAAGGGTAAAAGGGACATAGAGGTCAAATGTGAAGTGGGGCAAGGACAAAGCAGCCAAGGTGTTGACCCAGTGGTATCAGGCACTGAAGGAATGCAAAGAAGCAGGAAGTTCCCCCTACTTTCTTCGGGTCTGGCCGGTCATGATGAGCCAGGTGACAAAGTCTTTTGCGGCCTGGTCCTGGAGGTAGGAGCTCACGTCGCTGGTGTAAGTCCCATCGGTGTGGCGCTTTTCAATGGAGCTAGTAAATAAATAAATGGTGCCATGTAAAGTAGAACATCTGCATCTGTTCTGGATGAATATTTATCTAAAAGTGTGACAAAACCATTCACAATTTAAAGGAAACAAAACATACTCACCGGATAGGCTGATTATGATATGGAACAGTGTGTGCAGATCGCTACCGGCATATATTTCCGAGACGAAGTTGGCTTGTAATAAATTTTGCTCTGACTGACCAATCGGAAGATGGAAAAATGCCGCAAGGTCAAATTTGGAATCTGACTGGTGAATGGATATATTTTACGTAACTGATTCGGAATGCCTGGGCAGATTCCATTTACGTACCACCACCCAAAAAAAATCGACATCTATGTGTACTGATTGGAAGCAATGCGGCCAAGGGAAATGCTAGCAAATGAGGGGCTATACTGTTGGGAAAAAATGACCCCTTTTATATGAAATACAATAAATATTTTAGCACTACTTGTTTCATCGAAAAAAAACTCATGACATTTATGATAGGTGTGGTAGGAGGAAAAAAAAGTCTCTTTATATCAAGCAAGACCTTATGTGCTGGTTTTGTGACGCTGTTGGAGTGAAGTTCAAGCAACACATTCAGGTTAGGATGTGCGTTTGAAACTCAGCTCAGGCCTTGGGGCGTAGATTTGGCATCTGATGTAAAAATGACTTTCTTTTTTTTTGAAACTTGCTAGGTCTAAGAACACCAGTGGTCACTACAATGGACAGCTTATCATGTTATCAGATTATAGGGTGCATAAAAGGGTTAAAAGTGATGAATGATCACATCGGGACAAGCCACAAACCGTAGGAATGGACCACTAACCCGGGTCGCTTGTTGTTCATCAGCCACCGAACAAAGTCCTGAGATTTCTGGTCTTCAAGATATCTGCTGTAATCGTTGGAGAACGTTCCCTCCGAATGTCTCCTCATCAAATCATCGTCGGTCTTCGAGCTTTGGGGAGGAAGAACACGTCCTTCGCAATGAGACAGAGGCAAATGCATTCTCACCCGATATCTATCCGCTTGGGGTTCTACCTTGAGATGTCATGAAGAGGAACCTGCCAGCTACTCTGGACAAAGCTTAGGACGGCAAGGAGGCCAGCCAGAGCACAGATGTTTGTCATGGCGACAACCTGTCCCATTGAACCAGATGAGCACATACACAGTAAGTACTCTAAAGCTTGCAACATATGAGACGAAAAGTTGACTAAAGCGCATCTCACCTTTTTTTCCTCTTTCAGAAGAACGACAATAGTTCCTGGACTACTTCCCGACTTTGCCTGTAGCTCTTGAATACCTGAAGGTGGATCTGCTCAGGTGGATAGGGTTCAGCCCTATTTACGGCCCACCAATTACTCTCGAGCCATTACTCAAATGTGTTTCAGCCCCTGTTGGGAAAGCCAGTGGGGCGTGATGCCAGTTGGTGCCTTAGGTGCGAAGTTCAAACAAATAAGCCGAACACTCCTGGCAAACAGATAGCAGGACGTGATCGTTAAATGGGCTACTGTCATATCCAGTGGGCAGTGTGTGCGTGGGTTTTGATGTGGACACAATGAGTCAGTAAGTGAAAATCCTTGAGATGTTTACACAGATGGGAAGAGTGGGTGGCATTTTACGCTAGTGCGAGCAATAAATCTTGCAAAGAGCTGGAAGGAAACTCACTGACCTTGAACTTCTCATAACAAAATAGGTAAAGTGGTAATTGGCGTCAAGGAAATAAAACAAAGTCATACATTTTGACTGAGAGTTTTTTTTGTCTATTGCAGAGTAGCTAAATTAGATTCTGTCATGCCAGATCCCTAACGAAAAGTCAAAAGAAGCAGACATCACATGTGTCACAGACATCGGGGCCCGTGCGAAAATGCTACGAGTGGCTGTGTTTACAGAGCTATCAGATGATCAGGAAGGTTTAGGTCTTGAACGATGGGGCGGGGAAAGGAGGGGCTGTGGCTTGTTCCGTGCAGTCCAGGAGAACAGATTTGGAGTAAGATGCCATTGAGTGAGCTTGGGTGTGTATGTGTTCAACTGGCAGAGGTGGAAGTAAGTCACATACAGTATGTCATGTAAATTTACCCACTGTGGGACAAATAAAGGATATCTTATATAGGTGGCAAGTCATATGTTTGTGTCTCACCATCATGACAGTGTTGGGAAAAAGAAAACCTTTTTTTTCGAAATAATTAAAATTTTAACGAAATTTCGACTGACCATTCTTAAGAGGTTCCTCCAATTTAAATCAAGTCCACCTGTGGTAAATTAAGTTGATTGGATACGATTTGGTAAAGGAACACTCAGGTCCCGCAGGTTATAGTGCATATTCAGAGCATAAACCAAGCATGAAAGTCAAAGGAAGTGTCTGTTGTCCAATGTGATTTAAACTTAGATTCGGATATCGATTAATACTCGATATCGTCTTAAATGTTGTCTGTTAACTGCAGTGATGTTTAAGAGCCATACGGTGTCAGTCGTGAGTAACAAAACCACCCTCATGAATACGGAATCATTTTCATTTGTTCTTATCGACCAGGAACAGTGAATTGCGGTGGAGAAGTCAACCACATGGACCACATAGGAACTTTGTATTATGCGTAACTTAAGGTTCCTGGGCTTGTTGGTGGAAACGGGGCGTTTGCAAACACCTCCTATGGCAATGAAACCCACCGAGCTGCATGGAAAGACTTCCACGTATATCCTATACCGAAAACAACAAGCCCAAGCACTGTAAGTAAGTAAAGCAATATACAATATTGTAAAAATAATGGCTGTATCTTTGTAAAATGTATTTGGATGATTCCTTATTTTTAATGTGTATATTGTCTTTCACTTGTTGACTCAAACAGTTGACCAAAAATATATATATATTTTTGCACACCTCGACTTTGTTTACAAGCATTTCCAGCTCACATTTTGTCACGTTCCTTTTTTTTACTTGAAGGCCACACATCCTGTACTTCTGATGTTGTTCATTTTTTGAGCCGTGCACAGCAACATGGAAGGATGAAAAACCATAGTTTAAAGCACCGGTGTCAAACGCAAGGCCCGGGTGCCAGAGTCGGCCTGCCACGTCATTTTATGTGGCCCGCCAAAGTAAATCGTGGGTGTCAACTTCCATGATGCCTGCTAGAATCTGTACCAAGATGCCAAATTGTCATGTGTAATAAATAATGTTGAGATTTTGCATTGATTTTGTTACCGTTTACACTCAATTGAACAATAATTGAACAAACAACAAACAAACAGTTGACTGATTTCAAAACTAGGAAGCCATCCATTTTTTTGTGTTCAAGTAATAATATGATGTGATGATGAAACGTTGATTCGGCTTCTGTCGTCACGGCCCTCTGAGAGAAGACGTAACTCCAAAGTGGCCTGCGACAAAAATGAGTTTGACACCCCTGGTTCAAAGGAACACTGATTTTAAAGCGTGGCCTGAGAACATAAGTAAAAAACACATCAATCAATTAAACATTTAAAACACTATTCCTTCTTCCATGTTCAGACGATAAAACATTTTGAAATAATATAAAGATTAAAACTACCTTTATTTTGTTTATACGTCACATTTTAATGTCCACCAATATTGTAGACCACTTAAGAGGGTATCTGGGCAAAGGACAACCATGCATGGCAACATCAGAGATCATAAATACAAGCTAAAGCAGCATTCAAATGATTTGAAGGTCACATAAGTAGTCATTGTTTCTAACTTGGGTGGATTAGCAGTTCCAAGTTGTGGAGTGCATTTTTATTCTCTTAGATTTTTAGCCATTATTGTTACAATGTTGGCCTCCATTCAAATCCCATCCATCCATTATCTGAACCGCTTGTCCTCACGGGGACGTGCTGGGGACCATCCCAGCTGTCTTAAGGCAGTAGGCAGGGTACACCCTGAACTGGTTGCCAGCCCATCGCAGGGGACACACAGAAAACCAAACACTCTCAATCACACCTAGGAACAATATAGACTCTATCTTATCACTAGGTGTGATTGAGAGTGTTTATCCAATTAGCCTACCATGCATGTTTTTGGAAAGTGGGATGAAACCGGAGTACCCAAAGAAAACCCACGCGGGCACGGGAAGCGCATTCAAACTCCACACAGGAAGGCGAGGAGCCACGATTGGAACCCATGACCTCTGTACTGTTCGGCCACTGTGCCGCCCCATTCAAATTACCGTAATCATTTAGACAACCAAAAAAGTAAACATGCTATGTACAGTCCGCCTTGTGCAACGTATGCAGTGGAGTGGTGATCCAATAGACTTTATGCAAAGCACCTCTGTAGGAAGTGGCTCATGTGGGTATAGACGTGTTGATTGGCAGAACCAGGAAGCGCGTGGTTCTTGTCTGTGTACCACTGAAGGACAACATCAACACATTCAGAATTTCATTTTGACATCCCGCATATCGGCAGCACGGCTAGTTTGCTCACCATTGCCTCAAAGTCGACCTGCTCATCCACCAGAGCTTCAGAAATCTCAGCTGCCTGCTGGAAATGCACGTTGTCTATAAAGTGGAAGCACATAAACATGTGTTAGATTATACAGTCTCGATTGTGTTCAGGTCATTGGGGTGGAGAGTGGTTACTTGATCATACACCCAGCTGTCCACACTCAGACCTTTAAATAGTCTGGTCATCGTGGGTGGAGATGATTTGGAATGACCTTGTTGTTATTATCATCCATGCATCCATTTTTGATACTGGTTGTCCTTTTTAATTTTGTGGCAATGGTGGAGCTTATCCAAATTGACTGGGCGACAAACGGGCCACAACCTGAACTGGTCACCAGCCAATCACAGGGCACATAAATAACCATTCACATCCATGGACAATTTGAAGTCATCAATGAACCTAATGCACACATTTTCAGAATGTGGGAAAAGGATCGAGTAGATACTTGGGGAAAGCCCACGTAAGCACGGTGATAACATGCAAACTCCACACAGGATGGCCCGAGCTGAGAGTGGAATTGAGGACCTCTCTGCTGTCAGGCATTCGCACAAAGCATTATTCTATCATGCTTGTTCTAAATAACCTTAAGTAATATGACTCACCATCAGCTGTTCCGTGAACCAGAAGATACTGCACTGAATGGAAGTTCTTGGCCCGTGCAGTAACTGTGGAGTTCTGTGTAGAATGGGATTGAATTTGGATACACAGTAGCTACACAACTGAAGAGTGTGCATGCAAACTTACAGTGTAGGCGACTAGATTGTCAACTGGCTTTGTCATGTACCGCTCAGTGTAGATGGAATCTGGAAAGAACCCAATGTGAGCTTGTTGATATTTGATGTATTGCAAACTCCCTCTCCATCTAAATGATAAATGGGAAGTCACTTGTATAGTTTTTTTTTCTACTTTTGGTACTCAAAGCGCTTTGCACTCCCTCATTTACCTGATGACGCAGCATCAGGAGCAACTGGGGGTTCAGTATCTTGCTCAGGGACACTTCAACAAGGTCACAATGACCGGGGATTGAACCTCCCAACCTTTGGCTTGGGAGACGACCACGCCATCTCTGAGCCATGCCACCTCTGTGTTCTGGACACTGGGTCCTGCTATTTTGTGGATTTAGTTTGTGCAGTTAATAACTATTTTGGTGTTACTCTCGCCTGTTTTGTGTGACATTCAACTGTTGACCACGAGATAAAGGCTGACTAATTTGAGACGGTGTAAGTTTGAAAAAAGAACGACAAAAACAGGAAGTACTTCAGCACCGCCTATTTTGAGTTAAAAATTATTGAACGTCATCCTCTGTAGTCCTGCTTTTTACCCCTACAGAAAGTGACAGACGTGGTTTCATCTCAAACTACATCTTTGGGCATTATTATTGATGTATATCGTGAGATGATACGTTTTTTTTTAGGTTGTAGAAACAGGATTTGTTGACTGTAAACATAGCACTGTGCAATATTTTTGTTATCAAATGCTCTTGAATTTCTCAATCTATGATATGTGTTGAAATGCATTTGCATTACAGTGTTTTGAAAGCATGCGTATAAACATTTCTAGGGCGTATTTAAGTAGAGTAGTTCTATATCACAGACTTTGCTTATTATGTTAACTGTTTTGTAAAGCGCTTTGTTACAGCTGCCGCTGTTGTGAAAGCGCTATATAAATCAGCATGTATTGTATTGTATTGCGGTCATGGTGTGGAAGGTAACCCTTACGATGGAGGGGGGGGGGGGGATTCATGTGAAATTTGTCAATAGAAAAATACAATACCATAATATTCCCATTTGGAGACTGGAGCAACTGCCATTCCACATTTAAAGACTCCACTTCCAGATCCCAAGGCCATGGAAGCCACATACCCACCATAAGACTGACAAAAAATAGATGTATTTTTTTAGAGTCCTACTAGGTGCAAAGTCACTTAAACATTAGCTAGTTGGACTACTCACCCATCCCCATATAGCAACTCTGTCTTTGTCAATAAATCCCATTTTGATGAATTCCCTGAAACAAAAATGTAATTAAGGCCTTCTCGTAGAAGGAGGAGAAAGGATTGTTGACCCTTCTGCCTCCTTACCTGGCTGCGGTTATCTGATCTTCCACCTCATAGGACCCGAGATGTTTATAGATTTCGTGCATTAGCTTGTCGCCTTGGTAACCGCTGCCTCTCCCATCAAAGCTGGCAACGATGATTTTCTCTGTGCTGGCCAGGTATGTGGACCAGCCCACGCTGTAGGTGAAGTCTACCTTCTGGCTGCAGGGACCGGCATACCTGCAAAGGTTGATTAGTGGCATGATGTACGATACTCAGTTTGTTGCCTCCAAGTTTTTGCGGGGCTGGTGATGTACTCTTACACATCCAGCAACAAGGGGTACTTCTTGGATTCGTCAAAGCCTGGTGGCAAAAACATCTCGTACCAGAGCTCTGTCATGACAAGATTTACTCACAATCAGACCCATGGGCAATTTAGTCTTTAGTGAAGTGACCGAACCCTAACATATTTCATTCAGTCACTTAGAAACAAATCAATCATTCGAGGAAACCAACCCAGATAATAATGCTAATTATTAGTATGATTGCCTCAGTAGTGAATCTCAAAAACATCATCATGCCATTACACAATGGAAAAACATTTCTGTAGTCATTTATTTTGAGGCGTGTCGCCATGCACATAATGTGCATGCCAGGAACTGCCGCCGAACGCAGAAGAGCCAGCTGAATGAACTCACTGTATCCAGCAATCTTGATAGTTCCTCGACGCATGGTGGGCATTTGGATGTCAGAAATGCCTCGTGTGAATTGGCTATTATCCTCCAACCGCTTCAGCTCTTATGATAAAATAAATTAGTAAAAAATTAGTAAAATAAATAAATACATTTTATTTTCCTTATGCAAGCAGCTCTCACCTTTGCCCTCCTTGTTATCCATGAGGGAGCTGTAAGGTATATTCGGACCTTTGATAAACGATAAACAACTTGATGATATGTCACACAATGTATCATAAGCGTATTGGACACAAAAAGACAAGAACTGACCACGGCAGCTCATGAGGTAGAATTTCGCATTCTGGCTGAAATAAGCGGAATTATACTGGCAGACTTCACCACTCAAATTGCAAGTCAGGCACTTGACTTCTCCCTTGCTCCATCTGCAACAAGCACGCACAAAATATCAGCTGCACATTTAAAAGTAAGTACCTACAAAACTCACAATGGCATGAATGCCTTGCCTATAAATATTCCTTCCTCCAGGTTTGCCTCCCTCTTGGTTGCTCGAGAAATATCTATGGAAAATCATGAATATTAAAGTCTCAAGAACCTTCACAGAGGTTTGCAAGATACATCAATATAAAATATCACACTTGGATTTCTTTTCCTTCAGTCATCCATTCCAGCTCACATTCGCACCCAATGCGCAATGCATTTGCACCCAACACCCCTCGTCTGTGGGGAAAACCTTCTAAGCACTACGCTAGCGCGCTGTCTACCGCCGCCACCATTTTCTTTACCGTTGTGTCGGAAGCCTATCCCAGCAGACTTTAGGCGGGAGGTGAGGTAAACCCTGGACTGGTCGCCAATCAACTGCAGGGTACATCTAGACAGACAACCATTCACACTCACATTGGCACCAATGCGCAATTTAGAGACTTCAAATTAACCTTAGGTGTATGTGTTGCGGGTTTAGGCGGAAACGGAAGTCGGCCGAATAAATCCACACAAGCATGGAGAGAAAAAAACGTGCATGCAGGAAGCCAAGATTCGAACCCCAAACAGGCGAATGGTGTGTCAGATGCGCTAACCAGGGGCAACTCACTCACATCAACCACCTTGCAACAAGATTAACACACCTAAAATATTTTTTCCCCCGAGGGATCCAAATACAAGTAGAAATAGCCCCCAAATATTCAAAATGGACTTACACACTATCTGCCGTTACTTTCTGAATGGCAATGACTTCCCATTCTCCTGTGGTAATTGCCGTCGCGGTGCCCTGCAAAGAAAAGCTGTCATAGTTTACCCCAAAACATCATTCTAATACTATAGTACATTCTTTCATGTTAGTTTTTCTACTTAACCAACCTCCACAACGTGATGGATGTGCTTGTAACCTTTTGGGTCACTCATCAACACGTAGTAACTCATCTTATCTTCGGCAAAAACTGGAGGTGATGGAGAAAACTACCCAGAAAAAGATGTTAGCATAGTTCAAAATGTCTTCCATTGTTCTATTTCAGAGTACAGAATGTAGTTGTTTAATTTTTACCCGTCCAATCCAACCAGTGGTGCTTTTCACATCCAGGTGCTACAAAAAGGAAGACGGAGAACTCGTTTTATAATTCTCACATGGATATTTGTTCATCAACATTATCAAGGTATTATAATCCCACTTTGTTGAAATGTATTTACCGTGATTTTCTTTCTGGGCAGCATCACAGAATACAAAAATGTTTTTGATGTATTTTTTCATAAGAAAAATGGCACTCAATAATATTGTAGTTTCTGAAAATGTGCTAAACTTGAAACCATTTTTGCAATCTTTTTGCTTTCATTCCATGGACATTGTGCTGCTATTTTTAGTGCACATCTCTCGGCCATCTGGGGGCAGTTTAATACAGACATACATGGAAATGGTTGTCACAACTCCACAGTAAGCTGCAGTAATATTAGTCTTTTTTTGCAGAGGATAAAGAAGATATGTCTGTGAGCATTGTTTTACCATTTGCGTTCAAGTGCCATTAAATAATGTTCAATAACACTGCCATCTTGATGCTATTTTTTGTCTGACTTGAATTGTGTATGGGGCGGGGGGGCGGCACGGCGGTCAACTGGTTAGCACATCGGTTTCACAGTGCAAAGGTGCATGGTTTGTTTCCAGCTTGGACCTTCCTGTGATGAGTTTGCATGTTCCTTTTCGCCTACTCGGTCTATACACGCAACAAGGCTTCTCACCAGTCCTCGATGGTCTGCTGCATCCTCTGCTCATCTCTCTCGTGATCCTATTTTTCCTTTGGATTCCATCATTGATCATCCCGTGTCCCGGGGATGCGTTGGGATTTGCTGGAGGATCAAATTCATGTGCACTGCTACGGGATTTCATTTTAATTCGCAACTTCCATTCTCGTCAGCTGGAAACATGCTTCTGTCTATTGGATACACTTGTGCTTCTTCCTGTGCTTGTAGAACTACAGTGCACTCCGCTTAATAGAACACCATTGGGCCGAAGCGCTTCTGTTCTACTAAGCGGGGTTTCTATTAACCGGAGACACTTTATTAGGTACACCTTCAGACACGTCGACGACCAAGTTATGCACGCAGAAAAACCCCTGCTGACGAGTTAGAAGAGATATTTCGACTGTGGACGTCCATATCTTTAATCAAACAACAAAACAACAACTTTAATCAACTTCAGTCAAACATCTCAAATCACGAGAAAAATTTAGTTACTTTTGTCTATAAACAGGAGTCCGTAATTTTGCGGTTGACTTCCCTCTCAATGCGCTGGATAAGAGGGAAGTCCTGGAAACCACGGGCGTACCTTCTGAGAATCCGGCAATGCATCGTATCGTCTGAGTATGTCCTTCTTATCCGCAGGTGATAGCCCTCGTCTCTTGAATGAAGTTGAAGCCATTGTGACGTGCGTGTGTCTATGTGTGGAGTGACGCGTGCTACCTGTTACTGTATACGGCTAGAACTACCGCGTTTTCTCGCGATAGTGGTACAGTATCGCGATAGCTACACTTCGTCTCTCTCTCGTCTCTTGAATGAAGTTGAAGCCATTGTGACGTCCGTGTGTCTATGTGTGGAGTGACGCGTGCTACCTGTTACTGTATACGGCTAGAACTACTGCATTTTCTCGCGATAGTGGTACAGTATCGCGATAGTGACACTTCGAAAACCACTAGTTTACAATGTTCATTGCTTACGGCCTGTTCTATTAAGCGGAGATCTGTTCTACTAAGCGGAGTATCTTTATAGGAAATTGCATTAGGCAAATCCGTTCCAGAGCCTTTTGCTCTATTAAGCGGTGTTCTATTAAGCGGAGTGCACTGTACTGATTTTCATGTTACTTTCCTTGCCTTGTAGAGGTATTTTGTTGTTGTTGTGTTTTGATCTGTTCCTTGACCTTACTCCCATGAGACTCGCTTTGCTGCCCTCCTTTGTTTGATAGTGGTTTGTTTTCACGTCAAACTTGTTCAATGAACTGTGACACTTGCTTGAAATGTTTAAATCTGCTTTTGGATTCCACAATCAGCACTTGCGCACACCTGACGGTTTTAAGATTTAGTTTGATGGTAAAATTCAACTGGGATAGTCCTGAAACAGCTTGGAGCCTCTTTCATGAAGAATCAGGTTACTTGCATCCCAGGTCACCAAATATACGTAAATATCTCGGGTAATACTCAAAAGAATGTGGAAACAGCACGCCACTTGTTTTGTACCTGAACTGGCTCCCATGTGAAGCCCCGGAGGTCGTAGATCTGAAGGATGAGGTGATTCTGGAGCCTATTTAGCCACTGGATGGCAAGACGCTGGTCAGTCCCCCAAGTCACTGTGGCCAAGTAATGCTCCCTATTTGTTCCGAGATGGCAAAATGTCATCTTCAGCCGACACATTGTGTAACTTTAATCGCCGTGGGGGTTCTCTTACTGCGACTTGAATGCTTCTGGAACAAGGACCTCAGTGATCATTGTTGTGTTGTCTGTGTCCACAACAAACAGCTTCACCTCTGGGTTTGGGGAACCTGCCTGAAGACGCCAATACAAAACAATTGGCATTAGGCATGAAGGCCATGGAGAGTGTACCACTCTTTGGATACGTGCTAAGGGTTAAGGGGCTCTGACTTTATGGCTAGCCATCATTGGATAAGGGTGAAGGTTTCGGCTCATGGACGGGTACACACCTTAGGATATGGGATAGAAACAGTACGGGAATACTGACGATCTCCATACCAGGAGAACTCGACAGTGGGCACCGCTGTATCATTGAACTCAACATAGGCCACATATTTTCCTCCTGGGGACCACCATAGGCCCTGATTGGATGAGAACATCTCCTCTGGTAGGGGGAACAACAATGTGTGTTTTGAATAAAAGTCTACATGTTTGGACATAAATGTTAGTAGCCTCTGGCAAAAGGAACTCCCACAAAAGTCACCAAAATCATCCAATACTGGCAAACGTAATAATTAGGCAGCTCTCCAATAGAAGTTGATTCCAGACGTACCTTGATACATGGGGAGCAGCAATATGCTTCAAGGACGGTTCATTTTAAAGTGGAATGATTCAATTCTGTTCGATTCAGTGGCATTATGATTCAGTATGGCTCAGTTCATTATGCAAGCATGATTGACGGAATTAGTTTCTTGTCAAATAATCAGCATTTGGAGGTGCATCTTTATTTCTTACTTACCCTCATACACCCAATCTGGAATTCCATTCAAAATCTGATTCTCCTTGCCATTGAACGTCACTCGCTGGTGCAATGAATCGGGGCTGCTCTTTATGTACACATTATTTTTCCACACAAAGGCCTAGAAATCCAAAAGAGAACAAGTGTCGTCCCTCTCCACCTGGCAGCTGACATGCAGGTACGTGTTTGGCAAAGGCAGATCAAGGTTTCACTAATCCATCACGCAAAGCCGACATCGCAAGTTCAAACTTGATTCAGTCGCACTCACCAGTTTGTTGCCTGCCGGCGCCCAAGCCAAATATTGGATTTCTTCAGGCAGGTAGGAAGGTTCCACAAACTTGCTGAGGTGACCAAATGACAGTATCAAAAGAAAGTAATAAAAAGATCCAAAATCCAATCTCTCCGCATACTTACTTCAAAGTCCGATCATAAAGTGAGTATGAAGCTGTGAATGAATGCCTCCACAACTATTAAGACAGGAAATGTGCAGTTGTCATTATGTTCAAAAACAAATGGAACAAACATACAAGTCAGAAGAGTTGCCCGCAGAATGATAAATCCCCATCTAAACCTCCAAAAGTTACGATGTTTCATTGAAGTTATTGTTTTAAGCACCGTTAGGTTTTCTGCGATAGATTTTCAAAGCAAAATATGTGAGCTTAGGCGGCCTGGTAGCTCCAGTGGTTAGCACGTCGGCTTCACAGTGCAGAGGTACCGGGTTCGATTCCAGCTCCGGCCTCCCTGTGTGGAGTTTGCATGTTCTCCCCGGGCCTGCGTGGGTTTTCTCCGGGTACTCCAGTTTCCTCCAACATTCCGCAAACATGCTTGGTAGGCTGATTGAACACTCAAAATTGTCCCTAGGTGTGAATGTGGGCGTGAATGGTTGTTCGTCTCTGTGTGCCCTGTGATTGGCTGGCAACCGGTTCGGAGTGTACCCCACCTACTGCCCGAAGAGAGCTGGGAAAAGCTCCAGCACGCCCCACGACCCTTTTAAGCATAAAGCGGATTGGAAAATGGATGGATGGATGAATATGTGAGTTTGCTGACAACGTGGACATTCTTGGCTCATCCTAGCGTTCAATGAAAACGCAATCAACCCTCGTTTAGCGACATGATTTCGTTCGCACGCTGATCGTGTACTGTTTAACAAAAATAGTTTGAATTTCATAACAGAGTGGACGGGTTAAGTTAAGCTCAGGTATGCTGGGAAACAAACGTGTCAATATTTGCTAATTAGCAACTGTTTTAGGCTCCGCTGAAGGAAGACAAAACGCTGGTCGTTATGTCATTGAAAACATCTTGGGGGTTTCTGAAAGGGGACGTTACCCCAGAATGACAGGATGGACGTTACTTTTCAGGCGCATGCGCAAAATGTTCACTATGATTATGAAAACAAAGATAAAATAAACATCACCAAAGGCACTTTGTCGTGACGTTGACCCTTGAAACAAAAGCTGAGTCTCACCATTGAGTAGTTGCTCATGAATGCCACATATCTGCCATCAGCAGACAGCTGAAAGTCGGAAGCGCCTTTTTCGCTCTGTTTGAATGGGAAACGACAACATTTTATGAGCAAATGGCCTGATACAGGGTCAATGGCAGATGATTGTGATCGGCCCAAATTTTGCGAAGGTGAAAGATCAAATCTGTTCCTGGGCCCCGCCAGTCACAATTCTAATTTCACACATTCTAAAACTTTCAGACATTGATGGAAGCAGTTGCTAAAACGAGAGGGATAACTTACAAACGTGTCCGCGCTCAAGAAGACAGATGACTGTCCCGTGGTGACATTATAAAGATGGACGGCACCTTGTCGCCTGTGCAGGTACTCATCATCTATAAAGAAAATTACCTTATTATCTTAGAATTACAGGTACAATAAACAAATAAATGTGGTGCTCCTATTTGACTGGCGCTGGAATTCCAACCGGCGAACGTCTTTGATACCCACCGGAGATCCACCAGATGTTGTAAGATTTGGGTTTGAGGGAACTGTTGAACACGTCCACCAGTGTGAAAGTCCTTCTGTCCATGATTTCAATCTGCTTCTCTGGGGGGGAAAAAAAAAGGAAAAAGAAAATTGGATGCGGAAGGCACAATGCTGTTACTCAAGCTTTTCGATTTCTCAAACACTTATGGACAAATGTGCTCTGGTCCAAGGAAGAAGACAACAGTATTGGTCTGATCACCATCCATTGTTTCTTTCTTTATTAGTGTAGCAAGAGAACTAAGCAAAACTTGAAATGTTGTAGAGCAGAAAGCAAGATCACATGACATATGGGTAATGCGTATCAAAGAATTGATTTTCTCCTCTTACCGTTTCAGTTAAAACGATTGTTCTGTCTGCTCCAAAATGCAAATGATTGCTAAAATGCAAATTTTAGCAATGATGTTCTAACATCTTGCCTCATTCTTCATAAACCAGAAAATAATGGAGTGAAGATTAAACATTTGTCGGCGTCATCTCTTTTCTTAATTCAGAAACTTTTTGTGATGGTCGGAAGAAAAAGTCTCTTAACATATCGTCAAAAGAAACGATTACACACACACCCAAAAAAAGTTTTTTTAAAAAAAGGATACGTAAATGTTAACTATTAACTTTAACTTCTGTTCTGTGTTTGGTCTTGAAAGACACATTTAATCATCTACGCATCCTCAAATAACAATTAGGGTTAAAAAAACAAAAAAACCTACCTTTTAAATAAATCACTGTTGGCACTGTGATCAGAACAACAACCACCACCAGTCCAAGAATTCCAAGGACCACCTTGGCAATGGAGACCTGAATAGTTGAAGCAAAAATGTATCAGTACTCCTGTAAAACGCCAACTAATAGAAGAGCATGTGCTGTCATTTAACTAACCATGATTTTAAAAAGAAGAATCAACAATACAGGTCCCAAAAAGTCATAGCAGCACGCGTGCGGCGCCAAGAAATAGTGCTCACGAGTAGTTAGTTGGATGCCTATCGGACTTTGCTGTTAAATATTACCTTAGGTTTCAAAGGTAGGCCAATAAATGCGCAAACAGCCGAGCAAAGTTTGATAAATTGAATCCACTTTGTAGAAACCGAAGGTTTTATTTGCTTTACGCCGTTAAATGAGACTTCATTACATGCCTTTCCAAATAATGTTCATTTGTGGTCTAAGATTTTTCAAAGTGTGCTTGTGGTTCATTTTTGATAGCATGCAGAGCTAAGATCGGTCCTAGAAAATCGAGCCCGACCCGAACCGGCCCGAGGGTATTTAAGCCCGACCCGGTCCGAGCCCAATCACTTAGCTTGATTTGCAGGCCCGAGCCCGAAGCAAACCCGACATTTCATATTTTATTTGTGAGGACTCTGGAGGAGGAGACGTGATTTCTGATAACAAGCCTTTCTTTTGGAACGAAATCTAAGTTAAACAAGACTGTATAAACATTTACATATTTTATATTTCTGTTTCTGAAGAGGTTACATTAACCGACAATTTTCCATCATTGACGGATTCTTTTTTTTAAGAGTGGCGGGGAAAATTTAAGGCCGTCCGTCATTTTGACGGGTTGAAAATTGGGCCGTAAACCATTGTAGCAGTACGTCCTTAAAAATCTAGCGCGGCACTATATGAGAGAGAAGCAGAGAGACAAAAAAAGAATAATGGTGTGTGGATCATAGACCGAGACAGGAAGGAGTTCTTCTTTGAACTGTCATTGCAAGAGTTTTTTTTTTTGGGAACCACGGTCTCTCGTGGCCAAAACTATTGTTGACGGCCTCGGGAAAAAAAAGTCAGCGAGAGAGAAGCCCGACCCGAACCAATGATTGACATTTTAAGGCCCCACCAACCCGAAATTCGGGTCGGGGTCGGGCTCGGGCGGCCCGATCTTACCTTTACATCCAAGCCAGAGGGAAATTGCTTTTACCAGCAACAGGTTTTTGCAGTCTGTTTTTTTTTATTAATCATAATCTTACGCTCCCCAAAATAAAATTATGTTCTTGGTATAATTTCTTGTACTTATTTTGATATTTTACTTGGTTGGCTGAGGAAAAGCTTGCAGCAGCAGATTCCTTCTTAAAACAAACAGCGACCTCTTGTGGTGAGAGGTGTACCTCCCTCCCTCCCTCCCCATCTGTCTGTCTGCCTGTCTGTCTCGTAACACGCATCCACGTCTGTTAGTGAGCACCACGCCAAGTCATCATGAAAACAAGCAAGTAACCAATTTTAGCAAACTTACCTTTGAAATTGCAGTGCAACAAAAGGATGCAACATTTAAAATCAGTAAATGGCAATTCCAGCAGACAGCGCGTGACCGCTTCTGATCTTTTCTCGTCCAGGTAGTTGGCATGCCAATGCTGAACGTAGAGATGCTGGGATGAATAGAGACAGAGCACAGACATACAGTATGTCGACGTTCATCGACAGTGATGGAGACAGAGATACAACATTCTGACGTGACAGGCAGATTAGGGCGCTGGAATGTTGTGCCCCACCTTGGTCCTATCTATTGCATTGAAGAGGATGGGGTGATAATGCATCAGATTTCTATGCCGCTTTTCTAGACACTGGACCAATATTCCCTGAGTGTGTCAAACTTTTAACGAGAGACAACGGGTACAGATTTTTTGGGCCCAAGCGCGACCGAAGAGAGGTAAGAAAGGATGGAGGCATGGAAGGAATTTAAAGGGATGAAGGAAGGAGGAACCCGGAGAAAACCATGACATATGAAAGGAAAGGGTGGAAGGAAGAAGGGAAGAGAGCTTGAAAGCGGAAGGAAAGGAGGAAGGTTGGATGGAAGGAAGGAATGGAGGAAGGGGAGGAACAAGATTGGATGAAAGGAAGGAACAAAAGAGCGGAAGGGATGAAAGAGCGATTGAAGACCACTTCATAGAGCGGAACACAACTTGAAAGCGCTCCACGTGTGACGTGAAGCATTTGTGCCGTCTTTCTTTCCTGCTCTCAATTTGGTCCTCTCATGCTGTGTGACGTTCTGCCGCGTTTATTGCGTGTGTTTTACCACATTCCCGCGGCAACGCGTAGTAGTCCATCCAGCAAATCTTTACAATACAATACAATACAATACATGCTGATTTATATAGCGCTCTCACAACAGCGGCAGCTGTAACAAAGCGCTTTACAAAACAGTTAACATAAGGTAAAATAATAAACACAACACATAACATAAAACACAGATCCAAGATGGCCGCTTGTGCGCCAGTGTGTTCGGCGACGCTCCTGCCATTTCGGGTTTTTTTACTTTTCGCAATGCTTGTTACCTCCCTAACAGCGTCTCGGTTGGTTTATGATCGCCGATCGTTGTTATTGATTCAACAACACGTCGGAGATTCGGCCGCGTTTTGGCAAGACGGTGGTGGAAAGACGCTACCTCCGTTCTTGGCTAACCTGCCGGCTGATCTCTTCCGCGTTCGCTCGCTCCCTTCACGAAAGCGCCGAAAGCGCCGCCGCCGCCGCGGCAAACGCAGTGGTCAGCTCGTGAAACTGAAACGGGATCTGAGACACACTTCGATCGCTCCGGCGTGGTGTGCCCTCGACCCCGTCGCCTCGTGCTTGCTAACAGTCGTTGGCTCTCCCATCGTGTCACGGCATTTCTACCCTGCGCGCCTTTCTCGGGGAGGAATTCAGCGAAACCTTTTGAGGGAATTCCCCCGGGCTCGGCGATTGACAGAGGGAAGCCCTCCCATTGCTACTTCCACAAGGATCGCGTTGTTAAACGCCCGGTCGCTGACGAACAAGACCCATATTCTGAGGGAGTATTTTCTTTCCAATGACTTGGATTTTTTGTGTCTGACGGAGACTTGGGCAGGTACCGGTGAGTACAAAGCTTTGATTGAATTGTTACCACCTGACTGTGATTTCCTCGATACCCCGAGGACATCAGGACGTGGTGGAGGTACGGTAAGCATTTTTAAGAACAATTTCAAATGTAAACGGTGCACTTTCACCACATCTGCCAACAGCTTTGAAGCAACCTTCTTTGAAGTTGGTCGTGTTTTCCCGGTGCTTTGTGCTGTCATTTACCGTCCTCCTAAATACAACAAAGACTTTTTAAGCGACTTTTCAAGCTTTCTTGCGGAAATCAGGCTGAGATATGATCGTATTCTCCTAATGGGGGATTTTAATATCCATGTATGTTGTCCGGAAAAAACGCTAGCAAAAGACTTCTTAAGACTTATCGACTCTTTTAATTTTGTGCAGTATGTGACCAGCCCGACACACGAACAAGGACATATTTTAGACCTTGTCCTTGCTCATGGTATAACGGTGTCAAATCTGGAAGTCCTTGAAAATGGAATTTCTGATCACATGGCAGTTTTATTTGACGTAGTCTTATCGCATGCTGCTGTGAAATCTGGCGCTCCTAGTTGTAAACGCCGAATTTTTAACCCTCGCACTGCTAGTCGTTTCTCTGATGCCTTTAATAACCTTTGCGTACCCTCGTCTAACACAGAGGAACTCACCTCTTGGTTCGACTCGTCGTGCCGGGCCATCCTGGATTTGGTGGCTCCTTCAAAAATTGTGCTGCCAAAGCCTAAACCCGAGCCATGGTTTAACGACATTACCCGCGCAGCTAGGCAGGAGTGTCGCAAAGCTGAACGCAATTGGAAAAGAGACAAATTGCATGTCTCTTCTCAAATTTAGAAAGACAGCTGGCGTATCTACCAGCTCACAGTAAAAGAGGCCAAAAGAAAATATCTGTCGGACCTTATTCTCGCCAACCGTCACAACCCTCGTGCACTATTTAAAACGATAGATTCTGTACTCAAACCCCCTCTGCCTACTTGCTCGGATTCTTCAGCCGAGATGTGCAACAGATTCCTTCAGTTCTTTATTGATAAGGTCTCTACAGCTAGGATTCCGGTCCCAAATACCGCATCTGACCCCTCTGTCCATGTTCCATGTTCAGCTGTCCTAAATTCTTTTGATACTGTGTCCTTGGCGCTTTTGGAGGATGTAGTTCGCCAGACGAAGCCATCTGGCTCCCCTTGCGACTCTCTTCCCCCACGCTTCTTTCAGGAGGTTCTCCCGAGTGTTGGTGCATCGGTCTTGGATATCATCAACAGCAGCCTTTCTTCTGGTGTAGTTCCCCAACAGTTTAAACATGCTGTGGTCCAACCCTTGATCAAGAAACCTGGTCTTGATCCAGATGAGCTGTCAAGTTACAGACCCATTTCCAAACTGCCTTCCATTTCCAAAATTCTGGAAAAAGTGGTGCACATGCAGTTGAAACTTTTCTTGGATGAACATAACATCTTGGAGGTCTTCCAGTCAGGTTTCAAGACGATGCATAGCACGGAGTCAGCCCTGTTACGCGTTTCTAATGACATCCTCCTGGCAAATGACTCTGGAGACCACGTGTGTCTGGTTTTATTGGACTTAACTGCAGCATTTGATACAGTGGATCACAGTATTCTGCTGACTCGTTTGCAGCACTTGGTGGGCATTGGCGGGAGTGCTCTTGATTGGTTTAGGTCCTATCTAGCTGACAGGACCTTTTGTGTCAGCCTTGGCTGCTCTGAATCACGCACTGCTCCCCTGTCATGTGGTGTTCCACAGGGCTCAATTCTGGGGCCTCTGCTGTTCTCGCTGTATCTGCTCCCATTGGGTTCCATCTTAAGGAAACATGGTATTCCTTTCCACTGCTATGCAGATGACTGCCAGATCTATGTCCCACTGAGCAAGAAAGACACCTTCTCATTAAGGCCACTCCTATCCTGTCTGGAAGAAATCAAAACCTGGATGGCACAAAATTTCTTGAAGTTCAACGAAAAGAAGACAGAGGTGATATTGTTTGGCCCCAGTGGACCTTGTACATTCCATCCTGTAGACTTGGGCCCCCTATCTCCTTATCTGAAATCAACGGTCTCAAACTTGGGACTTAAACTGGACAGTGATTTCAAACTCGATCGGCAAATTGGTGCCGTTGTTAAATCCAGCTTCTTTCACCTAAGACAGCTGGCCAAAATAAAACCTCTCCTCTCACATGAACACTTTGAGAGAGTAATTCATGCCTTTGTCACATCCCGGCTCGATTACTGCAACGCCATGTACTTTGTAGTCAGCCAATCCTCCATCAAGCGCCTTCAGCTGGTACAGAATGCCGCTGCTCGCCTCTTGACTGGTACTCGTAAGAGGGAGCATATAACTCCTACTTTGGCATCCCTTCACTGGCTCCCCATTCATTTTAGAATTATTTTTAAGATCCTCCTCTTTGTTTTCAAATCTCTGAATAATCTCGCGCCACCTTACCTCTCTGAGCTCATACGCCCCTACACCCCTGCCCGGCGCCTCAGGTCTGTGGACCAGTCTTTGCTAGACGTACCAAGAACTAAACTGAGGCTCAGAGGGGATCGAGCCTTTTCTGTTGCTGGTCCATCTCTCTGGAATGACCTCCCACTGAACATTCGGCAAGCCTCCTCGCTGCCCATCTTTAAAGCCCTCCTCAAAACTCACTTGTATTCTTTGGCGTTTGACTCAGCATGACTTAGATTTGCTATTGGTTTTACTGCTTGGTGCTTTCTACCGCCTTATTACTTATTACTTATTACTGATTCGTCTTACTGTTTATTGTATATGTTAAATCGCTCCATGTACAGCACTTTGTATGCAGCGATGGCTGTTTGAAAGTGCTCTATAAATACTGTTGACTTGACTTGACTTGACTTGACAGTCCTAACCACTTTTCCGTCACACGCTTTGTTGTTTGAAGCGGTTTGAGATGAAAGAGGAGAGAATCAAAGTGTCCTTTAACCAGTGGATCAGAGACGTCATGCTCAAAATGTGCACACGTCGGCTACAAGCTAAGTTTCAAAGTCAACAAGAAGCTGTAGCATCCATTGACGAAAAAAGAGATTGGTTAACTTCTCCTGTCCCAATGAAATCCATTTCAATTCCAAGCGGCGACTCACGGTTCCAAATATGCATCTGCGCTCTTCGCCAACGCTCCTCTCTCCTCATCCTCAACTTCAGCGGCCATCCATCCAGCCGCACCAACGCCAACTGTCCAACAGCGCTGACATAGCCACTGAACAAATCGGGGTTGTGAAAAATGCTGCCCATTACTGGCGCAAAAAACACAAGCGCCCCAGGTCTGTCCAGCACCGACAGTCAATGGCGCCGACATTCCTCCCAATCAAAATCTGTGCTGGTACAGGCGTGCTGCCGAGAAGGCGCAACCACCAAGCACAGATACTGCTCCTTTGACGAATGTCGTGGCCAAAAAGCGCTGAAAACAGTCCATATCTTTATTCTAACGGCACAACAAATCTTGACTTTGACAGAATATGCCATGTGTAACAAGGGCTACGTTTGTTTTATAATTGCTGGAGATGATAAAACACTATGGGTAGACAACGGGTTTCTACTTGGACCAGTAAGGGGACACTAGGTTCGATTCACTGGAGCCAATGATGTCACTATTGAGGGGGTGGCATGGGCAAAGAAACAAGACAACAGTTGTAAAAACAATTAACTTTTATATCAAACAGACACAGGACAACAAAATTATCATCACAACAACCACAGTGGAAAAAAGAAAGTAAATAAATACAATTTAGTCTCAACCTCTTAGTTGACCTTTCCCTCAAGCAAAATAATTGGTGATCACCTTTCTCAACACCGGTGTGAGTTCCCTTTTTTTCCCTTTCAATCTGAATGAAATAACTAAACACAAAATGTTCTTGTCAGCTCCTGTCGTACAAAATAAATTATTCTAAAGATCACCAACACAAATAAAATACATTAAAATTTATCAAATGTAATATATTGTGTGTTCTTTGGTTGGCTCGCCACCACCACTGTACCCCCTTTTCCAGCACTTTTGGACGTCAGGGCACCGTAATGGAATCCACTCCACTGAAGGCAGGCTAATCCCAGCGCTGTCCTCAATTGAAACTCCACAAAAGACCAGGCCAGAAGAATGTTGAACGATACTCCGATGTTATACGGTCGGCGAAATCCCGGCGGTACGTAATGCTAACGGCTACGTTAGCCCAGTGCAGTACTCGAGGTTGCGTAGAATGACTCTCTTTCTCCCGAAACACTTCCTCACAACGGCGAAGAATACGTCCGCTCGCGTTCAGGTCCCGCCAGAAAAAGAGACCGAGATAGGTTGCGCCGCACGCTCGTGATGTCACGAAGGTGAAAAACTGCACCTCTCATTCGCTGACACCCCATTAGTATTTTGTGCCCTGATTCGCTCGGGCCACGGCAATATTCAATTCTGTTTAATTAAGTAATTTTTTAATGACGCTACTCTTAAGTCAATATAGATTTTGGTTATGTCCCCTCCCCATTGCCTCATGCCATAATCCGGGTTACACCCTCCCCCCCAGAAGGTGTGCACGTCTCGGAACACCTACACGCATGGTTATCCTTCAGCATTATATCGTGAACAACGCAGCAGTGTGGCTGCAGTGTTTCCGCAATAACCACGCTCAATTCATGAAGAAGAGCTTTCGCAGCAGTTAGCAATGGCACTCCTAACTGAGCGTACTGTAATCTCTCAGGCGGTTCTCGGTTTCTCTGGGAGCGTCGGACTTGATGACATTCCTTAGCATCATCAAAAAGTGCAACAGGAACTTCTACCAGGGGAGGGGAGGGCCTTTGTTCTGGGGTTTTCTATTACTGCCGATTGATTTATCTAGCATAGGTGGGGGTTCGATCGGGGCTCCAGCACTCTCAGACGGGCGGTCGTACTCTATGTGAATCTGCGGGACTTCTGGCTGAACAATTTCTGGCCCTACCTCAAAGCTTGGAAGTTCACTCAGCTCAAGGGGTTCGCCCGTTGATTTATCCACTTTGGTGGGGTCTACTTTCATGTGATGATCAACCATATCTTTTGAGCACGTCTTGACAGTCTCATTTCTCTCTTCGTCCTGCATCATCTCAGCCACATACTCTCTTGCAGCCTCAGCAACCATGGGAGCAATCCGCTCTTTCAACGGAAAATTCTCTGGCACCCCGCCGCTGCTTGGCTGTTGCCACATTCCTGACTGTGTAGGGTTGGTGCTGATAGTTGAAGAACAACCAGGCAATTGAGGCAAATAATAGTGGCAGTACTCCTGATCTTCTGAGGGGGCATCATCATCATTATCATCTGGTACCTCATCATTGTCTGAAGTGTCGATTTTGGTTTGGCTTCTCGTCAGCGGCCTCCTGACAGTCTGCCTCTCACATCCTTCATCAGTGCTGGCAGGTAAGAATCCACAGGGCAACAGCAAATCCCTATGTAAAGTCATCTTTGGACCCTCCTTGCCTTCAGGACGCACTATGTAGACAGGAAGGCCAGCCACTCTTTGAACCACCACCCACACATCGGGCTCCCATCTGTCAGCCAGTTTGTGCTTGCCCCTAATCTTCACATTCTTCAGTAGAACACGATCATCTGACACTAGTGTAGATTCTACAACACGTCTTTCGAACCGAAGTTTGTTCCGCTTGGCGGTCTTCGACGCATTCGCCATGGCTAGTTTATAGCTCTCCTCCAACCTACCTTTCAGGTCCTGCACATACTGGGAGTGTGATTTCCGAGAAGTACAAGCAGGGAGGTTGAAGGCTAAGTCCACAGGCAGTCTCGGGCGTCTGCCAAACATGAGTTCATAAGGGCTGAACCCAGTCACATCATTCCGAGTGCAATTGTAAGCGTGCACTAGGGGTTTGACAAAATCTCTCCAATGAGTTTTGTCCTGGTTCTTGAGAGTGCCCAACATCTGCAGAAGAGTGCGATTGAATCTCTCCACAGGATTTCCCCTCGGATGGTAAGGTGTGGTTCTCACCTTTTTGATGCCTGCTATTCGACACAATTCCTGGATAGTGCGTGATTCAAAATCTGGACCTTGGTCACTCAACAGTTTTTCTGGAAAGCCATAAAGCACCAGGAAATCCTCCCATAAACACTTAGCCACAGTTAGAGCTTTCTGGTTTTGAGTAGGAATGGCCACAGAGTATTTTGTGAAATGATCAGTCAACACCAAGATGTCTTTGATACCGCTTCTGTCAGGATCGACAGATAGGAAATCCATGCAGACCAGTTCCAAGGGCCTTGTCGTCTTGATGTTGACCAATGGTGCAGCTCTCTCAGGCTGGGCTTTGCGACGCACACAGCGTTCACAGGTTTTAAGCTTCTGCTCCACATCTACAATCATCCTAGGCCAAAAAAAGCGGGATCTTACCAGATCAAGGGTTCGCTCTAGGCCAAGGTGGCCAATGTCATCATGTAGGCTCCGTAACACTACGTGCCTCAACTCAGTTGGCAAGGCTAACTGATGGACAGTCTGACCCTGCTCCTGTCGGGTTCTGTAGAGCACGCCCTCTCTCAATGCGAGGCGATTCCACTCTCGTAGCCACAACGCCAAAATCGGAAGCTCTTGTCTTAGCCTAGGAGAGGGTTGGCTTCCAGACTCCAGATGCTCAATCACTGTTCTCAAAACAGTGTCATCCCTTTGTTTTCCTGCCAATTCACTCGTGGTAAAGTGAGGGACAACAGGAAGCCCGTGAGCACACTCCCGTTGGAAACTCTCGGGAATGACATGAACATCAGTAGTGAGAGATTCCACTAGGGCGGTTGATGCTCCAAAACTTCTCTCCTCTCCATGACACCATTGTACGTCATGTCTTTGACAGATGGCTCGTATTGCCTCAGGCAAAACGTTGTCGAATCCGTCCTGTTCGCCCATGTGATTCAAAGTGAATTGTTGGATCCTTTCGGCCTCCTTTCTTGACACAGGGTCATCGTCACGCTCTGCGGAGGGTAGTCTTGAAAGTCCATCTGCATCTTTGTTCTGACTTCCTGCACAATACTGAATTTTAAACGAGAAAGTGGACAAAGATGACAGCCATCGGTAACCTGCAGCATCTAATTTTGCAGAGGTTAGTATGTAGGTCAAGGGGTTACTATCTGTGATCACTACAAACTCGGCTCCATAAAGATGGTCACTGAATTTAGTGGTGACTGCCCATTTCAAAGCCAAGAATTCCAATTTATGTGCTGGATATCTTGACTCACTTCTCGTCAATCCTCGGCTTGCAAAGGCAATTACTCTCATCTGCCCATCTTGCTCCTGGTACAAAGCCGCACCCAGTCCTGTGGTACTTGCGTCAGTATGGAGGAGGTATGGAAGTTTGGGGTTGGCGAAACCTAAAACAGGGGCACTTGTGAGCTTGCTTATGATGTCGTCAAAAGCTTTTTGACAGGCTGCTGTCCACCTTGTTCCAAAATTATCTTTTAATCGAAAATATGTCATGTCGGCCCTTTGTGGTTTTTCCTTTCCCTGCTTCCTGACTGGTCGGTACCCCGCTGTGAGCTCGTTAAGAGGTTTCACCACATGTGAATAGTCCTTCACGAACCGCCGATAATAGCCAGCGAATCCCAGGAAGGACTGCAGCTCCTTTAAGTTTTTAGGCACTGGCCAGGTCTTAAGCGCGCTTATCTTGTCGGGATCGGTCTCAACACCATGTTGCGAGACAATATGCCCAAGGTATTTGACAGATGTCTGGAAGAACTTGCACTTCTCGGGAGACAATTTCAAGCCATATTCTCTCACCCTTTCCAGGACTTTTAAGAGCCGCGTCTCATGTTCTTCAAGCGTGTCAGAAAATACAATAAGGTCGTCAATGAAAACTAGCACCTCTTTCCTGTTCAAGGCAGCCATGCATCGTTCCATGAGTCGTTGAAAGGTACTGGGGGCATTTGTCACTCCCTGTGGCATTCTGTTAAACTCCCAAAATCCAAGGGGACAAACGAACGCCGTTTTCTCCTTGTCCGCCTCCTCCATCTCAATCTGATAATATCCAGATTTCAAGTCCAGAACTGAAAACCATTTTGATCCAGTTAACAAAGAAAAAACCTCTTCAAGATTTGGTAAAGCATAAGCATCTTTGATGGTCTGGGAATTCAACTTCCTGAAATCGATGCAAAGCCTCACCGCACCATTCTTCTTCCGCACAACGACTATGGGCGACGCAAATGGAGAGACTAACTCACGGATGATGCCTGAGTCCAATAATTCCTGCAGATGTTTCCGGACGGCATCCACATCCTGTGGATGGATGGGCCTTGCGCGATGCTTGAATGGAGTATCATCACCCAGTCGAATATGATGCTTCACTTTATTGGTGCAGCCATAGTCTGAGTCATGCAGAGCAAAGACATCAGGCATAGAACTCAATAATTTCACGACTCTGTCTTTCCAACTGGGCGGCAAAGGGGAATCACCAAAATCGAGGTCAAGCTTCGCGCTGGGGCAAGAGGCGTTCCTCACAGACTTCTCAGGGCCCACAACCTGCTGAACTGAGTGGATCTCAGCCAAAACAGTTCTGGGGGAGATTCGGATATCTGTCTCGGTTTCATTTTTCACCACAACTGGCACGTGGTTTGGTTGCTAGCGTGCAAAGGGAATAGGCAACTCGTAACCCCCTTGGGAGGGCGGACTCCTTAGGAGCCTCCACCGTGGCCCATTTCCCATGATGGACACTGCTTGTGTGGAAAAGACCATTGACAACAACGGTGTGACCAGCCGGTATCACATTGGGATTATTCATGGGTGCCCTAACCTGCCCCAAGGTATCGATGCTTGCTCCCACTCGTCTGACTTCTAGAACTTTGAGCACCACCCCATATCTAGGGACAGAAGACGATGGCTGCTGCCCATGGCATGCGATACAGTCAGTGTAAAGGACATCCAGAGTATTGGTACCGATGAGGATCTGAGGTGAGGCACTCATCGCGGGAACCACCAATGCTAGGGTTGGGACTTCAAGGATATTTCCAACGAATTCTTCGGGAAATGTCAAGTCCAATTCTATATACCCTAAATAGGGCACGGCTTGGCCATCTGCCCCCTCCACCTCTAGTTTGATGTCTACTAACTCGTTCAAAGACTTCAGATGAGGTGGGATAGATCACGCTCATAAATAGACTGGGGAATGGTCGTCACTTGCGACCCAGTATCGAGAAGGCACTGATATTCTTTTTGATGAATGATAACTCTTGCAGTACATTTAGCACCCACCAATCCAGGGGGTAACCTGGGAAAAGACCTCTGTATGGAGGTACACTTCTTGTCAACTTTCATGGATTCATTAGGGCTTCTCCTTGGAGTTGATTCGGCAGCCTCTGTTCGCCCTGACACAGAGGCCCCCATTAGTTTAAATTTCTTGAGCAGGGTGCACCATTCTGCTGATCCCATTCCTGCGGACTTTTTCTTAAAGCACGTCTCTTCTCTTCAACTAGAGAGGGCTTTGGCTCATCTTCACAGTTTCTTGCCACATGACCGTCTTCACCACAGTGAAAGCAATACCAGGGTCGAGGTCGGTCCACCATCTCATTCTGGGATTTCAATGTTAAATTTACTCTCCCATGCCTTAAGGGCTGCTTGCCCTGCGTTAGCAGTGCATTAACTTGGGTCTGTAATGTGGCAATCTGTTCTTTTAATACCCTCAACTCAGTTGCTCCCGAGTAGTCACTCTTAGCCGGCAAATACGACGGCTTCACTTTTGGGAAATGAGCTTGAATGTCGGCGATTTGCGTCTTCACTCGTTTGAGTTCATCTGCTTCAGGCGGTGAGGATCTGACTAGTTGGGGGTTTGCAACATGCAGTGCAACTATTTGAGCCCGCATGTCCTCCACTTGAGTTCTTAACGATGCGGTGTCGGACATGTCCTCTTTGGGTACGGCACAGGTAGCCATCTGACTCAATACAGTCTTTGACTTTGCTGAGTGAGAACAAAGTTTTTGCAGTCCCAAATGCACCTTCTTGCGAATTTCTTTTGCCTTTACTTTCTCTTCTTCTGTTCGAATTAGCACCACAAGTTCGGCAAAAGTGGGGGGTGAGTGTTTCCGGCGTTCCAGCTGGAGGTCAGCAATTAACCCATCCTCCCAACACCCCCTGCAGAACTGTTTCAAAATGTAATGTTTTTTTTTGGTGTCAGGTAATCCACCGCGCCGAATAACTGCACTTAGGACACTCTGCAGTCGATGAAGGTATTGCGAGGGCGTTTCATCACTATTCTGCAGGGTTCCCATGAATTTAGCCAATAGCTCTTCCCCATCTTCCACTGAACCATAAACAGAATCTAATAACAGGAGGTACTGTGCTGGGGAAGCTTGAGGGCCGACCTGCTGAGCGACTTCAGTGGCAGGAGGCAGTAAACTGTCCAAAATTTTACGGGTTCTATGCAGATCAGATAGGGACGGATCAGTCAACAACACGTCCACATTCACTCTCCAAGTTTCATAGTCTAGCTCATTGTTGGGACGGGGAGTTCTACCTGAGAAGGGTCGAAATCGAAATGAGGATGATGTGGCATCGCTGGATCGCACAACATGCTCAACAACCATTCGTTGCACAGCATGGGGATACACATCTTCTTCGGAGAGAGGACTGCGAGTTGTCGGCAACTTGCCTCTGTCGCCCCGTTCAAAGGGTGGTTGGAGAGGTGAGGGGGAAGGTGGGAACACAGTTGGCAGGCTCTTAAGTAGTTCGGTCGGTACCAAACCCAGCACCGAAAGAGGGGCTTTTGTCGGACTCATAATAGGCTGGCCCTCTTCATGCCGAGAGCAACTTGGATTTTTCTGGCTATTAGGCTGGGGGTTGCGACTCTTCCCTTCCAACCCTATTCAATTCATCCTGCAGCACCTCTCGGAGCGGTTTTCCACTTTGACCCGCAATTGATCTCAATTTGTCAAGATAACTTTGCTCTGTGTCCCTAACTGTGGATGTGCACACAGCATCTAGGGCACGTATCTGTAAGTTGACATCTTCGAGATGCGGACTTGAATGTTCAAGAGGCAGTAAAGGCCTGAAAGATTGCATCGCGGCACAATTTTTAAATTCTACCCCGAAGTGTTGATGGAATTCTGAATTTTTATCATCGATAAAAATCACTCGCTGAATGGGACCATGACTGGCCAACAACTTCTCGAGGTCCGTATCTAATTCAGTTTGGGTTAGCCCACTAATAATTTGAAATGTTCACACCAGCATCAATGATTATATCCATTTCCTTGTTTCAATGCTTTTACCACCCCTTCAGTCGCTTGGCTCCTGGCTGGCTCGCCAAATTTGTAACAAGGGCTACGTTTGTTTTATAATTGCTGGAGATGATAAAACACTATGGGTAGACAACGGGTTTCTACTTGGACCAGTAAGGGGACACTAGGTTCGATTCACTGGAGCCAATGATGTCACTATTGAGGGGGTGGCATGGACAAAGAAACAAGACAACAGTTGTAAAAACAATTAACTTTTATATCAAACAGACACAGGACAACAAAATTATCATCACAACAACCACAGTGGAAAAAAGAAAGTAAATAAATACAATTTAGTCTCAACCTCTTAGTTGACCTTTCCCTCAAGCAAAATAATTGGTGATCACCTTTCTCAACACTGGTGTGAGTTCCCTTTTTTTCCTTTCAATCTGAATGAAATAACTAAACACAAAATGTTCTTGTCAGCTCCTGTCGTACAAAATAAATTCTTCTAAACATCACCAACACAAATAAAATAAATTAAAATTTATCAAATGTAATATATTATGTGTTCTTTGGTTGGCTCGCCACTCCCACTGTACCCCCTTTTCCAGCACTTTTGGACGTCAGGGCACCGTAATGGAATCCACTCCACTGAAGGCAGGCTAATCCCAGCGCTGTCCTCAATTGAAACTCCACAAAAGACCAGGCCAGAAGAATGTTGAACGATACTCCGACGATGTTATACGGTCGGCGAAATCCCGGCGGTACGTAATGCTAACGGCTACGTTAGCCCAGTGCAGTACTCGAGGTTGCGTAGAATGACTCTCTTTCTCCCGAAACACTTCCTCACAACGGCGAAGAATACGTCCGCTCGCGTTCAGGTCCCGCCAGAAAAAGAGACCGAGATAGGTTGCGCCGCACGCTCGTGATGTCACGAAGGTGAAAAACTGCACCTCTTATTCGCTGACACCCCACTAGTATTTTGTGCCCTGATTCGCTCGGGCCACGGCAATATTCAATTCTGTTTAATTAAGTCATTTTTTAACGACGCTACTCTTTTTTGGTTATGTCCACTCCCCATTGCCTCATGCCATAATCCGGGTTACACATGCAGCTGGCATTTTCAGTTCTATCAGAGTCGTTCCTAAACATAACATCGTTTTGTCTCTTGTCTAACCGTACCCAGGTAATTTGACAGGTCTAACCCGATCCAAAGTACCACTCACTTGCTGCGTGAACTCTCGTCTTGGTCTGTTGATGAGGGAGGCCAATGGTAGTCTTGGTTGTTCATCGCCTGCAAGTCGTTGAATTTCTTGAAAGCGTAGAGGAAATCTGGCTTATTTTTTTCTCCAGCTTTGAAAAATGGTATACTTCCACATGTGGTTTTGACAGGACTGGGCTTAACTAATCTTCACAAAAGCACGCCGTTTTTGTCACTCTTACTCCGAAGCACTGAGCTGCAAATTAGAGAAAGGCTTGAATGTGTTCGTGTTGAATGAATACAGACAGATGAGCGGACAAGAAGTCATGAAGCATCACAAAAAAACTCAAAGTGCAAATGGCGCCTCACGTGACAGGTAGCCTCCCCCCTTCTTACCTTTCGAATGTTACCCACGGATCCGGCAAACCTCGGTAACCCAAAGGCAGAAACAATTTGCATCTCCCTGACTTTGCTTTTCCTTTGTGGACTGCCGTATCCAGAAAATCAGGTTCTGCGACAAGAGCTAAACAGATGAATATGCGGCTGTTGCATGGCGCAAAAGCAGAAAAAGAGAACCGTATGATCCGCAACGGATATGACCTCACGGCGTTGTGTGCCAAGTACCTCTTGGCGATTGGGCGGGAAAGAGTGTCACTGAGTGGAATGACTCTTTGGGGATGCCGAGTCGCCGAAGCGGGTTCCCAGTCAGACTCAAAACTCCTGCTTTTACAGCAGGGATCAGCAACCGCAGTCCTCGAGGGCACCTCGCCTGCACGCGTTACATGTTTCCCTCCTCCAACACACTTGATTCAAATGATCAGTTGGTCAGCAAGCGCGGCAGAAGCCCGATAATGATTCTGATCATTTGACTCCCGGGGGTTAAGGGCAGAGGATGTCGTTTTCATGTTTGTCAACTGTGGGTTGAGACTTTTCTGTGATTAAGTGCTGTCTAAATCGAATTGACTTGATTTGGGTGTGTTGAAGGAGGGAAACATCTCAAACATGCAGGACCAGGGCCTTCTTGGTCCGGAGTTGTTGACACCTGTTGGATAGGATACTACCATCTGCCAAGTCCCAGACTGTGAGGTGGCTTATTTTTCTGCCAACGGTTGAATGTTGGTGGTATGGATCCCATAACTTCGTGATGTCAGTGCATCATTGCGGACAGATATACAGTACTTTGACTACAGCGTGACCTCGCTCTGAACCTTATCATGTGACCTCCACTTGAACCTTATGGTATGACCTCGAATTGAACTGCCTTAGCGACGGAAAATAATGTTAACACCTTTTGCAGACATAGACCGGACAACGCTGTACTTGCATCTCTTAGCTGGCCTGTGGTTTCACACCTACAGTCTTGTTGCAACCAGAAGCAAAAGTCCTGCAAACAATTATGCTATTCGTAAATGTCAGTATTGAGACGGACAGCTTCAAGAAAAGACAAAATGTTGTAACAGTTCGTAAAAAGCACACTTTCGAAAAAGAAAGTATTTGGTAATATCATTAAGAAATAACAAGAGCATTAGAGCGGTCATCTAGAAACCAAATGGGAGATATCCATTGGGAGTTACTCCCTGCTTAGAATATATAAGACTTGTCTCGAGATGTTGCTTTTGCGCATTTGTGCCTTGACCACAACAATTGCTTGTATCACACTTATGTCCTGAATGTTCAGATAAAACGTCTTGCAAGAACTTCTCCATTTCCAGCCTCTGATTTCACACTTCACCTCAGCCCAAATTCAAACAAACACGCGGAGGACCTGGAGGACGCAGAGGATGGCGAAAGGATCCCCGCCTCCAACAGTATCCAGTTTATTTCCTGGGCTTAAAGCGGGGATTGAACCGATTAAAGCTTGACGTCGCTAATTACATGATTTTGGCATCTCGTCGTCCAATTGACCACTTTCGAGATGATTTTTGACTCGTCCATCTCCTGCCGTTGCCGCACTTTTAGACACAGTGAAATGGTCGACCAACATGGCAACACCGTTTTCATAGTCTTAAAATCGGCATGTGACTGTTAAAAAGGAACCAATCACATTCAAAGACATGTAAAATGAAAGTCAACACACACCGTCACCTATACCGCCATTTTAAGAGCCTCTGATAAACCTCAAATAAAACGAGTAAGCTTTACCTGACATTTATATGTTTTGCTTTCATAATTCCATCCACCTCGACAAAGACCCAAGAGTTTGAATTTGGTTGTTTAATTTTGAACACAAGCACACCAGGGTGTGGACAGTTGCGCAAGAACATTCTTGCAGTTGATTCTTTTTTCTTCCCCTCTCTAAAAAAAAAACGGAAGAAAAAATCATTTGAGTTGTACAGGGTGTAGGTGACAGGAATGATGGAAAAAAAAATTAAAATGCTTTGTTGTTGTCAAATTTGTTTTAATGTCACAATAGGGCGGCATTTCAACTGAGATTGTGCAGACTTATTATAGACACTGTATTTGCGTTACAAAGGTTATAGATGAACCATTAAAAAACACATTAAACAAAAGTGACCCAAGCGTTTGTGAGCAGAGCATCATTCCTCAGAGCAGACACGCAAGCATGCAAGTCTATTTCCATCCTGCCGGAAGGTGTGAAGCAATGATTAGGCACAGTCAACAGTAAAAGCCTGTTGAAAGCTTAACAAATAGAAAAGCGCTGCATTTATGGAGAATAACCACCATTTTCAAAACTTGTTCCACTCACAGCGGACATCCTCTGCAAACAAATCTTTCCTAATGCAAGCATGCCTTGTTTGATGAGTACAACCTGTTTATAGGTGACATTTTGACCACATCAAGTCTCAGTGTGACATTAAAGTGTACTTATCGGCCTTTTTTGAGTCACAATGAACTCTATTTAACGATATTGTTTTGCTTTCTCAATGAAATGTAAAAACCCTAAATGATCTCATAATAACAATAAAAAAAATACACAACTCTCTAAATCCATGCATGGGAAATATCTTGCTTGTCTGAATGTCTTGCATCATCTTTGTAGTTAAAGCTCCTTTTGTTCATGTTGTGCAGTACCGGCCCCAAGAAAGCAATCAATAAGTCAATCCTAATTGACATCTATTTTGGGTTGTCATCTTGCAGATGTTGAAAAAATAATAAAGTCCATGTTGACTGAATGTTTGGATAATTGTGTTCAAATGTAGAATGTAGAACGTTTGATTTTTACTGTAGAGGTAAAACACCATCATAAGAATGCAGACTCAAACAGTACAGATATCAGAAAAATCTCCTGAAGTATGTTGTTACTTTGAACCATACACTGTATTATTCATCCATCCATTTTCCGAACCGCTTAATCCTCACGAGGGTTGCAGGGGCTGCTGGAGCCTTTCCCAGCCGTCTTTGGGCAGTAGGCGGGGGGACACCCAGAACCGGTTGCCAGCCATTCGCAGGGCACACAGAGACAAACAACCATGCGCACTCACACCTAGGGACAATTTTAGTGTGTTCAATCAGCCTGCCATGCATGTTTTTGGAACGTGGGAGGAAACCGAAGCACTTGTCTTGTGGCAGCTCCATGAGTGGACTGGAAATGATTCACATAATCTTCCAAGTGATGAAGCATTCACAGATACTGAATGTCGTCTTGGCCCACGAAAAGTGACAAAAATGAACCAGTATTCTATTTTATTGTAAAAGTGTCATGTTTTATTATTTTTGGTTAACCCCACCACCGCACCCCCCCCCCCACACACACAACAGTAACATCTAAAAATTATTTGTCATACCAGAACAATAAAGTGGAAACCCAAATGAAATACAAAACAAATGTTAAGCTATTAAAATAACTTAACAGAGGTACATCAAAAAAGGGGACAATAATTATTTCATTAACAAAAGTTGACGAACTCTGTGTTCAATTGCTCCAGGGGAGGCTCTAGTGGTCGCTGAGAGCAAGTTCTGCTAACACAAGTTCACACAATCGTGCCAAATTTGAACATCACAGTCAAAGCCAACAACCTCGATTCTTAGTTGTCTCTAAAACTTCATCATCTCAATCATCTCGACGGCCGCGACCAGTCAACCGAACAAGTCAGTCGCACAGTTTTTGCGTATTTTATTTCTTTTTTACATTAAAAAAGGTACATAACTTTCGACTGCTTGTCTTATCAAGAAAGATCAGCATTAACACAGGTTTTGTGTGTGCGTGTGAGTGTCTGCGCGCGCGCACTGTGAGCAAGTACTGTATTAATTTTGTAGGCAGTCGCCCTATGACGTTCAAGCCATTACAGTACTCGCTTTAGTTTACGAGCAGATTTGCCACATCCAACATGGCGGAAACGCCGTACGTCACACCAGTTTGTTCCAATGAGGCCTCTATTGCCATATTTGTTCGCTTCACTTTGCCCCATCCACGACGGCGTTGTCCTTGACGTACAATTGGCGCTCCAAACGATGGCATTCACGGGGTTTTTTTTTGTTTTCTGTGTGTCTACGGTGGGTTTGCGAGCATTATAGGCCAAATAAACGTGATATATTCAATCTTTCTGTCATTCATCACTGCATATTAAATTTAATATTTAATATTATATAAATATTAAATCGTTAAATTTAATATTTAATATGCAGGGCGGCCTGGTAGTCCAGTGGTTAGCACGTCGGCTTCACAGTGCAGAGGTACCGGGTTCGTTTCCAGCTCCGGCCTCCCTGTGTGGAGTTTGCATGTTCTCCCCGGGCCTGCGTGGGTTTTCTCCGGGTGCTCCGGTTTCCTCCCACATTCCAAAAAACATGCGTGGCAGGCTGATTGAACACTCTAAATTGTCCCTAGGTGTGAGTGTGAGCGTGGATGGTTGTTCGTCTCTGTGTGCCCTGCGATTGGCTGGCAACCGATTCAGGGTGTCCCCCGCCTACTGCCCGGAGACAGCTGGGATAGGCTCCAGCACCCCCCGCGACCCTAGTGAGGATCAAGCGGTTAGGAAGATGAATGAATGAATAATATGCAGTGATGAATAAAGCGCTATATAAATCAGCATGTATTGTATTGTATTGTATTGTATTGTATTAAAGAATTAGAAATAATTTTTTGGTAACTATTGGGCATTTAGGATTTTTTTTTGTATTTAATTGATGTAGGACTTGTTTGAAATATCCTAAATGTTTTGTTTATGTTCTGTACATTAATTAATTGTTGTGGCTCGGTTCATAGATGAAATTATATATAAGTGGATGTTTGTTATGTCAAAAAAAAAAAAGAAAAAAGCGCATTTGGGCTCTTCTACAGTTGTTCTTTACATTGTTGGTAGCCCACATTGTGATATGTTGTCCCATTAAAGCACTGGTAATCTGGATTTGGTAATCTTGAAAATTTGAAAACGGTGTCAGTCAGGATCAAGGTCATCCAAGTCAATGTTGCTTTGAACAATCGGATTACCTGATCCTGGATGGCAAAAAAAAAGGAATTTCCAAATCCGGATAATTGTGATCCAGATTATTTTCTGAACTCTCTCTCACTGTAGTGACACAAAATTTATCCGGACTGCGGGTACATCTAATTTTTAAATCTAACCCTCTTTGCTCGTCAATATTGATGACCATGTCAGTTACAGTACTTTGTATTTCACTGAGGATTCAACAGGGTTGCAAGTAGAACAAATGTACCCGACGCAAGGGGCGGGTCGAATTGCGTAACTTCTTGTCCTGAACTTCCGAGAGCGTATTTACCGGAAGTAGAAGGGTGTTGCGTGTGGCATTCACGGCTGAGCACTTTACAATTTGTGCCACTTTTCTCGTTTAAAACAACATAAATGGCTTACCCAGGATACGGTGGGGTGAGTACATTAAACACGTTCACGTTTGTCTTCATAATCGATTAACAGTCCGTGGTTATGGCTTTCGTTCGTCCCAAAGTGTTTCCCAGTGTTTCAGCACAAAAATGTGAAACTGTTCGTCGTATTTTGCGTGTGTCACACTTAAAACCCAAATAACTTTTGTGTCAGATTGAAATAACCCTTGGTAAATTACTTCCGGGTCGGGAAATCGCACCACAACCACCCAACCGCCCGTTTAACTAAAGTGGTCAGTTCCGTTTTGAATGTCATTTATATGAGAACCAAGTACAATAATCTAATACGTAACAAATTTTAGATCTGATAAAACAGCGGTTGAGTATCTTGAGACGCGTTACACATTTTTTTTCGTTTTCCCATCGCGCACCGCCAAGGAGAGCCCAAGATAGCTCAGACTTGACGCGGAACCGCCCAAGCATACTCGTATATATATTTCCGCTGGTTGCTAAGAGATCGAACCGGAGGTAGCCTTGTACCTTTCCCTCTTGTTCGGACGTACAGTGGGCAGAAGGTCAGCATTATGAATTTGATTATTGTTACAACAGAAAGGCCAGGCTTTGTTTATAATGAAAAATAGGACGAATGGACGAGAAGCTACAAGGGGTCGTGAACACATTCTAGGGGAAACAAAAAGATCGTGCTGATACCCCTCAGAGAAGTAATTGAAAAAAATGGTCACGTGTCTTTTTATTTTCCATCAAACCATTATCTCAACTGCTTATGCTCATATGCATGCTAGGTTAATTGATCACTCTAAATCGTCCTTAGGTGTGATTGTGAGTTTGATGGTTGGTTGTCTCTGTGTGCCCTGCGATTGGCTGGCAATCGGTACAGGGTGTCCCCCACCTTCTGCCCGAAGACAGCTGAGCTCCAGCATGCCCTGCGACCCTTGTGAGGACAAGCGGATCAGAAAATGGATGGAATAATGGTGTTTATTTCATTAATAAAATCTTTTCCATGGTCATTTTACAATTGTATTAATAATCAACACAATAATATTTGATTTCCCATATGTCTATTTTTGTAATTAAAAAAATATTACATTATTTGATTAGATAAATGTTAAAAAACACCCCCACACACACATTTTAACAAAGCAATTTTAGGGGAAAATGCTCAAATTAATGCAACTTAAAATAATGCTAAGCAGAATATCCGGGGCGTGTGTGGAATGCTGCTTGTGTTTAAACACAATACCATAATAGGTTGCACTGTGCGCATGTCGTGTAAACCGAGGGTGTGTCTTTAACAAGTATGTCCTGCCAGTGAATGAGATTGTATAATACTAGGCTGTTTTACTATATCAATGTATGGTCATTTACATGTGTGTATGTTTACAAATGTCATCAAGATTCACTGCTACTTTGTGGCCTCTTCTGTCAGTCAACCTGCTCACGACTGCGAGTTGGCACTCTCTCAAGCACACACATAAACACTAAGAAGAAACTGCTGTTGAAACGAGGTTCAACAGTTTGGTTCACATGTGTCCCACCGGTTTCATAGGCAAGTGCAACTCTATTTCTCATTAAATGTGCCGCAGCAGTGTATAGTACCGTTCATTGTAGTCATTTAACATTAATGAGAGCCGGCACAACCATGCACGTTGGCTCACAGACCTATGTGGTGCTCTTTTTGTCCTATTTCATTGCTCGTTTGTCCACCAATGTTTCTGGGATTTTTTTTTTACCCCCACCAGGAACTTAAGGAGAATTGGCCACTGGCGCTAGATATTTGTTAGGGCACTGGCGCTAGATATTTGTTGCCTGAACTGACAGCCAGACCAGTGTAACGAGTCTTCCATCCATCCATTTTCTGATCCGCTTATCCTGACAGGGGTCATGGGGCGCGCTGGAGCAGGTACACCCTGAACTGGTTGCCAGCCAGTCGCAGCCTAACAAGTCTATCTCTCCAATGCTGGTACATCGAGGGAGCTGACGGCTCGCATGAAATCACTCTCCGGTTATACAAACACGTCAGTCTATGCACCTTTTATCAGATTCATTTCTTGAGGCTTTTATTTTGGTGAGTATTGATTAGATCAGTTGAAAAGCAACCAACGCAAAGTATGTTTTTAAGGCGGTTCTTGATATAAACATTTTGAGGAGCACTGGGCGAGACTGTTGTATAATTAGTCAAGTACCCAGATGACATGAATATACGGAAATGAACAAAGATCTCACACTGATAATGACAAATGGGCGATGTACTGTTTCACAGCTTGCTTGCACAGAGCACAAAGCTTTTGTGAATCTATGTTGAGCTTGAGCGTAAGTATTTCCTTTCTCAGTATGGCAGCCCAATGCCACCCCAAGGAATGCCTGGAGGACCAATGGGGAGACCACTGCCCAATCACATGGGTGGACCAATGCTTGGCCCAATGGGAGGCGCACCGCCCCAGATTGGTGGATATGCACCCTATGGAGGAGGCTATCCGGGCACATATGGCGCTCTGACCCCAGCTGCCAATGACCCAATGTGGAGTTACTTCACAGCCATTGCTGGCCAGGTATTAAATTCTTTCCCCTGGGGGGGGGGACTTCCCTCAACAGTGTCATTTAACCAGCTAACACATGTACAATTGTGTCTGATCACTTGTGTACAGGACGGGGAGGTGGATGCAATGGAGTTGCAGAGGTGTTTAACTCAGTCTGGCTTCACCGGAACCTACAGCCGTGAGTGGCCTTCCCTACATTTACCCTCAAAAGATGAAAAGTTGTCCTTGTTTGTACAAATGGTGTTTCATCATGTTGCAGCATTTAGCCTGGAGACGTGCAGAATCATGATTGCGATGCTCGATGTATCCTTTTGTGGAATCGCAGCGGTAATGGCATTGTACGCGTCCATCAGAAGCTATTGAACCTTCACCGCACCATCACCAGAGGGATTTCACAGGCAAGATGGGCTTCAGTGAGTTCAAGGAGCTGTTTGTGGCGCTCAACGGCTGGAAGCAGAACTTCACAATGTTTGACCGGGACAGGAGTGGTACTGTTGAGCACCATGAGCTGACCCAGGCCATCAGCTCTATGGGTGAGAGACCAATGATGCTTTGGAATCCGACCAAAAGCAACAATACTTCATAGGAATTTAACAAAAAACGGTTTGAATGGCAAAATAAGTTTACGCTTGCGAATGCAGCAAATCATTCCACTTTACAATACAATACAATACAATACAAGCTGATTTATGTAGCGCTTTCACAACAGCGGCAGCTGTAACAAAGCGCTTAACAAAACGGTTAACAAAGTTAAAATAATAAACACAACACATAACATAAAACATGGGCAGTCGTGCAGTCCTAACCACTTTTCCATCACACGCTTCTTTTAAGACATATCTAGATGTATCTCGAATTTTTTTTTGTAAATTTTTGTAAAATGGGAAGAGTAAACACATTGCAACAAACCCTCTTGAACTGAGTTGTGTCGAATCACATCGTAATCCCACTCAGTCAAACCAAATCCAGTTGTTTCACATGAAAATTGACCGTCTGTAATTTATTTCTATTCTTTTATTATTATGATTCAAACAGGGTACCGCATCAGTCCTCAGGCTCTAAACGCCATCATCAAGCGCTACAACAAAGGCGGTCGCATCTACTTTGACGACTACGTGGCCTGCTGCGTCAAGCTCCGCGCCCTCACAGGTACCCCCACTCGCAATATGAGAGGCAGCAAATTGAAGCTCGACACGTTTACATTCACACGTGTTCCTACTGCAGATCATTTTAAGAGGAGAGATACCATGCATCAAGGCTCTGTGCACTTCGGCTATGATGATGTAAGTCACCGTACCTCTGACATCTGACTGTGTGCTGCCTTCTAAATTACTGGGGTTCCTAATTGTTTGCCCTTTAAAGTGTCGTGTGAAACGTTAAAACACTTCACAGATAAAGCTCGACCTTTTGATCACCTGATGACTAGTGTGTTGGAGGGAAACATCTAAAACAAGGATTGTGGCCATCGCGGACCGGAGTTTGACGCCCAAATCTCAAATGGCATTAAAAGCAATAAATACGATGTCCAGCTTCATTTAACACCATTGCTAAGCTGTTGGTTAACAATTAGCACCGAGTTAGGTTGCCACTGCTCTCGAAGGGGTCTGTATAGGTATTCCCAGACATCTTTGAAAGCTTGACTGTATGTCACTTGGAGTGACTCCAAATCAACTCCTCTTTTGATGTGAGGTGTCTGTTATTCATCAACTCCTGAAGATAGCTTGTATAACATCAGTGGTGTTATTTTGCCTCTTAATTCGGAAAACCCCATCACAATTAATTGATAAAGGGATCTGTAACACCATTTAGCAACAATAAATATGAAGAAAAAACAAATGGGGCGGCCCGGTAGCCCAGTGGTTAGCACGTCGGCTTCACAGTGCAGAGGTACCGGGTTCGATTCCAGCTCCGGCCTCCCTGTGTGGAGTTTGCATGTTCTCCCCGGGCCTGCGTGGGTTTTCTCCGGGTGCTCCGGTTTCCTCCCACATTCCAAAAACATTGCGTGGCAGGCTGATTGAACACTCTAAATTGTCCCTGGGTGTGAGTGTGAGTGTGAGTGCGAATGGTTGTTCGTTTCTGTGTGCCCTGCGATTGGCTGGCAACCGATTCAGGGTGTCCCCCGCCTACTGCCCGAAGACAGCTGGGATAGGCTCCAGCAACCCCCGCGACCCTAGTGAGGATCAAGCGGCTCGGAAGATGAATGAATGAATGAATGAAAAAACAAATGCTGTATATATACACACAATGAAGCAAATGGGCAGGAGTCCACGAGTTCCTTCATGTTCCAATGAATTGCCTCTAAAGTTGAAAAGAAAAAAGTACAAGTACTGTTCCTGTCACAAACGTCCAACTTGAAACGCTATTGCAACCGAGTGGCAGAAAAAATACCTGTGACTCAATGTTTTGCACTCCCTTTAATTGTCTGGTATGTTTTAACTTAAAAAACAAACATTATAACTTAGAAAGAACTTACTGTATCATTGAGTGAAAATATACACCCATATATGTATTAGGTAAGCATTAACGGTGTGGAAATTAATCGATATTAATCGATACATCGATCGAGCGAGTGCATCGGCTCATTCACTGGGTACGACGCGATTGACGGGTGAAATAGAGATTCATCACGATGCATTGGTGGGTATCGGTAAAATCCGATTCAAGCACCCTTTTTATTCATGTTAAACGTCACCTATCTGCCCTTTCCTAGGCGCGCTGAATGCACCATCATTGTTTTGCGTTTTGTGTTGAATACGGACGGTAGCCGTGCGTCACATACAGTCCAGTCCACAACTAGCGAAACACTATGGAAGTTCGCGCAAGCAGCAGCGAGGAAACTACTGTATTTAATGCTTCCGCAACATTCAGATATTATGTTTGGAAACTACGGCTTCGAAAAGAAAGACGGAAAGATTGATAAAAGCTCTGTAATTTGCAAAGAATGTCGCACTACGAAGCCATACAACGGCAGCACCACAAATGTGCAGACCACTTAAAATGATGGCACCACATCACCGACAAGTTTCCCGCTCCCTCCCCCGCCTTCCCGTCCATTTCCTCGTTGGACACCGGAGAAACTCTTGGCAAACCAGGTCAGGATAAAAAAAAATCGCCTCTTATTGTGGGGGTCCCCTTGCAGCTCACTGTGACCGCGCAAGGAAAAACTATATATGGATGACTCTTTTGGACATTTCATTTTGACACTCAGTGAGAGTGGTTTGTGTACGCTACAATACACACATCAGCTTTGAGGCTGTGACTGCCGCATTGTTTCAATTGTATTTTTTTCTGTCCTATGGAGATGAATATTTCATATAAGACACTCAGTGAGTAGTCTGTGTTTGTGTTTACACTACAGCAACAGCTGTGAGTCTCAGGTGGCAAATTGTTTACATTTTCTTTGCACAAAACCCAATTGTGAAAGGGCTTAAATAAGTTGTTTTACACGTTCTACTGTTTATAAGGAATAAAGTGGTCTACTTTTTGCAATACCATACTGAATACCATCTTTTTAAAAACTTTTTTTCTTTGCGTATTTGCATCATGTTTAATTGCACAATTTCACAACAAATTGCACTGTATCGTATCGGATCGCATTGATTTGAACTAAATGTGTATCGCGTCGTATCACATCGTGAAGACGTTGAGACGTATCGCATCGTGTCGCCAGAAAATTCCATGTATCGTTTAAGTATCGCATCGCTGGTAGTGCATCGAGATGTGTATCGAATCGTCCTCAGTGCTGAGATTCACATCCCTAGTAAATATACGTTTATGTCAATTAACAAAAGTCTGAACAACGTGAAAGGTTGTATTGTACAATTAGAACTGATATAAAATGTCCTGAATTTGCGATTAGTTGAGTTAACTTTAAAAATCATGTCATTTAATTCTGATTAAAAATTCTAATCACAGCCATCCATAGGTATGTATGTATGTGCATGTGCGTGTGAATATGTGGGAGGACATTTACTTTGCTTTAAGTTGCACTAAAAAGTAATACATTAGAAGCAGAATGGTCGAGCTCTGTGCAGATCAGGTTGTCACACGCGTGTCTGCATCATGCTGTTCAGTCAGTGATGTTAGAAACACAACACAATTAAAGTACCTCTCTTTTACATTCTACTTTATAATTTGGAAATGCCATAAAATAAGGTTTTTGCATTCGACAATACTGGATGGATAAGAAAAACAGCACTCCTATAACAAATATCTAAAGTATATCATTTTGGCATACTCTGTCACCCATTTTATTTTTAAGCAGCTTGTTTTGACCAGTTTCCTTTTGTCAATGGGTACTCTGACAATTGTCATTGCTCTTATATTATTCTTTTTGTTGTTGCGTTGGAACTGGTTTCAGAGTTTACAAAAACCTGTGTGTTCTCTTTGGGCAGTTCATCCTGTGCACAATGGCCATTTAAGTGGTGCTGGTGGGCGGAGCTCTGAGTCCCAAATCTCTTCGAGAGCCAATCAGGGATTGTCCAAAGACCAAATCACTGTACAACAATATCATTCGGGGCCAGTCGGGTCTCTGGGGGGGTTACAGACAAGTGACTTTGTTGCCTGTAAAGCTTGCTATAACATTTGGAATGTATTTGCTGATTGATGCACACATACTCGTATCATTTAAATGTATCAAGCCAAAGAATAGTAATAGTTTGAATAAGAGATTCTGTGACACCTATGCCATTTAATACCTGCATATATGAATGGGTTATATGCAATGTGTATTTTTTTTCTAGTCTCCAAAAGAGAGAGCGCACATAACTGAAGTCAGAGAGATATTTTCTTACTCAGACTGTTTTTTCAATTTTGTGTGCTTTGTGTTTATTGTCTTTGTACAATGGTGTATTTTTCCAAGCGCATTTACACGTGTGTTCAATTTCATTAAAGGACATAAGAACATAGCTGTGAAAAGTGTTGCCTTGTATCACATTCAAGCAAAAACGAAAAACAGCACTAGATTAAAAACATGCCATTTAAATTATCCAGAACAGCATTTTTTAGAACGTGCAAACAGTTGCAAATTCTAGATGACTGATGAGTGCTGGCAAATCTTGTGGTGTTCAAATTTGTACCAAAAAAGGAATCCATGAATGGCGCCGAAAGCAGAAATGCCCTTGTTATCTCAAACACTTGTCACCATCCACTGAGCTTGGAATCAGCAGGTTGTAACCAGAACAGAAACTGGAAGAGTTACAGAAAGACTAATTCCTTTGGTTTTGATGACATTCAGGTTTTCGATCAAACGATGACTATCAGACAAAAGTTCAGAATGTGTTAAGCAACTCAGGACAAAGCAGCTTTTATTGGAAGTGACTAAAAGATGGCACCTTAGTTGGCAGCCGTGTGCAAGAGCTCTTTTTTTTTGTTTTTGTCTTTTGTCATATGACTTATGTCATATATCTTGGTCTCATTGGTTCATAAAACTATGTACTTCTTTGCAAAATCCAACCTGGTCTTCCGATTCTTTCTGCTGGTTAGTGGTTTGCATTTTCTGGTATGGTCTGTAAAAGGTCTGTCGATGTTACTCATCCTGTTCACAGCAAAATGAATTATGGAGTAAAAAAATTTAAAAACCCACACGTTGTCTCGCAATTTATCCAAAATATTCATCCAAACTGATCATAAGAAGCTTCATCACATAAGATATTGAACCAAAACACACACACACACACACACACACACACACACACACACACACACACACACTGAAGAAAGCAACCGTCTGGCAGAGTCAAAAGGTCGCAGGCTTGATGGAGTTTTGAGATTGCAAGTAAAAGTGTTGTGCCACCAAATATTTAATGTTACGCCCTTTAAGTTAATTTAGTAATATCTGTTACTTTTGCTCACTTGGAAAATGGGTGGCTTGAAACAAAAGCTGCTCTGTCCTAAGTCGTTCAACACAACTAGATGTAGCGCAACTACCATGACATTTTGGAATTCTGAACTTTTGTGTGATATTCTGATGGGAAACCCAAATCGACAAAAACAAAGGAATTGACCTTGCTGTTCCAAGTCTTTTGGTGTGGACTGTACTGACAAGAAACGCCTCCCTTGAGTTTCAACTTTGTGTCTACTTGAAGCTACGGTGCAAAACACATCAACCTCACAAAGTGAACTGTGGATTTGACCGGCAAGGAGTTTCCCATCATGTCCACTGTGATTTGTGACAAACAGCAAAGTAAATTGGACTTTGCTAGTTACAGATATAACTTCTGTGGAAATTGATAACATGCGTCACAATCCCAAAATACCCCCCCTCCAAAAAAAAAAAAAAAAAAAACATGTACCGGTACATATCATGTCACTGACAGTGTTGTACTTGAAATACATTGAAGCAGGTACCTTCAAATACGTTCAATATCTAGTGCAGTGATTCTCAACCAGTGTGCCATGAGAGATGATCGGGTGTGCCGCGTTATCCAGTGTAAGTATTCCGCATGAAAATGTATTTTCTATTAAAAAAAAGTTTCATTTATCTCAGCAACCCCCGATAATAACAGAGAGAACAGAATGCCCCTTCTCTAGATGGCAGAAGGTACACAATTAACATGTGTATCCACTTTTTGTGAATCGTTTTTCTAAGTGGTTGTGCTGTGACATATTTTCCGCTGGGAAATATGTGCCTTGGCTCGATAAAGTTTGGGAAACACTGACCTATAGTGTATGAAGGACTTCCAAGTTACAAAAAAAGGATATTCTGTCAAGGAATTGAAGTGGTCATTTTTGTCCCTTTGCATATTCAAATTATTTGACCCTGAGTCAAAACTTAAAAGAAAGTCCTCGCAGGGCAACTTTCAAAGAAGCCGCGGCCGTGGAGTCCCGCTGGTACTGAGCTGCTGGTGACATTGGGCAGCGCAGGGCTGCAATGCTGGCACTGGCGTCATTCAACAGAGGACACGTTTTCCCACCGCTTCCGTCCAGCTATGCTCACACCTGGATGCGTCTTTGTGCGGCGCAGGATGTGGGGAGCTTGCTTCCAGTCAGACCTCTTCTGGGCTCTGAAAAACTGCAAGAACCAAAGTCAGAGTAAGTACAAGAGGTGAATTGTGCTGTGGTTCTCAAATTAGCGATGACTCGACCACGAATGTTCAATTACATTAGGTTCAGTTTCTTTCTATTCAACGGCTCACGAAAACAATGGTTGACAAAATATGTCCTTCCTGCGGCATTTAGGAGTAGATATGGTGGTTCCAAAAAGTTTACACACCCCTGTTCGAATGTCAAGATTTTGCTCAAAATGATCCCAGGGGTTCATCATTTCAAAACGTTGCATTCTATAACCTGTCCTATTCATTTGAATGAAAACAAGATAGTTTCCAGAGGGAACGTAAAACTAAAATTAGATCACTTGTTTGCATAAGTGTGCACACCCTCTTATTACCTTGAAAAATGTCAAGAAAAGTCTACTAGAAGATGTGAACTTTATTTCGGGTTAATCAGTGGCACTTGTGCAGCTATCTCAGTTTTTAATCTTCCCATTTCAAAATTGCATTTTATTTTTCAAGTGAGTTGTATGTAGAACGTATATACACTGCCCTCCATAATTATTGGCACCACTGGTTGAGATGTGTTCTTTAACTAAAAAATACTTCTTTTTTTTTCAAAATAATGTAGTGCCGTTTTTTTTTTTTTTTGTTGGGGGGGTTGAAGCGAGGAAAATTTAGCATTTAATTCAAAAGGAAGTGGGGAAAAAAGTTCTCTCTATAATACAATATGAGAATGCGTGTCTTGTCTACCAGTGGTGGATGTGGAGTAGGATTGAGTCTGGGCATTGTCTGGATGTTTGACTCTGGCGACACCCTGATGCTCAGTCTCTGGTGCGCCGGACTGGACGGTGCTGTAGGCAGGCGGGACGGCAGAAGTTTGCCTTTGGAGGAGCTCGAGGACGGCTTGTATGTCGGCTGTCACCTGGGACTCCAGCCTGTAGTCCAAAGGTCATAGAGGACCACGTTGTATTACACCGGGCATCGTAAACCTTCGTTTCCTTCTCACACCTGTTGAGGTGCTGTTGCAAACTGTCCAGCCGCTGCTCCACTTCGACATAGGTCAGGTCAGTATCGGTGTCATCCTCCCTAAGTGGTGTCGCCTGACCCCAAGGTGACTCCTTGCCCTCGACAAGGTGGCCCGCATGTGTCCAATGGTCTTCCAGAAGCTCTGTTGGGAACAGTCATTGTCACCATAGTAACAGTCAACTTGATGTTGACCTTGTTGCAGCGGAATCTCTTTCGGATAAGATGTGCTGTCATGGAATGTTTGTGTACCCCATATAGCAGGAAATATGCATGAACAGATCCACAAACAATCAACAGGTAAGGTAAAAAATAAAATAAAAATGAGAAACCCTCAAAACGTTTTGGCATTGTACAAGCATATAGGCTCTGTTTGCACTGATTGCTATGATGATGATTTGAAAATATCTTTTTACGGTCAGTGCCTCAAACATTTATTACTTTCTTCATTTTGATATATTTTTAAAGTGACTTAAGGTTTTTACACCAGGTACCACCTATAGTGAAATATTTAGTTCTCCAAGTTTTTTTTTGTTTTGTTTTAGGTTTTATTCCTCAGGTTTTACCATTACGATGCATCAGGTGGCGTCCTCTCTCACCTTTTGCATGCAAGTGTGCGCCGTGCCCCGAAGCGGCGAGCCCACCGGCAGAGCAGCGCTGCTCCGAGGACACATCGCAGGCCAGTGCACTGGAACACCACGGCTTCTCTTTCTCTTCCTCCTCCTTCTTCTCTACCTCCTTGCGCTTATCTGCTTTCTCAGCTGCGGAACAGGAGGCGGAGGTGCAGGTGATTTGTTCCGGTGCGTAGTGGCAGAATGGTGGCACACGTTCCTTTTGTGGGGGGTCTCGAATAAATCATAGGTATCGGGAATTTGTCAAATCATCAAAACTACAATTTAAGGAGATTTAAGACAAGAGGTTCACGCCAGTTGATGAAACGAGATCCGGCGAATGGAGGTTTTCGATTAGATCACTTTGTTTATTTGAAATGGATGTACTGGTTTGAGCCACTGAACAAACTGACAGTGATTAAAACTAAAACAACAAAAGAAAACGAATCAGTCTGAACATACCAGCGGAAGACGTCCTCATGTGTGACATTTTCCTCCTTCCAGTCAGTCGAGGGTCCACGCAGGAATTGTCGTCTTGCGGGTAGGATGCCTGTCAAAAGGGGATATAATTGACGTTGATAAAGAGCTGAGAGAGGTGCGGCAAGTGTTACAATGTTGGTCTCTGTTGCTTTGGAAAGACAAAATGACAATGAGAGAATTGAACAAATGTCTTGCTTTTCATGTCATACTCTTAAAACACATTGGTTGACGTGATGTGATTGCCCCAAGATTCAATTACAATCATAGGGTTGGGGTTTCAGATTAGGGTTAGAGTTTCAAACCCGAGTTAAGAGTTTTAAACCTGGGTTAGTGTTGCGGGTTTCAAACTACGGTTTCAAACTAAAGTTATGGTTTCAAACTAGGGTTAGGGTTTTGAATTAGCCTCAGGGTTGCAAATAAGGTTTAGGATTTCAAATTAGCGTTTCAGACTCGGGTTCGATTTTCAAATTAGGGTTTCAAACTAGCATTACGGTTTTAAACTACCGTAGCATTATTATTTCAAATTCCGGTTTCAAATTAGGGTTTCAAAATCGGGTTGGGCTTTTGAAAGAGGGTTAAAATGTCAAACTGCAGTATGGTTTCAAACTAGGGTTGGGATATAAAACTAGGGATAGGGTTTCAAACTAGGGTCTGACTTTTGAAATAGGGTTAGGATTTCAAACTACGCTTATGGTTTCAGACTAAGGCTATGGTTTGAAACTGGGGTTAGGGCTTCAAACGAGAGTTACGGTTTCAAACTAGTGTTACGGACAAGGGTTAGGGTTTGAAAGTAGGGTTTCAAACAGCTGTTTGGGCTTCAATCTGGGGTTATGGTTTCAAACTAAGATTTCAAATCAGGGTTTCAAACTAGGGTTAGAATTAGAAATTACGGTTCCATATTAGGGTTTTAAACTAGGCTTGACGCATCTCGCACTTTCTTTATGAAGAGAACCCATACCTTGGCATTCTCATCACAGAGGTCAAAGGTCAGCTCCAGGTTTGTCATGAAATGGTCAGCAAATTCTGGATACATGTCCAGCACCTCCAAAAGCTCCCCCCGCTGGATGGTGTGTAGCTCGCAATAGCTTAGCACCCGAACATTGGCGCAGGATTTTCCTGGCTTGGCGTACGGGTGGATCATTTCGCCAAAGATATCGCTCTTGCCTGCGGGCGACACGCGCATCTGATCAGGAAGTTGGTCACATGTCAATCACATGAGCATCTTTCTGATCACGACAAGAGGATTTCAATCTCAGACTTCCACATTTGTGTGAAATTGGGTCGGTCTTGAGAAACAAGCCAAAACAGCACCGAGCCGGCTCCCCAAATAATCTTTTTGTTGTCAAAAATGTCAAAGCATTCTAAGTTCACACTTGAGGAAGATGACGTTAGATTTCTTGATAGCAAAGACATCCTGGAATAATTGGATTGATGAGAAACATGAGAAATACCGAGCATCGACGCTTTGGAGCTGAATTGAAAATTGGAAAAAATTCAAATAAATTACACGAATCAACCATTTTCTTTTGTTGACTCGCGCATAGCTTAAAAATACTTCAGACAACTACATAAAAATGGATGATGGCAAATCTGTTAACTTCAGCACTGTAAGCACTTTCATTGCCATTTTCAGCAAATTTCACCTTTAAGATAACAGTCTCAAAAGGCTTCATGTAAAAAAGTTTAACATCCATCATGTGACTGTCCTGTTGTCTCGTAATGTTAGAATGAACCGACTTATGAACGATTTGAGTTATTTTCTGATTGAATATGTGTACAGTTAGAGGTTGTTTTTATTGTGTCCTCCAAATTTGTGGAATTAATGCCTGTCAAGTAAAGTCCAACATGGGAAGTGTCCATTAAAAAAAAAAAAAAACAATGAAAAAAGCCTCAGTGTTGGAACACAACAATGTCCCTGGTATTTTTGGTGTTGCTTTTCAAGCGGGAAAAAATATCATCTTTTAATAGGCTCATACTTAGGCTTTTCATTCTAGACTGCATTGGCACTGTGGGCGGAGCCTAAACCAGAAAAGAATGAGCTGCATTATCTCAAGAGAACGTGATGTAACAGCACTTGCTTTCAGCAAAGAGCCCATTGCGCCACTCTTAGACTTTGTTCATCTATCCATGCCACTGACATACAGTGACAGGCAGAAGAATGAAATGCTCTTCCACTAGATAACAGAAGGTATCACTCATACAACAGCAGGTCGAGGACGGCTTGTTCCACTAACTGGAAGACAGATGTGGAAAAAACAAAGCAGAGTGTTTGAGAATCACTACTGTAGAGGTAATGTACATACAGTACATACAATGTGGTCCAAATTCTCTTTGGTTTTAAAAGTTCAAGTTTGATGGTTTCAGACTCACCCAAGATGGCTACGACGACATCCTCTTTGAGGATCTCAATGGAGCCACGCGTGATAAAATAGAGCATGCTGAGCACGTCTCCGCCATGGACCAATGTGTCCCCAGGGGGTGCGTGTGTGGTCTTGAACCTCATGGCCAGTGCTCGCAGGCAACCTTTTGTGGCGCCGCGGAAGGCCTTACAGCCATGTAGGAGGTTCTTGTTGAGGTGAAGGCAGATGTCTGCCTGGAGGCATTCTGGGAAACCCTTCAGGACCTAAGAGCAGAAATGTTTGTGATGAGAGTGAGTGCAGGATTGAGATCCTCTTGTAAACGTTGCAGAAACAGTTCAAGACATAACTATGATGACTGAGAAACTGGAAACTGTATTTGATTGCATTTACAAACACAATGGCCAAATTACTCTAAACAACTGGAAATAAAAGTATATTTCTGTGTGAGCTTTGTGAGGATTACCTTTTGAAGGGATTGCTTTTTATTCTAACGCTGAGTCGAGTGGACTCATTTAAAGAATGAATTTACAGTATTATTGCTCCTGCCATGACTGTATTATATTATATTCTTTACATACTGGCTGAAGCATCAAACAGAAATACTTGGGGATTTTATAGCTCATAGCATAATGCTAATATACCGTATTGGCCCGAATATAAGACAGTGTTTTTTTTTTTTTTTTGCATTGAAATAAGACGTGTGCCATAGTGAGGGTCGTTTTATATTCGGGGTCTAGACGTTATACCCATTCACGACGCTAGATGGCGCCAGATATCAATGAAGCGAATGCTGAACTTGACTCCCCAGGGCAAAGTGAACCCCTGCCACGAAGAATAAAAATGAAAATAGCGGTAGCACGAAGAAGAAAAATGAAAAATAGCGGTAAGAAGGAAAAGAGAAGAAAATAATAGAAGAGATAACAGAAAATGGAGAAACGTAGTGACAATCTGGAGAAAAGTGGGTCAAAGATCAGCCAGGTTAACCAGCAGCTGAGGAGAAGTTATGATGTAATTTACAATTTAAAAACCAGAAGCCATTCATTTACGAATGTGATTGCACTTTAGATTTGATTGAGGCAAAAATAACACGATTTTTCTCTCAAATATACAGTATATTGTTAGAATAATTTGTTTCAGATGTACTGTAATTATTTTCTGTATAAAATAAATTTAGTGTTCAAAAAGTCTTTTTTCAAACTTGAGTCTTGAAAAGAGGGGGTTGTCTTATAATCAGGACCGTCTTATATTCGGGCCAATTCGGTAATATTTCTACACAGATGCTAAACTCTAAAACCTTGAGCTAGAACTGGACACAGCTACAGAAAAAATTTCAAAAATATCATGTAACTTACCCCCTCAAATATTGGCAAAAAGCTGAAATAATTCATATTATAATTAAGCATCCTCAAACCAGAGCGATACTAATATACTGCTTTAACAGTAAAGCTGGCAAGGCAGTGGAATATTATATGAACAGTAACGGCATTAAATAGTAAATGGGCTTTCACTTGTACGGCACTTTTCTACCTTTGAGGTACCGGTACTCAAAGCGCTTGGCCAACGTCTCCTTGTTTTACCAACTGATGACACGGCATCAGGAGCAACTGGGGCTTCAACATTTTGCTCAAGGACACTTGGACATTGTCACAAGGGTTGAGGATGGAAGCTGCAACCTTTGGGTTGGGAGATGACCACTCCACCACCTGAGCCATGCTGCCCCAACTAACAATGAACACATCATACACAGTACCTCCTGCTCTTACCGGGGTGGTCCATTCCATTTGGCATGAGGCAGACATGAAAAAGACAAACTTTAATAAGTACTATCATCAGTATTGCGATGGGCAGCACTTAGTGAGAGAAACAAAAATGCAGTTAGAGGCAAACTGTAAGGAGTTAGTATGGTCGCGCATCAGTTAGCCACATTAGCCTGCTAGCATCGGCCAAAAGCCGTTCGCGGCACTTATGAGCACATCAGGGCATGTCGTTGGCTATTTGCATACCGTAGAGTCACCTAACATTGTAAGGATCGTTGCAAAGTTGTTGTGGGAGAGTGTGGAATTTATGAGCGTTTCATCACATGTGAATAATTACTGTTTATGGACACTAGATGGTGTAAATTGACTAGCAAACTCAAAAATATTCATCCCAGGATGTCACCTCCAGCTCATATGTGCCCCTGAACTAGTCGCAGAAAATGAATGAATGAATACAGTATTGTTTCAGGTATCATTCCGACAGACTGGAGGGCATCAGTATTTGACAACTTCAGATTTGCAGTTCTTGAAAGCATACCTTACCCAAAAATCACCAATTGACATTGAAATAGCATTGTAAAATTGGAACTTGGCATCAATAAAAGCTTGTTTCCCCGCATGCTTTGCAGAGTGAGAAAGCTTTACCCATATAGCCGTTCAAAGGCATATATGGAGAAGATTATGATGTTCAACAACTTGAAACATAAATTGTACTACGTTGAAGCATTGTGACAGCCCATAGCTTTCTCAAACTCGTGCTGAAATGTAGCCGAGGACAGAAAAACATAGCCCCAAGCAGTAATTTATCAGCTGCAATGTCAATTGGCGAGCCATGATCGTCTGTCTAAATGATACCTTAAACCAAATTTTAAAAAAGGAAGCGTAAAGTGATTTTTGGGAAACCTTTTGTTTTTTTTTTTTTTACATGTTTGAAGAGTCTCCCTTTAGGTTGCATATTTGACTAAGGCTTTAAAAATGTGCTGCTCTCATACCATATTCATGTCGATGCCATTGGTGTAGGTCCAGGCGTGCTGAAAATACTCCTCGAGCCGCTGCCTAAGTGGGTTTGGGATCTGGTGAAAGCGGATAAATTCTTTGACGCGAAGCATCTGAAGGTGGTAACGGGCCGTACTGGAATACAACCTCTGGATGATGGCGGATACATTTCCAAAGATGCTGGCATACATTAGCGCTGAAAATCAAAAACAATGTCAAATGAAATGACGCTTTTTAAACAAATGATACTTGCTGTAGTTCAGAGGTGGGAAATTTACAAAATGTCATCGGTCCATCATTTGTCATTCATCAGCAGCCTGGGCACCCAACCGTTAGCATCAGCCCATCCCTTTTTTTTTTTTTCCAAGCTGAACCAAACTAATCAGCAGCCCATCACGTAATTTTGACCACAATTCCATCATTGCTTCCGTCAGTTACAAAAATAAAAAAAAACATCATAGTCAGAGGAAAATTTCGATTTCATCAAAATGGTGAATGGAATGCACGATGTATCAGTGTATTTACATCATATTATATCTGCCTGAAGAGCTTTACACTTGCATCTATTTCACATACGCTATTTTCCAATCTATTGAACTTTTAAGTACAGAGGGAGCACACTGGTGGCTGCCTGCCTCTGTTTTATCTCTTAAAACGCCCAAAAGGTTTGACTTTACAGTTTGGCTTAGCTTAATCAGAATTCCGTGTCACATTGTTCCCAAAGTTACAATCCTGGTAGATTAATGTGCCTCGTAAATATTGAAGGAAACCGAAACCAAGTTGCCGTGACTAAAATTGCTTTTTCTTCTCCTTCTCCTTTTGTCTTGTCATGTACTTAATGTATGATTGTAATGCATGCTCTATTATCTCTTTGGTGCATTCCGCCACGTGCGATACAGGAAGCATAAGGCATTTCCATGTATCGTAAGACCGTTGACATCGTAAGACCGAGACAAAGCATCAACCGGACCTTGCTATTGCAAGGGTTCAAACAGGAAGTGGCAACTGATCTTAGATTGTCTGAGTGTCATCAGCAGAAATGTATAGCAGAAAACATTTTTTAATACAAATATTACCCAAAAATGGTGAATTAAGACACCCTGTTCTGCAATAACACATCACACATAATGTTTATGATAGTGGAAGCTAATGAGAGAATTCCTAAGAAGGCACTCACATCCAATGAGCATGACACAAATGGAAAAGATCTTCTCTGAGTTGGTGTTGGGGGAGACGTTGCCAAAGCCCACGCTGGTCAGACTGCTGAAGGTGAAGTACAGCGCAGTGACATACTTGTCTTTGATGGATGGCCCTGAATCTGGGTCACTGTAGTTATACTTTTTCCCTAGGATGAAAAAAAACATTGTATGATAAAGTGTCAAAGGTTTCATGAAATATAACGAACAAGAGAGTCACCTATGGACAAGCCCAGGTTGTCTAGCCAGCCAATTTTGTGCTCCAAATAAGGCTTCTCCACATTGCCGATGGCATACCAGATGCAGGCCAGCCAATGAGCGATCAAGGCAAAGATACACATCAGCAGTATTAGCACAGCGGCGCCGTACTCGGAGTAGCGGTCCAGCTTGCGGGCGACGCGTACCAGACGCAGTAGGCGAGCCGTCTTCAGCAGACCAATTAGGGTGGTGGTCTGCAAAGCACAAAGGACAGCGTCAACGACCCAAAACAATTTCCAATTACAAGAAAAATAATTCATGAGCTTACTTGGTTGTGTTTTTTCTGTATCTTCAGCAATTTACTGGAAAATCCTGCTCTTTCTATAATGTTCTAAGGTGTCGCTCTATGTGACAACTGACTCGTTTTCACCATTTTTCGTCGGGCCGTTTTTTATGTGGGGTCTGTTTTGCACTCCTCTTAGAAAAGTGAGCTCTGGCTTTCCACATCCAGTTCTCGAGATGATGTACAGTTGAATTTCCTCTGTCTCCTCGTTTTAAATTTGATGATTTTCATGCAGTATTTTGATGTTTGTCGCACACTCATCTTTGAACACCCAAAAAGTGTTGCTAATTTGCTGGAATATCGATATTGAACTATCCCAACCAATTTTGAGGGTGTTTGGAGACATGCTGACAAAGTTACTTTGAACATCCAATTTGTACTTTGCCAAAGATGATACATGATACATTGGCAAATACATCGATTAATCTTGAATGGGGGTGAGACGCAGGAGAGCTGTCTACCAGGATAAGCTAACAGTCCATTGCCAGTGATGGTGCGGTGAATCTCCAGTACTCAAAGAAACAATAGGCAGACAGGAGTCGCACTGCAGAGTTGGCTTTTATGGCACAGGTAGTCGTTCCCGATGCTTTCCTCAACTCAAAATGCTTCTCTTTGCTCTTACTTGTCCAGAAACAGCTTTGCAGACACACTCAGGCCTTTTATTTTGAAATGTAACATCAGATCCAAATGACAGTACTGTGGTTAGATGTGGCCTAGTGTTTCCTCGACCTTGTATGGTTCCAAGATCATGAAAATTCTTTTTTTTAATGTTTGTTTGTTTTTTTAATCTGGTGTAATTTTAGTCACTGATGTTAACATTAACTTTCTTTCTATCCCAAATTCAGAACGCTTCTTGGGGCTTATTCTGAGACCATTTTCATTCTCCCTGGGTGAAGTCATCATTGCCTAAGCGCTAAGAAATGATTTTATAACATTATTTTAAATCCAAACCAATGACGTGCACGCATTAGTTGGGGAGCTTTCATTTTGAAGGTGGCCAACGCCTCTCGCTGGGTGGCAGATTACCGTCATGCAGAGTATTAACAATCGCTGTGGCTGCTGGCTAGACTACAACTTTAAAGGCGGAGGGTGTCCTAACCGCAATCAGAATTAGCATCTCACCTCATCAGATCCCGATCCAAAGAGGAGCAAGTCAAAGGGGATGGCGGCCACCATGTCGATGAGGAACCAGCCTTTAAAGTAATGGATGGCTATCTTGCCTGGGTGGCTAACCACCTCCTCGTTGCTGTTAACATAGGTGGTCCGGAAGTTTATGAGGATGTCTACAATGAACATGATGTCCACCATCAAGTCCACCACATTGAGGGGCGAACAGGAGTAGCCGCACTCCCGTCTCCTCTGCTCTTCGATATCGTTGAGGAGGAAGGCGGCGGAGTAAGGTGTGAAAATGGCCGTGTAGATGACCAAGAGCAGGATGAGCCAGTCCCACACTGCTTTGAAAGGGCTGTAGTGAAGGATGGTGCACTTGTCCATGCGCTGAGTTTGAAGTTTGTACTCGGGCAGCACATCGGCACCCAGTGACAGAACCTGGAGAGGGTGATGCTTGATTATGACCCCCTTTTTGACAATCAGCAAATTGGTTTGAAGCGCAGGATTCCATTTTTTTTTTCATCAGAGCACTAAGCGAGCGCGTCAGTCCGTTTTTCAAGACTGTACACCAGTGAAGCCAGAATTAGGAGGTCACTCATCAGAGTGTAGAAAATAAATATAACATATGAACATGTGGCGGCACTGAAGGCAAACTATTACAGCGAATCTTGAACTAAAGTCGGAATAAACTTACGTAATACTTACCTGTGTAACCTTGTCCGTGACATTGTGCGTGCGGTCTTTGACCTTGGGTGCAATCACGGTCTTGTCAGAAGATGGGAGCGAGGGGCACCTCTTCTCAACGTTCGTCTCAGAGAAGTTTAGCGTGATGAGGGGAATCCTGTTGATTGTGCTGTACTTGTTGAGGTTGGAGTCGGAGGTGGAGCAGAGCAGACTTGATCTGATCTGAATGAGAGGCCCTGAAGGAATGAATCAAAGCGGGTACATCAGAGGACAGGCCAGCGTTCATCGGTAATTAGAATGAAAGTGACGAATGAAGCGATTTCAATCACATCACGATGCAGACGATACATCTGTCACATTGGGCCAACCGTCAAGGTTGGACAGCTTTGACATTTTCCTTGGCTACAGTTTCAGCCCTCTTGTGGTGGATTGTTGAGCACGGGTACAGCTACGCATCGTGAAAAAATAAAACTGATGAGAGTGGCAGAAGCTGGTCAAGCAATGTAGGGGATCATGTACATATATAGTACGGTCACGGTGGTACTTTGACAACTCAATTTAATTTAGTTTTGAGTCACAAGGTGTTGCGTCATTTTTACTATTCTTTTTTAATTTGGGGTTGTAAGTTAAAGTACCACTGTAACGTCTCCACAATATTCAGTATGTCACCTCCACACTGACATGAGTGACCAAACGAGAACTCCGGCTGACACAGAACTGCCCCACATTGCCACTCATCACACTTCTGCTGCCGCCAAGGCCACACAATGTCAGCATTGACGATACAGGATAGAGGAGCAGACAGTTGACGATGAAATATTCAAGCACAGCTTCTATCCACTGTGAAGACAAATGCTTTGGAAGGAAAAACAGCTAAAGCCATACCACCAGCCATCCAAGTGCGGGGCTCTAAAAGTAAAGGGGGTGTGGGGGGGTCGTGGCCATCTCATTACCATTTCGCTTAAGTTACATATTTATGTTACACTCATCATAAACAACGTACTGACCTAGTGGGGTCCAACAAAGTACTATACATCCCAATTATTTTAAAGATTGCTTGCACAAGACTTATCCAAAGTCAAATAAAGGAAGTGTTTCTTTTTCCATCATCAACCACTCATACTGACAAGTGACCGCTATTTGACCAAATCTCATGTATTTACTTGAACACAAGCTCATCCAAAGATTTTTTTTCATTCAGTGCAACGCATGCAGGAAGCTTGCGTTAATTGTGAACTGTATGCGTGTAAAGCAAAAGATGTGTTAGAAATTCAATGAAATGAAGACGCAGGAAGCTTCCCTTTGTTACCTTTGATATTGCGGCCATTGTCTGTGATGGCAGCATTTAATATTGGAGAAGGTGGAGAGGGGACAAGGAGAGGACGAGAAGTGAGAAATGGTGAAGCTTCTTTTTTTCCATGTATGCAAATTGGATCTGACATCAACGCACCATCACTGCGCCCATGAGCAACATTCATTACTCTCTAGTCATCATAATTATGTTGGACCCTGATGTTATGGTAATGGTCTTTAACGGCCGCCAACAAAGCCAAGTTTAATAGAGTTCAGGAAAACAAAAAAAAATAACAAACAAACAAAAAAAAAAACCCCATAAAACTAAAACAGAAAAAAAGCATTACCAAGATGAAAACTTAAAAAAAAAAATTCAAATAACTGAAACTTCATCTTACATTCAGAAAACGAACTATTAATTATGAAAGTGTCCATTTCATTTTTGTAAAGTGCTATCATACCTGAGCTTTTGGGGTTCATTTTAAATGTACTAATTTCAGCATTGCTGTACATCCGTAGCTACACATTGACGGTCCATTCTTTAAGAGTTGTACTTTATTACTCAATGATGAACTTTTTTATTTATGTTATATATATTTTCCATATATTTGTTGCACTGGTACAGTCGTACATGTCGAGTCCTACCTTGGCTGGCATGCCGATCCCTGAAGGCCATCCTAGAGTTTGGTCTAAAACCTTCAACGTCATAGAGGGAAGAGGCTCTACGAATACTGCATACGCTCTCTCTGGATGCAGTTGGAGTGAGGCCTGGGATGGATGTAGCAGCAATAATTGTGGCCCCCTGTCTCTTGTTATGTATCTGGACAGAAGCCTCATCTGTGTATAATCTGTCCTCGCCCAAAAAAGGACTTTTGGGCGACGAGTGATCCAACGGGACAGAAACAGGTGTGGAACAAAAGCTTGGAACGATAAGGGTATTTGTGTCATTGGGCTTTGGATGATGCCAGCTCTCCCGGATATTTGCCACTTGCTCGTTGCACATTGTTAGTGAGTCATCACTGTGGCAAGGAGATTGCACCATCACGTTGTCGGGGTCTTCCTGAGGCCGGGACTGCTTGCTGATGCCCAGAAGCGGTAAAACTGGCAAACGGAAATGGAAGAATCTCCTTTTCCCTGAAGGAGAGGTAGAGCACAGTAAATGGTTATTGTAATGCAGTATTAGGCAGGGGGCGGGGGTGAGGGGGTGGGGGCTGTGCCGTGAGTAACTGATGCACCCATTAAATGTTTATAATGCACTCATTTTCCAAACCGCTTTATCCACACAAGGGTCGTGGGGGGTACTCGAGCCAAGCTATCTTTGGGCAGTAGAGGGTGGGGGGCACCCTGAATCGGTCGCCAGCCAATCGCATGGCACACAGAGACGAACAACCATCCACGCCCACACTCACACCTAGGGACAATTTAGAGTGTTCAATCGGCCTGCCATGCATGTTTTTGGAATGTGGGAGGAAACCGGAGGACCCGGAGAAAACCCACGCAGGCCGGAGAAAACCCCAGAGATCATGCAAACTCCTCACAGGGAGGCCGGAGCTGGAATTGAACCTGGTACCTCTGCACTGCGAAGTCTACGTGCTAACCACTGGACTACCGGGCCGCCATGTTTATAATTTGCTGCATTAATATTGTGAAGTGGCTAATGAGGCAGTGGAGCCGGAATTAGCCTATTAAAGCTGTGGCTGCATGAGGGTATGAAAAGAGAAAAAGTCATGGTGATGCCACCGTCATGCCTTGACCTCTACCCTATTGAGAACAAATTCAGCTTCCTTAATAAGAACTTCTATGAGGGTGGATGGCAGTGGACCTCCAAACAGCAACTCTGGGAGACAATTGTTCCATCCTTCAATCAGATAAAGGCAAACATTTCAATGCCGAGAGTAGTCGAGGAGACATTGAGGAGGGGCTCCTATGTTTTTGTAATTGGGTGAAGTTGTTTTAATATCTTACCTCGTTAACCCTGAAGTCTTTACGCGTTTTTACTTACGTTGGTCGGCTTTGGAAGGGGAGGCGCGGTCTAAATTCTCCACAGAGTCACTGCTGCTCTTGTCCAGAATGTAATCAAAGTTGAGAATGAACATCATGACCGCACCCTCTTCATTCTTCACTGGGATGATGTGTGTGGCACAGAGGAATTTGGACCCTGACCCAAAAGAGATTGAACCGTCATTATCTTTTCATATGACAACACTAAAGAAAAGTGTACTTCTCTTGACTGTAAAGATGTGAATTTTATGAAACTGCTTACATTTACTATCCCCTTGATAATGCAATCGTTTCTAATGTTGAAACCAGGCAACAAAAGTAATGATACCTGTGAATGAAAATATCCACATGGGAATTCTCAACAATGTACAAAAATTTGAGGGATGTACCAAGATTCTCTCAATATCTTTCTATCATGATAGCCGACAACTGCGTATGGAGGCAACCCCAAGCGATAAAATGACGAGATGCAGAATAATAATCAGTTGCCGTTTCTTTTGTCCGCGACAGGACTTTGAAATCTAGGTTAAAAAAAGGGCCCAAGTCCTTCCAAATGAAGAACTCATTCATTCATTCATTCATCTTCCGAGCCGCTTGATCCTCACTAGGGTCGCGGGGGGTGCTGGAGCCTATCCCAGCTGTCTCCAGGCAACAGGCGGGGGACACCCTGAATTGGTTGCCAGCCAATCACAGGGTACACAGAGACGAACAACCATCCACGCTCACACTCACACCTAGGGACAATTTAGAGTGTTCAATCAGCCTGCCACGCATGTTTTTGGAATGTGGGAGGAAACCGGAGCACCCGGAGAAAACCCACGCAGGCCCGGGGAGAACATGCAAACTCCACACAGGGAGGCCGGAGCTGGAATCGAACCCGGTAACTCTGCACTGTGAAGCCGACGTGCTAACCACTGGACTACCGGGCCGCCCAAATGCAGAACTGCCACCACCATTATAATGAAAAAGAAATGTGAATATTTGTTACATCTGTGAAAAAAGAGCAAAACATTTATGGCAGCAGAAATTAAATGCACGTCTTTCCTTATTTTGTGGCCTTATTTAATTTGACTTATTTGGTCCGTAAAGAACTCATTCTAGAATATGCTTTGCACATATGCTTATGTGCACTGTATATATGTTGAAGAGGATGCTCTTCAACATGACAATACAGCACAGTTGTGTTTGGCTCGATTTGACCTGCGCATATATATATATTGCATATATATTGCATCATAGCCAAATGTGGCTTCCAGGGGAGAACCCCTGCTCTATTTATCAACACAGTACGTTTTTTTTGTTTGTTTCAAACCTGCTTCAGTGGAAGGCTCATATCGAATGCCAATATTTTCATATCGTCGGAATTTCCATGTATGACTCCTTAATGCTCAGGAACTTCTACAATGTCTCTCCAATTGTAAAATAGACATTTCTAGGAGATGCTCATAGTCAAATCAGGCTGCAAGTCTACTGTCAACGGGAGGCTATTTATAGCTCACTCTGCCTCAACTCATACAGCATCTCTTTTCCAGAGGAACTTAACATTCTCTCCACACATTCACTAGAATGCCGAAATGGCCCGTATATCATTTTTTCACCACACTTCTAGAATACATTTTCTGAAAAGAAAAATCCTTTTGTGCAGCAAGACAACAAATCAAGTGCTTCAGCTGACTTTAGGTAGCAAGAGGTCAGTTTATGCTCTGGGGAGCCTCGATTCTGCTGGGCTAAGCAGAATGACACTACTAATCGGACATCGCTGTCACCAGGCGAGGAAGGAGACATTAATAAGTCATGTGCTGATATGAAGAGGGAGCGAGTTGATCGTGCCTATTGCCTATACAAGTCCCTATTGATTTTGCCCGATTATAAAAAAAAAATAGTAATGGTGTTTATGGTTTGTATCTTTTTTTTTTTCATTGGTTGCTAGATTACAACAGCACCTCATGGTAAAGTGATTTTTACACTGAACCACCTTTGCGTGGGTTTTCGCCAAGATATTCTAGTTTCCTCCCACACGCCAAGGAGTCACATGCCAAATTTGATTTATCTATAGTGCCGGTACATTAAAAAACAAGAAATCTGTCCCTGGTAGTTGGTGCTAATCTGGTACGATTGCAATAAAGATGATAGTAGGTGAGGTTGTTTTGAAGATGGATCAACAAGCATTGACACCAATGTACAAAGTACAGTCAGTCATTAAAGGCATGAAAAGCATGCAACGGTGCAGTAATACTGAAAACAGAAGTCTCCAAATTACCGTAGGCAAAGTAAGAGCTGCTAGAATTGAACACACTAACAATGACACGACAGAGATGTCGGAAATAATGAGTGCTTCCTGATTGCAAAACACGCAGACATCCAGCTCATGAATATGCCGCTACAATTAAACGGCTGCGGTTTGTAAACATTCCCCCAAATGACTCCATTTAATAATGCATTCATAAAAATGTTACTAATAAAGACTTGCTCAGAGGGATAATTTTATGCAGCAAGACAGAAGATTTGAAATGTCACATCCTAATGCAGAATAGCGGCTACAATACATTCCACGCGATAAATTATTGAGGAAATAAGGATGTGTCATCCAGTTTCAGTTTCATTTGATTTCATTTCCACTATCAATAATTAAGACAGTGCAGCTCGGCGTGCATTTGCAAGCAGGCTAAAGTGCAAAGCACACATCCCCATATCGACATCTAGGCTCTACTTTGCAAACTTGAAACGGCTTTTTTTAGAATAGCATTGGCTTCCTCTGCGATGTGACATTCAGTGTTGTTTACTTGTCGCAGATTTGTCAAGATTTGCGTAAATCATAAACCACCACGGTCAAGGATTAGGACCGTTCTTCTTCACCTCGTTCAGCATTCTGGAGTCCGATTAACGCAAGGAGATGCCATTAGCCAATTCGGCTCGCTTACTTTTTACACCCCGCGCTGCTAATTTTTACAAACATAAACACAGCATTGTTTGGGAGATATTACTTGAGTCAGACTGTCTTTGTTGTGGCTTTAATGGACACAGTGTGACCACTGCATACTGTGCCATTTTTTCAACTTTAATTTGTCATTGACCTCACCTGAATGTACTGCCATCATTTTAAGCAGTTATCAACATCAAAGGCAGGCCACACTGTATACATGTGTTTTGTTCGTGTCGCATTGCAACTGCATGTGTAAAGCGATAATACACCAAAGAGCTAATCCGTCCTGATACGGGATTTATATGTGGCACATGCTTGACATTCCTCAGATATACAGGAGTTATCAAGTGCTCCAGTGCGTACAAGACAGGCAACACTTATAACCATAAGACAAGTACCGGTACTTGGCCCTTGAAATACTTCTCATAGCCTTTGACAAAAAAGTGTCCAGCTATAGGAATAATCTGACATATGATTCAATATTTCTATATATAACGTATTTGAAAGAGACAGTCTCTGAGTGTCTGGTTCATGCTTTGACCTCAGCGTCACATACTCATTAAAAAGAATAAAAAATGCCCACTATGTCACCTCCATTATGTGTCAGTAGCATGTCCCTCCTCCCACAATGGGAATATTCTGGATTTTCCACCAGTCAATTGATAGATAACTTTATAAATTCAAAATTAACTGTATAAATGTTCCCCGTGAATAGAAACAACAAGCGAAAGAGGCTGTTGAGAGGCAATCAATTAGACAAATGGAATTTGCTCTCAACGATTCTATTGGGAGCCATCAACTCAAAGAGGGCACAGGTAGGCAGGGTAAATGTCTGAGCTGGAATCATGAAACATGATAGAATGTTCCATGAACATATTCTAACATCCGTTGTGGGGGTGTAATCAATCTCCCCTCTTGTCGACATTGCTCACGTATAACTCAAGGGATGGAAGGTGGCCTGTGTGAGCTCCTCATCAAGGGGCAAATGAAGACCCAAAGAGGGATGCGGCGGTACTTGTTGGGTTGCATAGTCGGACACAGTACTCATAGTAGCTGTGTCACATAATGGCAGTGTGTGTGGGCTTCACTTTATAGAGCCAATTTTAAAATAACCTCCTTGTGTCCACTGGAACCATAGCAAAAAATGATTGCCCCAAAAAAATGGATGATTGCAAACGTTATGGTTAAAGTTGTTAATTTCAATCGTGCTGGAAATTGAATATGGTTTCCGAAGCAAAACCTACCGGGCAAAGTTGATGTCCCGTATCTAACAATGCCATGTGAGGGTTTTGTTCAGGGTGCTATCTACACAGCTGACACGAGTTCACTGAAGAACAGACAACTTGTAGATTTGGTGGAACAACAGGCTGTATTTTGTCACCTGGGCTTTTGTTTCACTGGCCATTAAGACTGGCCTTTATTTGTCCCGCAATGGGGAAATTACAATCAGAATTCAGAAAGGAAAAACGCTGGGTAGGGAGAGGGAAAAAAAACACGCTAGAACTATCCTCTTCCGAGGATAATTTAAGTCCTGATTATGAAGGAAGCATAGAAAATTATGCTCGAGATGTGGGTATCCCACAGAATAATTAGAAGAGGCTAACAGATTTGGGTTTTGCTGACAACGTGACATAACATCACAGACCTACAATGACAACCCGACTTCAAGAATCCACAGCCAAAGATGGACTTCGAATTGGTGGAGATAACACCAACGTCAAGCAAAGTGGCAGGAAAAGTCACAAACAGAGCCGAGTGGATTTCAAAGCTCAATTAGTAGAAGAAGTCAAACAGTTTAGGTATTTGCGTGTTCATTTCCCATTGAAGGCAGGAGGAGAGAAGGCAGCATGTGAATCATAAGAGATCATCAAAAACCTTTTGCATCCCATCAAAAAGTACAACTCTTCAACAGCATCATTTTAGCAATAGCATTTTATACCAGATTTGAGTGGGCAAGTAACCAAAAGTCATGACTTGACTTGATTTTCTGGATTTTTTGTTTCCAACAGTAACTTGGGACAGGAAGGTTGAGACTTTCTCATCAACCTTGCGCATTTGGGACTTCACTCCCACCTCTGCAATCACGTACATTTCCAATGAGGGAGATGAATGAATCCATTCGAGAGTGGGTACATGGTAAGAAGAACATTTAGACAAACAAAATGAAGCACCACATCGTATTTTAACCTTTACATTAAGTCAGTCAAGGTCACTCACCATCCTTTCGTTGGTACATGATCTCCACCTTGCGTTCCTCTGAGCCCAGGAGGGCCTGCGCTACTTGGGTGATAGCGAAGCGGCTTGTGGACTGACCGTGCAGGAAGTCGCAAATGCATGACTTCTGCATGACATCCGGCCGGGAGAAACCGGTCATCTCGCAGAATCCATCGTTGCAGTAGATGATGGCGCAGTTTTGCACACAAGCGTTGGCGATAATGAATTTCTTATCTGTCAACAAAAAGTTGAAGTAAATTGTTAGTTTGATGCATTGTCAAAACAATGGTGTTGTCCGACTATGAATATGGAGCCCAATTACCAACGACCTATAAGTTTTGGGATTGAAAATCAATGTTGCCAATGCAGAAAATAATAGTTGTACTGACACTGAAACGGGGACATTTAATTATAAAATACAATCCAAATAAAATGGTATTATGACAGTATTTCAGTTGTTATGAAGACTTGTAAACTGAAACGTGCATCAGACAGCTAACTAGGTGCTATATTAAGTGCACCTGCGTTCAGCTCCCACACCTGGTGGCAATCAGACAAGCTAAAGGTATTCAAGGAGGGCATTTCCTTCACTTTGTTTAGTTGGGTGGCTTCAGGGAGTAAGCATTGGCATTTGTCTCTTAGAATTTGTGTATACTTGTACGGTTCATTTTGGTTGGAAAGAGTTGAATGTGTGTCAAATTAAAGGTCAAGTTTCACCACTCTCTCACCCCTTTTATAGTAACTCCTAACTCCCCCCAAACTCAATTGTTTATCCATCATTTTGGTAGAATCCGTGAGTTGTAGATGTGATGCCCCAAACTAACATTCAGATGCCGCATGTTTAGAGCGTAGTGCCTTTTTTTAAATTTTTTTAAGTGTTGGAGTTGAGTAATTTCCCAATCAATTACCCCATATGAGAATTTGTACTTGGGATAGATGTAATGATTAAAAAATGTTAAACTCATAGACTCGCTTCATTAATGAAGTATTCCATGATTGTGTTTCTAATAATTTTGGTCATTATTGTTTAAAGCGAACAAATACACCATTTAAAAATGATACACTGTATTTCATAAGAACCAAGTACCTTACATTATGACAGATTTGTATGTAGCAACCCTTGGTTGGAGATTATCTGTAAAACTAGCATTTATAAAATAGTTGTGGTAATAATGATGATGATCACATTAATATAAGGATGATTATGTATTTCCCAATAAAAAGCGCCAAATCGCAGCAGATCGAAGCTATCTTAAAAAATAAATGGAAAAAAATCACTCATACTTGCCAGGCTTACTAATACGGAATGAATCTTTGTACGGGTAGAATTTAAAAGAAATAAGATTTTTTTTTCTTGCACCTGTACCAGAGACAGGAGGTCTCCGTCCTTGGACAAAGAGCAATGAGACTCATGATTCATGTTATTGCAAAATAAATTTTAGGGGCGCAGCATGCAACACAGCACATGACGCATATGTACTATACTCACTTTGTCCTTCGAATTTACGAATTATTACTCCGAGAAATGTATTATGTGGCGCCACGTGACCCCTCCGGATCGGCATGATTCCCTCTCCCTCAAATCCCCCAAAAAACAAACAAAAAAAACCCCTAAACAAAACAAAAAAATCGTTCCTTTTGTCACCAGTCAGTCATGTTGGTCAGAATATCCGCCCCCCCCCCTCACCCATGACGCACGCTTGGCTATTCGCGTACATGCGGGAGCCAGGCACAAGCAAAAATCGCTTCTCATTTCCGAGACACTCTTTTGTGTCGTCGCATAAGTGTATATGCAGTCACAGAAGCGCGGTGCATTGTTGGTGTCAACGTGTGATTGGGAAGAGAGGATGCGCGGGTGGGGGGGGGGGGGGGGGGGGTGTCAGTGAGGGAGGGGGTGCTTTGTGGGATAAAAAGTGCTGACGGACGAAGGATAGGCGTATCTTCTGTCAAGATATTTTTTAATGGAGATGTGTGCATAGCGGGTTTGACACATATACATGGATGATGAAGCTTTAATCAATATTTCAGAGCGAAGTGAAAGTGTTATTTGTTTTTAAACCACTCACTTTTTCAATACATTTTGCTCCACTGCGGGTACATACATTGGTACCTTGACTTCGGGGGCGGAGCTAGGTAGTGGCCAGGGCGGTCACAACAAGGGGCCTCCAAGGAAAATTTTGATATCTGGGATTTTTATGTCGTTTTCACTTGGATGCAGGATTCTTAGACCACTTGATCACAATTGATCTGATTATAAACTCAAAAACAGGGGTGCCCATTACGTCGATCCTGATCTACCGGTAGATCTAAGACAGGTCCCAAGTAGATCCGAGGAATCTCGAGTTGAAAAAAACAAAACGTTTGTGTCTTTGTACATGTTAGTAATATATATTTTTGTGTTAATGTAAGCTGCACCCTAATCATCATATCAATCTCATTTTCACAAAAATTATTTTGAAAAAATAAAATAAAATAAAGCAGGTAAAGATTGAATTTATGGTGGCGCGTGATTACGTCACCGGAGCTTGTGATCAGAACTGTTGCGCTCTATCTTTTATCGTCATTATTCTCATTCTGAGTTTGCTTCGTGTACCGAGGGCACGGGCAAAGAATAGGAATCTAGGAGGACCCGGGGAAGCACTTTAAAAAGGTACGTGTGAGTTACGATAGTTAACAGGCTGCAAAAGTGGCAAAACATGGCCTGCATGTGTGCGTGTGTGCGCGCGTGCGTGCCGGTAAGGGTAGATCCCGGGAGGTTAGTTGATTGAAAAGTAGATCTTCGGTCCAAAAATTTTGGGCACCCCTGCTCAAAAATAATCTCATTCTGTCTTCAGTAAAGAACCTTTGATTCTTCATTCACCATATCCTCCACATTCAATGCTTCATGAAATAAAACACACACGTGTACCAATTTTGCACACACACTCATAAGACAAGCAGGAACAAACCTAAATCAAACTTCAATTAACTCTCATTGCATGCAAATAAAGCATGAGACTGTTGCTTAAAATTTGTAGTTCGGGATGCCTCAGGTTTGGTTTGGCTAATCCAATGTTTTCAAACCCTGTGCCGCGGCACACTATATTGTCAGGTGTGCCGTGGGAAATTATCCAATATGTACGCATGTGCGGTCAATCGCCCGGCAGAGTGATCGTGTAGTACTCTTCCATACCAGTAAGGAGCAGCAGCAGCTAGAGAATTGCCTTGTTCTTCGAGACAAGCGAAGTTTCCGCCGCGAGCCAATACAAAGACAGCTCTCTTTCATTTGGATTTACTTTTATCGGAGATGCAACGGCACGACTCCGTGATGCTTGATATGTGGTGAAAAGCAGCTCTCCAACATAGACCAGCTGCCATAGACCAAGACTGCTGGGGAATAGCTAACGTCCCAAAGTTTCTCTCCCCTTCTTCGCTCGATCTTTCTCACTTAACCATCCAAGCGTTTGCTCATTTCGGTTTCAGTTGGCCTTACATACAATGCATATGTAATGTATGATGACATGGTCAATGTGTAAAGGTGTGTTGTGAATTGACGCAACAATAAATAAAATTGACTTGCCTGAACTTGCTTTCAATTTAAAATCATTTATGCAGAAAAGGTTTAGTTAGGATGGCTGCTGGCAGAAAGTCAGGAAAAAACAACATCAAGGGCCGCCCATCCTCACCTTTCCTCGCGCATGTTGTCGCTATCTGTTGAGAGCTACACAGTTCGACTTAGCACTCAAGAAAGCTTGGCATTACGTAGTTGCTTTGTCTTGCCTGTCACACTGGCAGCCCAAACGTCTGGCAAGTACAGCCCACAGATCCTTGTTCATGACCTGGGTTGTACTTTTCAAGCACTTTTTGAATTAGATTAGATTCGTTATGGAGTGTGATCCCACTTTTTCCTTTCATCAAATAACATTTCCCTTGGGTTGGATATGGACTTGGAAAATGCAAACTCACAGCCAACAGGTCAAAACTGCTCACATGTACGCTTGATAAAAAGTCTACATATTCCTGTCTAAATGCCAAGTTTTTGTTTTATAAATAAATAAAAAATGTAAAAATGTCAATCAATGAGACGGGAAGTAAAAAAATTAAAATAAACGGAGACAGTATAATTACGGAAGTCCACACACAAAATCTCATAACTGGGATGTGGGGGTTTTCAGAATTAACCGATAATATTCAAAGTTGTGTTAAATTATTATTATATTATATATATTATTATTATATATTATTATTATATTATTATAAATTATCCTCTCCGTGAGCCGTCACCTTACTGTGGTGGAGGGGTTTGTGTGTCCCAATGATCCTAGGAGCTAAGTTGTCTGGGGCTTTATGCCCCTGGCAGGGTCACCCATGACAAACAGGTCCTAGGTGAGGGACCAGACAAAGCACGGCTCACAAAGCCCCTTATGAAAAATAAAATCGATGGTCCTCAGTTTCCCTTGCCCGGACGCGGGTCACCGGGGCCCCCCTCTGGAGCCAGGCCTGGAGGTGGGGCTCGTTGGCGAGCGCCTGGTGGCCGGGCCTACACCCATGGGGCCCGGCCGGGCTCAGCCCGAAGAGGCAACGTGGGTCCCCCTTCCCATGGTCTCACCACCCGTGGGAGGGGTCAAAGGGGTCGGGTGCAATGCGAGCTGGGCGGCAGCCAAAGGCGGGGACCCTGGCGGTCCGATCCTCGGCTGCAGAAGCTAGCTCTTGGGACATGGAATGTCACCTCTCTGGCAGGGAAGGAGCCCGAACTGGTGTGTGAGGCAGAGAAGTTCCGGCTGGATATAGTCGGACTTGCCTCCACACACAGCCTAGGTTCTGGTACCAGTCCTCTCGAGAGGGGTTGGACTCTCTTTCACTCTGGAGTTGCTCACGCTGAGAGGCGCAGAGCAGGTGTGGGCATACTTATTGCCCCCCGGCTCAGTGCCTGTACATTGGGGTTCACACCGGTGGACGAGAGGGTTGCATCCCTCCGCCTGCGGGTGGGGGGACGGGTCCTGACTGTTGTTTGTGCATATGCACCAAACAGCAGCTCAGCATACCCATCCTTTTTGGAGTCCTTGGAGGGTGTGCTGGAGAGTACTCCTGCTGGGGACTCCCTTGTTCTACTGGGGGACTTCAATGCTCACGTGGGCAATGACAGTGAGACCTGGAGGGGCGTGATTGGGAGGAACGGCCCGCCCGATCAGAACTCGAGTGGTGTTTTGTTATTGGACTTATGTGCGCGTCACGGACTGTCCATAACGAACACCTTGTTCAAACATAAGGGTGTCCACATGTGCACTTGGCACCAGGACACCCTAGGCCGTAGTTCGATGATCGACCTTGTGGTCGTGTCATCGGATTTGCGGCCGCATGTTCTGGACACTCGGGTGAAGAGAGGGGCGGAGCTGTCAACTGATCACCACCTGGTGGTGAGTAGGCTCCGATGGTGGGGGAAGATGCCGGTCCGTCCTGGCAGACCCAAACGTATTGTGAGGGTTTGTTGGGAGCGTCTGGCGGAATCCCCTGTCAGAAGGAGTTTCAACTCCCACCTCCGACAGAGCTTTTCCCATATTCCGGGGGAGACGGGGGACATTGAGTCCGAGTGGACCATGTTCCGTGCCTCTATTGTTGAGGCGGCCAATCTGAGTTGTGGCCGTAAGGTGGTTGGTGCCTGTCGTGGCGGCAACCCTCGTACTCGCTGGTGGACACCAGCAGTAAGGGATGCCGTCAAGCTGAAGAAGGAGTCTTATCGAGCCTTTATGGCCTGTGGGACCCCAGAGGCAGCTGACGGGTACCGACTGGCCAAGCGGAACGCAGCTTTGGTGGTCGCCGAGGCAAAAACATGGGGCATGGGAAGAGTTCGGTGAGGCCATGGAAGCCGACTTCCGGACGGCTTCGAGGAAATTCTGGTCCACCATCCGACGTCTCAGGAGGGGGAAGCAGTGCACCACGAACACTGTGTACAGTGGGGATGGGGCGCTGCTGACTTCGACTCGGGACGTTGTGAACCGGTGGGCAGAGTACTTCGAAGACCTCCTCAACTCCACCAACATGCTTTCATTGGAGGAAGCAGAGCCTGGGGACTCTGAGGTGGGCTCTCCTATCTCTGTGGTTGAAGTCACCGATGTGGTTAAAAAGCTCCTCGGTGGCAAGGCCCCAGGGGTGGATGAGATCCGCCCGGAGTTCCTCAAGGTTCTGGATGTTGTGGGGCTGTCCTGGTTGACACGCCTCTGCAACATCGCGTGGTCAACGGGGAGAGTGCCTCTGGATTGGCAGACCGGGGTGGTAGTCCCTCTTTTTAAAAAGGGGGACCGGAGGGTGTGTTCCAATTATAGAGGGATCACACTCCTCAGCCTCCCTGGTAAGGTCTATTCAGGGGTGCTGCAGAGGAGGGTCCGTCAGGAAGTCGAGCCTCAGATTGAGGAGGAGCAGTGTGGTTTTCATCCCGGCCGTGGAACAGTGGACCAGCTCTACACCCTTAGCAGGGTCCTTGAGGGTATGTGGGAATTCGCCCAACCAGTCTACATGTGTTTTGTGGACTTGGAGAAGGCGTTTGACCGTGTCCCTCGGGGAGTTCTGTGGGGGGTGCTTCGTGGGTATGGGGTACCGAACCCCCTGATACGGGCTGTTCGGTCACTATACCACCGATGTCAGAGTTTGGTTCGCATTGCCGGCAGTAAGTCGGAATCGTTTCCAGTGAGGGTAGGACTCCGCCAAGGCTGCCCTTTGTCACCGATTCTGTTCATAACCTTCATGGACAGAATCTCTAGGCGCAGCCGAAGCGTTGAGGGGGTCCGTTTTGGTGGCCTCAGTATTGCATCCCTGCTTTTTGCAGATGATGTGGTGCTGTTGGCTCCTTCAAACAGGGCTCTCCAACTCTCACTGGAGCGTTTCGCAGCCGAGTGTGAAGCGGTTGGGATGAAAATCAGCACCTCCAAATCTGAAACCATGGTCCTCAGTCGGAAAAGGGTGGAGTGCCCCCTCCGGGTCGGGGGGGGAGATCTTGCCCCAAGTGGAGGAGTTTAAGTATCTTGGGGTCTTGTTCACGAGTGAGGGCAGGAGGGAGCGAGAGATCGACAGGCGGATCGGTGCAGCGTCTGCTGTGATGCGGACGTTGTATCGGTCTGTCGTGGTGAAGAAGGAGCTGAGCCAAAGGGCGAAGCTCTCAATTTACCGGTCGATCTACGTTCCAACCCTCATCTTTGGTCACGAGCTATGGGTCGTGACCGAAAGAACGAGATCCCGGATACAAGCGGCCGAAATGAGTTTTCTCCGCAGGGTGTCCGGGCTCTCCCTTAGAGATAAGGTGAGAAGCTCGGTCATCCGGGAGGGGCTCAGAGTCGAGCCGCTTCTCCTCAACATTGAGAGGAGCCAGATGAGGTGGCTTGGGCATCTGATTCGGATGCCTCCTGAGTGCCTCCCTGGTGAGGTGTTCCGGGCATGTCCCACTGGGAGGAGACCCCGAGGAAGACCCAGGACACGCTGGAGAGACTACGTCACCCAGCTGGCCTGGGAACGCCTCGGGATCCCCCGGGGAGAGCTGGAAGAAGTAGCTAGGGAGAGGGAAGTCTGGGCTTCCCTGCTAAAGCTGTTGCCCCCGCGACCCGGCCCCGGATAAGCGGTAGATGATGGATGGATGGATGATGGATGGAGGTTTTGTGCCTTTGTACTATCAGTGGGATCAGTTGCAATGCATATCTGTGAATGATAAAAGTAAATTGCACATTTGTCTAAGGAAATCTGAGGTGCTTCATGAAATGCTTTGTAAAAGATATGTTCATTACATTTCAAAATGTTTCTAATGTTCGTGTGCTTCTTTAGACCAAAACAAAGGAAAGACAATATTTTGGTTGTTTATAGCAGCGTATGGTATCATTTTAATGGTCCGGCCCACTTGACATCGTCCGAGGCCCTTTGTGGCCCACAACGTGAAATGAGTTTGACACCCCTGTTCTCGATGATGACTAACCTATACTAATGTTACGATACTTGTTTTTAAATGCTTTCAGGTACTTTACACAAGACTGTTGTTGAACTCGTTTGTTGTTTTTGGTCAATTATCTTGCTGCAATGAAGGACCTTTGTATCCTCGAGTCCGTCCTGGAAGAAACCATTCATGTCGAGACCTTACCTCTATGTTGAGCGTGTAAATTTTGGGATCCTCCGAAGCAGATTCTGCCTGTCTTCCAGTGTATATGTTTTGGCTACGATGCATGCGGCCAATTTACAAGAAAAAACATGAAAAAATCTGCCCTCTGCTGGCGATACTTTAAACACAAGCATGTGACATTATTGTCGAAGAGAAATAATCCGTTCACAGCATTAATACTAAAAATTAACGGTTTGGAGATTTGTTGATACGTCTTTTTAATAGCAACTCAGCAAAACTAAAATGTTTACATGTGGCAAGCCCATTAACAACCCTGGCTAAATAGCTCCAAAGATGTCAGCCTTGTGATGTATCATTTCAACATACTTCCTTGACATGAATGACTGACTATTTTATGACTGGCCACAATTTTAGTATTTTAGGGCATTTCAGAAAGTGCACCAAAAAGAAGAGCCGATCTCCGAGCACTCTGGGCAAAAGGTGGGGTCGACCACACCTTGGATTCGTCAACAGTCAATCGCAGTGCATTTATAAAAACAAGCAATCACACTTGTGGACAATTTACAGTCTGCAGTGACCCTTAAATGAATGTTTTTAGTATGTGGGTGGATCTATGAACATTTTAAAATCGTCATCTTCATTTTCGTATTAAATCACCCATACTTGTTTTGGAATGTGGGAGGAAACCAGAATACCTCAATGTTTTTGTTTTTTTCTTAACGCGACAACCCGTGGGGAACATGTGGATTCCAAACAGGAAGGCCTCAAAATCTAATCCATTTTTATCATGGCTTGCTCTGAGTGAGGAGCAATTACAGTACCAGCATGGTGTTCCCGCTTTCACCAAAAGAGAGCAGTATTTTTGCAGAAATGTCCAAATCCCTAACCGTGGCTTTCTTTGCAGCTTCAATGGTAGTTAGTTAGCTAACATCAAGAGTTAAGACTTAAATTATTCGTCCATTTGTATCATTATTTTTTTTAACTTTGTTTTTTTTTCATTTTGTAAATTGAGTACATTTTAACTGGAATTTTAAAACACTCTCAGAAGTATGTTAAGATATATTAGTCAATGCTTCTATGGTGAAATTTTAAATCTTTTTGTTTTCATCATAAAAGGAATGTTCTTTGGAGCTTTTGAATAAAAGAAAGCAAAAGTCATCCCTTTTTCCAACACGTCCACTGGATTAACCTTCATATGAAGATTTCCTTTTCTGGTGTGTGGGAGTTTTTAGGAGGATCAATAATACCGCCGTGGCGAAGATTTTCTTCTAATTACATGATTTAGATGCAAAAGTCATGAAAAATGAAGGGAGATTTCACCTGTTTTTCTGCTCTCCTTCCTGTCTCCAATCCTTGTTTTCACTGAAAGGGTCACCTGAGCCTGTCACGCATTAAATCTGTGCTGTGTGGTCCAAGGTTCCTCCTCTTCTTCATTTGATCCCACGTGTCAAGAACTCCGATTCCAAATAAAGTCTAAAAACAAAGCACCGCACGCATCACCGCCATTAAGAACAGGTTTTCTTTTGCCATAACATAACAGTGCCGTTGCCAAAACATGTCACATATACTGAAAAACCAATCAATTCGATTTAAAAAAGTGTGGTGGTCAAGTGCACACATGAAAATCATGTTTCACCAACATAATGGTTGCAAAAAATGGAATCATAGTTATGTTGGTAGAACATGATTTTATTTTGTGCATCCCATTTTCAGACATGTTTAATGTCAAACCAACAGGCTCTTTTTGTTTGGTACAATATTTTGACTTTTCAGTATATATTGAAATAAAGGCGTTCTTGCGTGAGTTGAGGACTGGAGAGCAAATATTTTATTTTCACAACATAAGATCACAATATCTTTTAGCATTTGAACGCGAACAAATAATCTCACTGCTCTAAATGTCAGAGAGGATTTCTATTTGGAATGTAAAGCTGATTAATACACAAGACAAAACTGCAAGAAAAAGGAAGAATTTTAGTGCTCGGAGATTGGCTCTTCTTTTTGGTGCACTTTCTGAAATGCCCTAAAATACTAAAATTGTCAACTGTACCCAAACTTGACTTATTTTGTGAATCAGTTGGCGTCTATAACAATGCACTCCAGAAAATCATTGAGGCCCATTCTCCTGTTAAAACACATGTGGTCACTTCACCGAAATCCACAAGACTTTCAACACGCATTTCACAAATACTGTACAGTAGACAGCCAGTGAGGAGCGCAGACTGTGTCCAGCCCACCACCCCCGGCCACTGGGCTGTCTTTCACAGTTTCTCATCACCATAGTGAGAGAGGATAAGGGCCTCATGTCCACAACTCTGTAAAATTGCGTTTATTCATCTCACATAGCCATACGCAGCCTCCCTCTCTCACTCCAAGATACTGAAAAGCTGGTGCATGTCTTTGTTTTTCCCAGGCTGCTGTATTATAGCACACACACGATTCAAAATCTCCAGCACATTCATTACTGTGCTGCCATGATCCCATCGAGGGTGTGGAAATATGAGCGCATGAGATAAATACTCAGAACACTTTTAATTGGCTGCACATGCACTTTCATTTTAAACACACATGAGGCGTGTCAGAAGAGTTCTTCTCTGTCAGGAAGTGTTGGATGCTCAGGGCATTTTGAGCATGCATGTGGTCATTGTCAAGTGGCATGCAGGGTCAAGTTGCCCTGCCACATCGCTTGCTTCCTCGAGCGCACCGAACAAAGCAAAACGCCACAATACATTTTTGTGCCAAAGCGAAAGAGGCAAAAAATGTTTGTAGTTTGGATTTGAATGATTATCTCTAGGCACAGCAGTACTGGAAACTTTCCTACACCTCATACTGTGTCTGCTTACCCAACAGTGCGCGCATGGAAAAACTCACATCACAGTCCACATCGAGGGAAGGCGCATTTTTTTTCTACGAGCATTTCATACACAAGGTAAGAACATTTGGGGGCAACATTAAAAGGCAAAATACAACTTTTGAAAACAAAATAATTTCGTACCTTTAAAAGTAAAAGGAATACAAATAAGTTGACGAAAATAGCTGCGAGAAAATCTATTCCACCGCTGACTGGGAGTTAGTGTAACAAGTATCGGACTGGAGTAATATGTTCTGATATTTATGTTCTGCATTAGCTGCAGCTGTTTGATGCTCTTCGGAGGGAGTCCAGCCATAAGACCATTACAATAGTCAAGTTTATTGGAGATAAAAGCGTGGAAAAGATTCTCCTCATCTGCTTTGTGCAGGTAACCCTTCAATCTGGATATGTTTTTCAGATGGTAAAAAGTCATTGATTTGATAGGATTCCTGAAAGTCACTTCCGAATCAATCAGCACTCCGAGGTTGCATGCTCAGTCTTGGTTTAGTTGAAGGAAATTTTGGTTTATCCGGTGATTTAATTTGTTGTCTGGTTGTCTACATGCTCCTAGATTGACTGTTGACCAATCCAGAGTGCAATCTGCCTTTGCTCTAAATCAACTGGGATAAGATCCACCTCCCGAAAGAGGAAAAGTGGTACAGAATAGCAAATGAACAGGTGAAACTAAGTGGCACAACATCAGGAGTGTGCAGTAATGTCCCCGTACATGGTGAAAACAGTCAGTCAAGGAGTAGTCACGACTAAACAGAAATTCAAAACCAAGAAAACTCTAAAAGATTAACAAATACTGTCCATAAGCAAAAAATGGGCAATGTTACTTTTGTAGCAAGGATGGTGATTGAAAAGAATCGTTTAATCCGTATGATGCCTTGATAGCATTTTGATCTGACTTGGTATAATCTTCGCACTGTGTGTTCGGATGCTCTTTATCAACTTCTCATAAGGTCAGCTGAGAGGACTGCTGGTCTCAGGATGCCCCTGGCCTGACATTTAGAAACTTGCTACATGTGGCCGTGTATGCCAGTAGAAGGCGAAACGTCTCTCATGCAACTGAGGCAAAGATGTAATTGTCTTAGGATGAAACTCGAGGTCTGAGACGGCACAGGAATTATGCAGCAGTTTTCGCAAGTGTGCGTGCAATGTTAAGATAACGTCACATTCCTTTTGCAAATAATTGCCATCCTTATTTCATGTGAAATTAGCCATGAAAAAAGTGGGCAAAAATGACATAAGACTGTTGAATGCAATGAAGTCAAGATGTTGGAAATGAGACAACCCCGAGAGAACAAAAGGCAGCACCTGGTCTTCAGACAACAAATCCGATTTTCAGGTGGACATTGTAACTGTGGTGTGCCTACCTTACAGTTCAGATTTTTACCCCCCTCCCTTTGCCAGGCTATGAACTTTCAAAACGACAGCAGGGGAAATCATCCATGAAAACATTGGTGACTAGAGAGAGGAGGGCAATGGATTTCATTCAGCCTGTGGGCTCTGGAGCAAAAGGTTGCAGGTTTGGCCAATGAGCAAAAGAGGCCATTTTATCAGGGACATTTCTCAAATCCAAATTAAATGTGGGTCATAACGAGGACCGACAAGGCCACCGAGCGAGAAGGAGATGGAAAGGTGAAATATGAATCCGACCTCCTACCAAAAAAAAACTCCTGCAAGAGGCCATTATTCCCAAGAAAATAAAACTTTCTTCAGCAATGAAGCTAATTAGCTCTCAATCAGTTGACTGACTTGACTTTACAGCTTTTATTGCTTTACTTACAATGTGCAGTTTATTTTTTGCACTTTGGCTTCTTCATTGCTTTACCTCTAGACTCTTGCTTTTGGACCTTTATGTGAGTGTCAAAGAAGGATTTATCTCACTTGTTAAAAATGTTTGCACAGAGATCGGCAACTCGTTTCTTTGGAATAATGGCTGGCTCGACTCTACATTGTGTTAAAAATCACGAAAAGCCTTCCTGACTTCACCTCAGGCAACAACAAGCCAATGTGTTGTCCCTGAACTTTCACTGCATGCCGAGGGAAAAATTCAATCAACTGATGGCTGAGCCTATGAAAAATGTTGATCTGTAGTCGATACGGTTAACATTTATATAACGACAACACACACACACATATACATATATAAGCATACTGTGCATACATCATTTTTTGGAGGATTGTCATTGTTCTATGAAAAGGAAATGATGTTCTTCCACCTGTGTTTGTCGGACCTAATTAACAGACCTGCATTATCAAACAACTGACATTATGGGTCACTTAAAGAATAATGAGGGTGCATTATAGATTTTTTTTAATTGGAAAGATGGTGGTGCAATTGAAGGCAAGTCATTTATACGATGCTCTTTGATCGATTTTGAACACACAGACACACACACACACATTTAAATGTCACCCATGAAGCTTTTAATAAATGTGTCTCAATTAAAATTTTCATGCCGAGAAATGTGAGTGTCATAAGAAGGCTAATTGCAAGAAAATCTAGAAATGATTTACATCATTGAGACACTACAGGAATAGATTCATTTATATGACATAATCCCTTGTTTTTCGCAGTTCATGGGGACCAGAAAAGTCCCCGTACATGGAGAAAAATGCGAGATAGGTGATGGTGATTGGGAACGCTGACATTCATCTTGTCTTCTTCATTCATTGAAATAGGTTTAAGGTTCCGTTTTTTTTTGTGGCAATGTCTTTTTTCAGTGAAGAGAAAACCCCCGAGCTGTCACTGCTTCCTTGTGATGTTAAAAAAAGCTGACCGGGTCGGGAAACCTTCAAAACAAGACTCCCCGACTGCGAACTAGGCTGCGAAATAGCCGCTTGCCGCCGTTGAAGCGATGTGTCCCTGTTGACTGTGCCATCTCCGACGAGCGGGTTACAATTTCCCACAGAGACGGTTGCTTCGGCTGCGGCAATGGGGGTAGAGCTCAACTTAACTCAGTGGTTCTTAACCTTGTTTAGAGGTACCAAACCAAAACAATTCATATGCACATTCAACGAACCCTTCATTAGTGAAAAATAAAAAATTGATTTATGAAATATGGTGTGTCTTAACATCCAGGGCAGAGGCTCCTTCGAACCCCTGAGACCGATTCACCGTTCGAACCCAGGTTAAGAACCACTGTCTTAACGAATCAAAAAAAAAAGTGACCACGAACACAACACTAAAATACAGAGCCGACATGGATGGGAAAAAAACTTTGCGAGATTGCGCAAAGAATGCAAGATCTCGCAATCTTTTTTGTAATTTTAATTTTTTAATGCTCGTTAATGTGCTTCCGGGTCATTGTACGTGTAATCGAAAACAATAATGGAGCGTGTCCAACCTCGTGAGTTTATTAGAATTTTACTTTGAAATTGGTTTGCGAGATCTCGCAGGTTTTTTTCCCCCTCCCATGTCCCCTTCGGGGCTCCGTACTAAGAGACAAAGGAAAATGCTGAGTGACGTTTGCGATGTGCGCAGCCAATCAGCTCATGGGATAAATCCACTTGTGCTCTCATTGGTCGATGTCGCGCCAGGAGCCAATCACTTGCCGTTTTTGACAGTACAATACAGGTACAGTCGTCACAAAACCTCTGAGTCACGTCAGGTCTTTGTTTGGCATGCAGGAAACCTCTCTCGTGCGCATCAATATGAAACAACACATATTTCCACAACATGGCTGGATTTTTCTACATCCATTCAAATTCATTTTTTCAAAACATTTTTTGAAAAAAAAGCGAAACACAGAGGCGAGGAATCACTGTACATTTAACAGGTTGCTTTCTCGTTGCAGGAAAACTGGATTGAGATTATTGCGGGTTGAGACGTTTTATGATTGAGAAATGAAGGCAATTAATTTCACAGGAGAGAATATTTAGTTGACGACACACATGTGCACGTCTCTTCCTTATCTCAAAATGCTGCAGCACGTTCGTCCAAAAACTCAATTCAGACCTTGTTGGTTTTATATCCTCCTCATTATGAGTTTATTTAGCATTCAAAACACCAGGCCAACAGCTTGGTCCGAGACAATGAGATACGCTTTTGGTTAGATAGTTGCGGCACATGACATTGAGCCCCCCCGAAATGATTAAAACATCAACAGCTCTAATTAACACTCTCAATAACAGACTGGAAAGCAGATCATGAAAAAAAAATAATTCCCCTGTATTTTATTCTCGAGAACAGGTATTTTGTGAAACAAAATGTCCGAACTTGGATTTCTCATAATAAAATATGCACCCAAAAGGATTTTCAAACCATGAGACAGACATTTCTTTTCCATTTTTGTGTGTTGTCTTGGACAAAATGAAACTAGATTCAGGAATTGTACATATTTTTAAAGCACATTTTGGTCTTGGTCTTAATCAAGCTGTCAGGGCAGATCTATCCCATGCAGTAGCCAGTCTTCAGCACTCCAGATCTAAACACTCAAGTGCCCAAGACAATGTGTGCTTGCAAGTTTCGTACCAGTGAGGCTTAAGTGCAGAAAAGCTTGCCCACAAACATATTCGGAATAAGGCTAATTTACTTGGCTAAACCTAGGAGTGCTTTGCTTACACGTGTGTCCCTTCCACCCTGCAATTTCATGCGTGTGCATGTCTCTCCCCTTTACCCTGCAATCTATGCATATTTATTTTTTGTGTGTGATACAAAATGACACAATTGCCCTGATAGGACACACAATATCTTTGACACAGGATTCTGGTTTCACTTTGCTTGCTTTTGCAAAGGCACTTTGGCTGCGGTGTGGCGTTTGCATGAGGCAGACGGTGTTCGTTCACACGAAGCCTCTTGATGGCGTCTTCTTATTTTTGCGCGGATGAAAGTGTCCTGGGAGATTTTCTTCCCCGAAAGGAATCTTTTCGGGTTAATTATTTTGACCTCTCCATTGCAACTGGTTCAAATGCACTCTCGACTAACTCAACGCTACTCCACAACTGCGCCCATGCATTCCTCCCCCTCTACTTTACTTGTTCTTCAGTATGATCTTGGCTGATTCCTTACACCTGATGCCACCTGCTGGACACATTTTAAATTATTTACAACGCAGCCAAACCTGATCTGGAGTCAGAGGCTGCGTCAGACCCTTCTGCACTCTATGACAAAGAAAAAAAAAACCAAAACGTAAAAGACGTATAAATACATCATGGGTAGGCGGCCGTAGCGGGTTTTCAAGACGTATTTGTACATCATGGGGATTGAATGAGTTAATCCGCCCAAGGATTCATCGAAACTCATCATTAGTTGTCATTTTAGTAATGTCACCTTGACCAAACAAAAGATGGACGTGAAAATTGAAGAAAATATAATTGGTCCTTTATCAGTAATTAATGTGACCTGTTTTCACAGTATTTCTTGAAGACAGCAAGCTCATTGTCACATGGGAAGCAACCCCTGGTATTAATTAAGAAACCGCTGCACCACGAAGAGCAAAGACATTAAAAAACTTTTGGTGATAGCGAAATTGCATGTTAAGGCCTTGATTTAACCAGCCGAGTCCAATTTAGAGTCATGTAATATGGCGATGCCGTCAGTTGGCTTGTGGCTGAAAACTGATCAGCCTCGCCACTGATAGATATGAAACTGCATCAAGTCTAATAAGAATTTTAGTCATGCTGCATGAAATACAGCACTGTAATATAAAGTTATTAAAAATTTAAGTGCATATAAAGGTGTGTACCTTCAAAATTAACAGTGGCTGGGCTTGGCCTGTGTTACAGCCAATGTATAATCCCACTATATTCAGAATTAAAAACGAGTTGGCTAATATTTCAAATAATCACAGAAATACTTGGTTCACCCTCCTCACCTCTTTATGATTGAATCATGTAACATTTAATTTTCTACATTAGACTGTACACATACTTTTCTACCACAGTAGCGTATATTGTCTTCTTTGCAGTTGAAACTTGGGGAGGGAGTAGAGGGGGAGAGATACTATTCAGTAAAACATCACTATTCGCCTTATTGTAGAAGGAATATACCACGAGAGCTAATGTGAACCCACACTGGAGATTTAAGGTCACTTCGCCCTGTTGCGCAACTATATGAAAAACATGTTCACTCACTGAGCTTCCTTTTTAACCCCTCTTTTTTCTTTATGTATTTATTTTTAATGTGTGTATATTTTGGGGTTGTACACACGGTTCGAACAATGGGAAGGGTTTCTTAGAATTACTGTTGCACATTCAAACCCTGCCATGAACAATTTAAAAAAAACAGTTCAGTGTTACCTTTACAGTTCACTCTATTCCCTGATCCAGTTTGGAACTCTTGTCACTTGTATAGCAAATCAATTTTCCCAAACATATATTAATTGAAATGCCATCAAGGTGTGCCTTTAAGGGAGCGTGGCCAAGTCCTATGGGGACTATTAGAAGTGCCTATACTAATACATTCAAATACATAAGTACCACAAAATAAGAATGTTCAACATCTAAAATATTTCATATTCCAGAAACAAATGTTTTACAGAAGATTTTATATACCGGTATTCCCCCCCACCGTCCACATATCACTGCTGTCTTGGGAGTCCTCTCATGTCTTGCATCGTTTCATTCCATCATATCTAAAGATGTTTTTTTCCTGTTCTTGGTGGTTGTCTGTCATGATAAACCCTGTTTTTCAAAAGGTTAAAAGTTCACCCGACAGCTATTTTTTCCACCGGCAAACCTGTTTTATATTTTAAGCTCTTAACTTTTATGAATTTCCTTTGCTCAAATGTATGGCTTCAGTCGCTCCTGTGGCTCTCCCTTTTTTGTGTGTTGTGTTTTAAGTTCAAGGGCTGCAAAGAACACAGAGCATTAGAGATGTCGTTATTTGAGGATGTTGATCGCTGCCAAGTTCTGCTAATTTCAACAAAGCGCACCGTGCAGCCATCAGCCATCTGAAGGACGGCGCCGCACTCAAAGCTTTTTTTTCCCCGCCGATCTTGTCTTCGCACGCTGCCTGTCGAGCTATTAGCATTCAAAAGTTTTCACGGACATCATCACACAAGTAGATTCTGATGATCTCAAAGAGAAGTCAGTCCTTTAATAAAAGCTGTCAGTTTTTCAGCATACACAGTTTGTTTTCATAACCAGGGGTTATTTAATTTCCTTTTTCTTTTAAATGAAGTATTTCGCAGAGCACAATGTGAATAATTGTCAGTGTCCTTGCAGTTTGGATGACCTCTGAGTGAACATATTTGAAGGGAGACAACAGCGCTGCTCCATACACTGTGCCTAGCGTGCACCAATTGTCAGAAAAATGAGAGGACCAACTTGCATCATGATGTGATTCAATGCGTATTCTTTCAATTTCAGTGACATTTTTATCCGCTTGAAGAATGGATTTCAAAGTCTGTTAACCTATCTCTTTTTATACCTGATTTTGAACCGACTGAAGAGATACACAGATTTGTTTATATATATATATACTAGCTGGTTCATCAGCCAATTCCTGCGGAAGGCTGGTAAGGTGGGCCTTCGGCCCACAAAAGTGTTGTTGCTTGGTTCAACTTTTTGTTCATCTTCATTGCTTATCGCGAAAATAAAGAGATGTTTAGCTCTACTAAATAACTAACAATTTCATTGCAATGCTTGTGGTTAGACAACATTCGCTAAGATGCCCGCGCGATCGTAGTGAGCCACTGCCTGAGCGGCGCAGTGGCGGCGCGGTGAAGTAGGTACGTTTTGAAAAGGGACAGACGGAAGGACAGACCGCGTGCGGGACGACGCGCAATATATAATATATAATATATATATATATATATATATAGTATACTGTATATGTATATATACCTTTCATAACTTTGCTGCTGTGAATTGGGAATTTCTCCATTGCGAGGCTAATAAAGATTTTCTTAATATACACACACACACACGTTTATATATATATATATATATATATAACAAACATCTAAAGAAGCTCTTAACCTTTATAACGTCTTGTTTTTACCTTTGTGGTATAAGTCATGAGAAGGTGTTTCTTTTGTCAAATATAAATAGAGGGAATTGAACCCACAACGCCTGCACCCAAGTCAGGCAAATGTACAACTACACCATCACTAATGACTACAGTATTGACCTTCTAGGACCATATGAAGCAGTTATGTAAAGCATCAGCGTACTATACAGTCGCCACAATATCTCAAGACTCCGTTCTACTCTATCCCTCCGAATAGCAAAACAAATTGGTCCATGTCTTCATTTCCTTGATGACTGGAATGGGCTCTTCATCGAGAAACCCGGCAAGCCCGCCCAGAAGCTGCAATCCATCCAAAAGAGCGTGGAGGGCCCATAAACGAGAACATATCAGCTCCATCCTCAAATTCACCGCGCTGGCCACTTGTTTCCTCGTGGATCAATGACAAAATTCTGCTACCCCCAATAAATCTACCCAAGGACCCGCAGCGACCGTTCTCCGAGAACCCACCACGCCCCAACTTTTGGTCCGGCATTGCACCGGACCAAATCTTGCCGTTTGAACACCTCTCAAGCTCTCCACCACACGAGAGTGAGCTTTTTGTGTAGCCGCAGCACGACTCGGGAATAGCCTTTCAACCCGGGTGAGGGCTACCAACACCCTGGACTCTTTTAAAAACAATTCATTATGATTAATATGATATTTGTTGCTTTTTCCTATTCAGGTCATGTTTTTGATTGCTTAACTTTTTCAGTCAGTAGCATTTTGAGATTGTGCTGATGAAAAGTGCATCATTCATTAAATATCATTTATTATTGTTATTTATTTTGCATTTTACCTTTCAGCTTTAGCTTTCTAAGGCTTTTAAAAAAACCCTGATGAAACCATATTTGATTTTGCGAAAGGTTCAATGGAGAGGAGGTGACCTACAGCAAGCCAGAAGCTGTTATTTATGGTCAGATGAATACTTATCGTGACGCTAATCCTTCCCTGTTGTCCTTGCATATATAAATTCTTTTTGTTTGGCTTATTTTCATTCCTCTCTTCGCTCGTCTTCCCTCTTGTCTCGCTCTATCAAATTCCGCGTCACTCCCCCTCTCCTTACATTCCCTCTCCATCTGCCGCGACGTTTCAAAAGACTGAATTACTCAAAGCTGTCACTAGGCCCTGGCAAAGAATTCATTTTTGTGGGTCAAGTGTTTCAAGCTGTCATCGTTGACAGGAACCATCTCATACAATAACTACACGGATGCACCTTGACTTTAGAGTGATTTCGTTTTAGCCCCACCCCCACCTTCCTTCTCCTCTTCCTCGCGTGTATACTCAAAAGATCTCGGCCATTGTGGAATACGAGTCAGCAGCGACTGGGTGCCTGTGGCCAAGGAAAATACCGTCGTGATAGATTCGACAAAATCACAGGCAAATGTTCAATATGACTGGAATGAGCATAAATAAAATGTGTGCGACATCAATGGAATTCAGACACATTTTGATTAAGGCCTTTAAATGCAAGCCTTTTGCAAATAAAGAGAATGAAATATTTGAACAGCAAGATGATACAAAGAAGGCCAAAAACAGGAAGTGGGGCGAGGAGGATCCTTGAATGGCAATGGCCATGCCTTTCCAGAGTGCTTCCAAACAAATGTTGAGCCCTCTCATCTCAGAATAATTAGTCATGCCCCAACAATGAGCGCAATGAGCGTTAATTTGTTCTTTGATCAAGCTCGGCATGAAGTGAAATCGTTTCTCATTGAAATGAATGGAAATGTGATTGATTGATGATATAAACACATTAGAAAATAAAACTAAAACAAAAATGGAAGAAATGGAGGAGGAAGATGTACATGCCCAGAAGGTTAATAGGGCATTCTAAAATGTGATTGTGAGCGCAAATGGTTGTTTGTCTATGTGTGCCCTGCGTTTGGCTGCCAACCGGTTCAGGTTGTCCCCCGCCTACTGCCTTCGTTTAAAGTCTGCACATAGAAGCTCAAGTCTGAAGTGTGAAACGGAACCCCCATGAAAATGCTCTTGCTGTGACGCAGCAGTGCTAACTCATGCCACACAATGTGACCAATCACAAACTCAACGTTGACTTATGACCACAAGCGCAACTGAACCCGTCACAGCTGTGGTGGTTAAATCATGTCCAAAGTTACCTTTCGTAACCATTTGTATTCAGCAACCACAATTGCGAAGCCAATAGATCACACAATCCAGTGAAGGGTGGGTGGGGGGGGGGGGGGGGGGGGGGGGGGCAACAGGCGATGAAAGTCACATTGACTTTTCCCATTTGAATTATTTGCAAGTCCTTAGAGCAGGATTGAACTGACAAACAAGCAAATGAATTTTCACCTTAACCTTTGTGAGGCGGGAGGACCAGCGTAGCGGCCTTTCGTTCATCTGATCGATAATGCTCTTTTGGCTCGGACCGAATAGATTCCCATACAAATTCCGCACAATCAATTGACATTCACAAGGATTCCAATGAGCGGCTTTTTTCCCACAGACTTCATAATTGCATGATAAGATGAGGGAATTACAAATCGGGAACTTAATGATAGATAGTCTAATGCAGAATGGCATCTCAGTGTCATCAGTGGGGGCTAATGTGAGTCTTTTTTTTTTCTTTCTTTGATGATGATGGCTTTTTCATAATGT